>NC_050096.1:193347231-193650261 GCF_902167145.1 Zea mays | reverse complement strand
CTCTCATACAATACACAGATAGTGGAGTAAGGTATTACGCTTCGGCGGCCTAAACCACTCTAAACCCTTGTGTGTTCTTGTGTTCATCCCGAATCCATCTAGCAGGCAAAACGCTTAGGCCCCTCCTCATCTTAGGATTTAGGGCGGGTGCGTTCCGCCACCCGGCCGGAGAATTTCCTCTCTGATAGTTTTAGTAAAGAGTGTAGGATCGGCTTTACCGACTTTGAAGCCATTAGTGATAAGAAAATCTCTTAGACATTCATACCATGCTCTTGGTGCTTGCTTGAGCCCATAAAGCGCCTTCGAGAGTTTGTAAACGTGATTAGGGTACTCACTATTTTCAAAGCCGGTAGGTTGCTCAACATAGACTTCTTCCTTGATTGGTCCATTTAGGAAGGCACTTTTCATGTCCATTTGATAAGGCTTAAAGCCATGGTGAGTATCATAGGCAAGTAATATACGAATTGACTCAAGCCTAGCTACGGGTGCATAGGTTTCACCAAAATCCAAACCTTCGACTTGTGAATATCCTTTGGCTACAAGTCGGGCTTTGTTCCTTGTCACCACACCATGCTCATCTTGCTTGTTGCGGAATACCCACTTGGTTCCTACAACATTTTGATTAGGACGTGGAACTAAATGCCATACCTTATTCCTCATGAAGTTGTTGAGCTCCTCTTGCATTGCCAACACCCAATCCGAGTCTCTTAGTGCATCCCCCACCCTGTATGGCTCAATAGAGGACACAAAAGAGTAATGCTCACAAAAATGAGTGACTCGAGATCGAGTGGTTACCCCCTTATGAATGTCACCGAGAATTGAGTTCACGAGGTGATCTCTTTGAATCGCCTGGTGGACTCTTGGGTCTGGCAGTCTTTGACCCTGAATTTCTTGCTCATCTTCCTTGTTTTTGTCATGGTCATCTCCCCCTTGATCATTGCCATCCTCTTGAGGTGGCTCATCCTCTTGATCTTAATCTTCATTATCTTGAGCCTGATCCTCATCTTGAGTTGGTGGAGATGCTTGCATGGAAGATGACGGTTGATCTTGTGCTTGTGTGGGCTCTTCGAATTCCTTAGGACACACATCCCCAATGGACATGTTCCTTAGTGCGACGCAGGGAGCCTCTTCATCATCTAACTCATCAAGATCAACTTGCTCCACTTGGGAGCCATTAGTCTCATCAAACACAATGTCACAAGAAACCTCAACTAATCCAGTGGATTTGTTGAAGACTCTGTATGCCCTTGTGTTTGAGTCATAACCAGGCGCTGAGCCATTGCCCCGCGCGTCCCCCTTTTCTCTCTCTGCGTCGTGGACCCTCCATATAAGATCCGCCCTCCCCACGCTCGCCGTGGACCGGCGCGTGCGCACTCGCGCACATCGCCAGATTTCTCAGCAACGTCGCCCGCCCACATGCCTAGCTCCCTTCTTAGAGCCCCGCCAGTGCCCGCACTCGCTCCCCCTCCTCATTTCACACAACATTACCCTCTCTCGTGCTCTGCCCTCGCCGCCAGACACCGCCGGAGACCCGCGCCCGCATTCCCGACCATCCAGCTCACCGGAGACCGTGCCAAGCCTCCCCGAGCTCCACCCCGAGGTGAGACACCGTTGCCCGTGCCCAATTTTCCCTGTTCCGCTCTGTGCTTGGCCAATTTTGGCGTCGCTGGTGCTCGGCCGCGGTGGTCCGTCGTGCTCGCGTGGTGGCCGACCGATTTAGCCCGGTCTAGTTCCCCGGAGTTGGTCCTTGTGTCACCAATGCCTCTGCTGAAGCTAGCCCAGGCCTTAGTGCACCTTAAGCCCCCTCCCCGTGGCTGGAATGCCTCGCCGGAGTTCCTTCGGTCCGCCCGAGGCTTTCTCCTCATGGTTCTCCCCTCTCTGCATGCGGACTCATGGCCTCTTCCCCGCCATTGAGTTTGTCGTAGCGTTCTCTCCCTCTCTGCCCAACTCCTGCGACCCCGGAGCCACCCTAGCTCGTGCCAGCCTCAACTCCGGCAACTTCACCGCCGTGGAGATGAACAGCGCCGCCCACAGCCGTTCAACCCCCTCGGTCTGATCCCCTCCATCTGATCTTCATCGCACGACCCAGATCGCAGATACCGCTTCGCGCACGCGCGCCTGACGCCCTGGCCCGCCTATCAGCGCTCGCGACCCCTGGCGTTGGGCCCGCTCGGTCAGTGCGCCCCCGGTCGCTGACACCCCCTAGCCTGCCTGTCAGCGCTCGCCCGCCCGTGCGCGCGCCCTCGATCGCAGATCTAATCTCAGCCATTGATTTCAGATCTAACGGTTGGGGGAGCCTGATACCCCTTCGCGTGGTTGTTTTGCGTAAGAAACCTTCGGTTTGTTGGAAATAAACCCGCCATCACTGGTTTTCGCGCGCAGGCCCCTGTAATCTTGCAAATTTAACCCTAGACTTTTAAATATTCACAGAATTAGACCTAATTTCATACTTTGAATTCCCAAACTTGTTTATTTCATATCTTTTACATATGAACTCCAAATTTAGTGATTCAAATTGCAAAATGTTCATAGGATTATTCTCTGTTTAAATAAAATAGTTTCATTTACTGTCTGCACATTCTAATTTTTATGATTAAGTATGAACTAATGTAGGTGTAGATTTGTTTATTTAATAAAATAAATAAAAGGAGAATCCTAGAGATTTAAACATGTTCAATCTTGTAAGATTAATAATGTGTATTACATGAATTCATCCCTGGTTTAACTTTTAGGTCACAATAAAATAACTTGAACTAGGTTATGTAATTATGGGCAATATTTAAAGGAATAATAATATATTTCTAAATGAAGTTAGTTTATGTTATAACTCATGTTATACTTTGATCTCATTATCCCTTATTTAGTATTGTGCCTTTTTAAAATGTATTCCTATGTTTGTACATGTATGGTGTGATGTTCATTTGTACTTTCCAAATGTATTGAATGCATGCTCGCTTTATTTAGACAACAAGTAGTCTGAGGTTCCTGAGTGTGTTGTTGGAGACCTTCCTGAGCAACAACCTGGTGAAGGCAAGTGTCCTCTGTCCTATTATGTCCTACATTCTTTATGATTCACTGTCCCGTTTAAACCTAAGGATTGGCTAGTCTGTATTAACTTATCCTTATTTACCTTTTGGGTTATCATGGTTAGCATTTTGCTATTGCCTTAACTTTAAATCAATGAACATGATGTGAACCTTTATGATACGATACTGTTATCCTGATTACGTTGATGATCTGGTTATACTTTAGGGGGCTCAGGCCTTTTTCCTGAGTACCTCTCCGTAAGGACCTGTTCGTGGAGTGACCACCCGGGATAACAGTACAACCATGAGGGTGGAATGGGACGGCCTTAGCTAATTAATTAGATGAACCTAGGGGTGTAGTTGGCTTTGCCGGAGGACCGTCAATGGGGGTCGGGGCGTAGTGCTCGCTCTGCCAAGGTTGGGGTGCAGAGGTTCATTCGATTTGGTTTTGTTAGTCACCCACCTTAGGGAGGTGTACTGCGTTTGTACGACTGGCGAAACCTAACGAGCAGCTATGCACCAGGGGAGTCTTTGTAAAGGCTACGTAGTATATCCCTAGCCATTCACCTTGGTAGTGAAGATCGGGTCTGTACAACCCAGGATGGGAAGGGATCACGACTTGTGGGTAAAGTGTACAACCTCTGTAGAGTGTTAGAAACTGGTATATCAGCCGAGCTCACGGTTAAGAGCAGCCTTGGGATCCTCTTTGATTAGAAGAACTTTGGATACTTTTATGATGATGGTTAACAATGATGTTATAAATCTGTTCTCTGGTATTTCCTCTTTTGAGGGAGTACTTTAGGGTAATAACTGGGTTTATTACTAAAACTTGGCTCCACTAATAATAATAAATACTTGACCAACTAAAAGCAACTGCTTAACCTCAACCCCACATACAGCTAGCCCACTTTGGCCAAACGGGACATTTGCTGAGTACGTTGATGTGTACTCACCCTTGCTTTACACACCACCCCCACCCCAGGTTGTCCCCACTGTACTCAGTGCTCAGGAGGTGATGCTAGCAACATGGAGGACGTCGAGGAGTTCCAGGATTACGATGAGTTTTAGTTTATCTTAGTGGCAAACCCCCAGTCAGCTGCCTGTGTAGGCTTATCATCTACGTTTCGTTTCTTTGCACTTTGATAGTTATGCTAAAGACAATGGTTATGTAATAGACTCTATGGATGTCTTGGACATCTTGATGTAATTAAGTACCTTTCCGTTATTTAATTCGAGCATTGTGTGATGATGTCCAATTATGTAATCGCTGTGTACGTGAGTTCTGATCCTGGCATGTACATGGTTCGCATTCGGTTTGCCTTCCAAAACCGGGTGTGACATAAGTGGTATCAAAGCCTTGCTGACTATAGGACTGCTAACCTAGACTAGAATGGTCGACCTAAGGACTATAGACCCCTACTCTTACCTTGACCTTAGAGTCTTTTCAAAAGTTGGTCATCTTGACCAACTCTATGTTATTTACTCATCTCAAAAGGTTTTGTCTCACTTTTCTTTCGGTTTACTTTCTAGTCTCATAGTTCTACTCTTACTCTTGTGCTTACGTTGTCTTTTGTAGATGGCCCGTATCAGGTGCACCGCACGTAAGTCTGTGATCCCCCTTTTGCCTTCTCGCCTAGCGGAGCATCCACTGCGTCGCACGGTGCCAGGTCAGTCCAGTCACCTGGAGAGACTGCATCGTCGCCTGCACGAGGAGCAGGAGCGCCAACACCAGGAGCAGGAGCAGCAAGACTCCTCCCCTTCGCCTCAGCAGGAGGTGGAGTCTGAGAGGCCGCCTTCCCCTGTACCTCATCCAGAGATGCCCCCTGCACCACCACAGGGCATCCCGACTGCTGGAGGAGACCCTGACGGAGACGGAGACGACGACGACACTGGTGGCAGTTCGAGCCACGACACGGAGCTCTCAGAGGAGCTGGAGGGATGGATCACTAGACCCATCACTCGTGACGCCGCTCGCGGGTGTCACTTCCACAACGCTCTCGACACCATGCTGCGTCGGGCCTTCGACCGACACACTTGGTCCATCGAGTATCGTTGTGTAGTCTACCAGCATCGTCGTGGGCTATACCCGGACCAGTGGGAGGCTACTTGCTTGGTGCGCCGTCCAGACGATGATCTCCGGGGTGCAGAGACCTTCTCAGAGCACTATTCTATTACTGAGAGGGATACTGCCGAGCCAGCCATGCAAGATGCAGCACGACGGGCACTTTCTCAGTATTGCTCGTTGTTCAGCGGGGTAGCTGATGGCCTCGACCTGAAGTACTACCCTCGCCGTTCGACCGGCAGTGCTGGAGGTGTGATTGCCTCGCCAGTTGGTGAGGGCAATCCCAAGCTGAACAGCATGGTCAACTTGGCCGCCGTGCTCAACACAGAGTTGGACCATGCCCTTCACGAGTTGGACAAGGTCCGAGCGGAGGTTGTGGAATTGCGTGCTGAGTGCGCAGCACGCCACTATATGGATGGTGGTTCTCCCGCTGAGAGCACCTAGAGGGGGGGTGAATAGGTGATCCTGTAAAACTTGAAAACTTGAGCCACAAAAACTTGGTTAAGCGTTAGCACAGTAAATGCCAAGTGGCTAGAGAGGAGTCTCAACAAAACACAATAACCACAAGAAATCAATCACAGAGATGGCACGGTGGTTATCCCGTGGTTCGGCCAAGACCAACGATTGCCTACTCCACATTGTGGCGTCCCAACGGACGAGGGTTGCAATCAACCCCTCTCAAGCGGTCCAAAGACCCACTTGAATACCATGGTGTTTTGCTTGCTTTTCTCAATCCCGTTTGCGAGGAATCTCCACAACTTGGAGCCTCTCGCCCTTACACTTGAAGTTCACAAAAAAGCATAGAGCAAGGGAGGATTAGCAACGCACACAAGACACAAGAATTAGAGTGTCAACACGCACACAAGTCGCAACAAGAGCTCACAACACAACTCAATGAGTTCACAACTCCACTAGAGCTCTATATGCTATCACAATGAAACAAATGCGCGGAATCGAGGTCTTGGTGCTTAGGAATGTTGTAGGAATGCTTGGTGTGCTCCTCCATGCGCCTAGGGGTCCCTTTTATAGCCCCAAGGTAGCTAGGAACCGTTGAGAGCATTCTAGGAAGGCTGATCTTGCCTTCTGTCGACTGGCGCACCGGACAGTCCGGTGCACACCAGACACTGTCCGGTGCCCAATTTCCTTCCAAAAATGGTGCAGTCGACCGTTGGCAGCCTGAGAGCCGTTGGCGCACCGGACATGTCCGGTGCACACCGGACAGTCCGGTGCCCCCTTCTAGCCGTTGGCTCGGCCACGTGTCCCGCGCAGATTGCGCGGCCGACCGTTGGCCCGGCCGACCGTTGGCTCACCGGACAGTCCGGTGAATTATGTCGTCGGTGAATTCCCGAGAGCGGCCACTTCGCTCGAGCCAGCCTGGCGCACCGGACACTGTCCGGTGCACCACCGGACACTGTCTGGTGCACCACCGGACAGTCCGGTGTTCCCAGACTGAGCAGAATCTTGGCTGCTCGAGCCAAGACATTTTCAATTGGATTTTTCTTGTTTCCAGCACTTAGACACAATACATTAGTCCATAAAATAATGTACTAAGTCTGAGAAACATACCTTTATCCTTGATGTGTACTTTGTCCACCTTTTTACACTTAGGCACTTGTGTTGGGCACTAAATCACCAAAATACTTAGAAATGGCCCAAGGGCACATTTCCCTTTCAATCTCCCCCTTTTTGGTGATTTATGCCAACACAACATAAAGCAAGTAGAACAAGTACAAAATCAATTCAAATAAGAACCCAAAATTGTTTTGATTCAATTTTGACATATATGGATCATCCTTTGCCACCACTTGGTTTGTTTTTGCAAATCAAACTCAATTTCCTATCTCTAAATCAAATCCACTTGTAGAGACATAAAGAGAGGTATTCCTAAAGAAATTTATCAGGAATTTCAAAAACTCCCCCTTTTTCCCATAATCAACATTTCTCCCCACAAGAAGCCAACTTTTGACAAGAGAGACAATAAAAGAGTTTTGACAAACCAAAAGCTCTATTTTACTATTTTTAAAATCTCTCAAGTGGTAGCTGATCCATTTATCGCTTTGGCCTTTATTTTCTCCCCCTTTGGCATCAAGCACCAAAACGGGATCAATCTTGGCCCTTTAACCCCATTGCCTCACCAAAATCTTCAAATGAGAATACAAAGGCAATAAGAGTACATGAGATGAACTTGGAATAAGTTACCCTCTCATCGGAGTGCAGTGGAAGTCTTTCATGGTCCAAGTCCACTTTTTCCCTTTCAATCCTCCTTTGAGACTAAAACAAACTCAAGCACATGGTTAGTTTTCAAAGGGTCAAGTTGTAACACACCTCCCCCTAAGTATGTGCATCACTTGCACAAGGACTTGTGAGATCCAGGGAGTGCTTGTACAACTTAAGCACCACAATAAGCAACAAAATGCAGAATGAACATGATCAAGGCATAAACACATGTATGCTACAATTCAATCCAAGTTCCGCGAATCTAAGACATTTAGCTCACTACGCAGCCTGCAAAAGGTCTTCTCATCTAGAGGCTTGGTAAAGATATCGGCTAGCTGGTTCTCGGTGCTAACATGAAATACTTCGATATCCCCCTTTTGCTGGTGATCTCTCAAAAAGTGATGCCGGATGTCAATGTGCTTTGTGCGGCTGTGCTCAACAGGATTTTCTGCTATTCGGATAGCACTCTCATTGTCACATAGGAGTGGGACTTTGCTCAGATTGTAGCCAAAGTCCCAGAGGGTTTGCCTCATCCAAAGTAGTTGCGCGCAACACTGTCCTGCGGCAACATACTCGGCCTCAGCGGTGGATAGGGCAACAGAAGTTTGTTTCTTAGAGTTCCACGACACCAGGGACCTTCCTAAGAATTGGCACGTCCCTGATGTACTCTTCCTATCGACCTTACATCCAGCATAGTCGGAATCTGAATATCCAATCAAGTCAAAGTTAGACCCCTTTGGATACCAGATCCCGAAGCAGGGCGTAGCGACTAAATATCGAAGAATTCGCTTCACAACCACTAAGTGACACTCCTTAGGATCGGATTGAAATCTAGCACACATCCATACGCTAAGCATAATATCCGGTCTACTAGCACACAAATAAAGTAAAGACCCTATCATAGACCGGATGCTTTTTGATCAACGGACTTACCTCCTTTGTTGAGGTCGGTGTGCCCGTCAGTTCCCATTGGCGTCTTTGCGGGCTTGGCGTCCTTCATCCCAAACCGCTTTAGCAAGTCTTGCGTGTACTTTGTTTGGGAGATGAAGGTGCCGTCCTTGAGTTGCTTCACTTGGAACCCAAGGAAGTAGTTCAACTCGCCCATCATCGACATCTCGAATTTCTGCGTCATCACCCTGCTAAACTCTTCACAAGACTTTTGGTTAGTAGAACCAAATATTATGTCATCGACATAAATTTGGCACACAAAAAGATCGCCATCACAAGTCTTAGTGAAAAGAGTTGGATCGACTTTCCCAACCTTGAAAGCATTAGCAATTAAAAAGTCTCTAAGGCATTCATACCATGCTCTTGGGGCTTGCTTAAGTCCATAGAGCGCCTTAGAGAGCTTACACACGTGGTCGGGGTACTGTTCATCCTCGAAGCCAGGGGGTTGCTCCACGTACACCTCCTCCTTGATCGGCCCGTTGAGGAAAGCGCTCTTCACATCCATTTGGTACAACCTGAAAGAATGGTGAGCGATATATGCTAGCAATATACGAATTGATTCTAGCCTAGCCACAGGAGCGAACGTCTCCTCAAAGTCCAAACCTGCGACTTGGGCATAACCTTTTGCCACAAGTCAAGCCTTGTTTCTCGTCACCACCCCGTGCTCGTCCTGTTTGTTGCGGAACACCCACTTGGTTCCCACAACATTTTGCTTGGGACGAGGCACCAGTGTCCAAACTTCATTGCGCTTGAAGTTGTTGAGTTCCTCCTGCATGGCCAACACCCAGTCCGGATCTAGCAAGGCTTCTTCTACCCTGAAAGGCTCAATAGAAGAGACAAAAGAGTAATGCTCACAAAAATTAACTAATCTTGAACGAGTAGTTACTCCCTTGCTAATATCACCCAATATTTGGTCGACGGGATGATCCCTTTGAATTGTCGCTCGAACTTGGGTTGGAGGTGCCTGAGATGCTTCTTCCTCTTCAATTTGAACATCCTGTGCTCCCCCTTGATCATGCGCCTCCACTTGAGGTACCTGTTCGTCATCTTGGGTTGGGGGATGCACCATAGTTGAGGAAGACAGTTGATCTTGTTCCAATTGTTCCTGAGGCCGTACATCTCCAATCGCCATGGTGCGTATCGTGGCCGTTGGAACGTCTTCTTCATCTACATCATCAAGATCAACAACTTGCTCTCTTGGAGAGCCATTAGTCTCATCAAATACAACGTCGCTAGAGACTTCAACCAAACCCGACGATTTGTTGAAGACCCTATACGCTTTTGTATTTGAGTCATAACCTAATAAAAACCCTTCTACAGCTTTGGGAGCAAATTTAGAGGTTCTACCTTTCTTCACAAGAATATAACACTTGCTCCCAAATACACTAAAGTAAGACACATTGGGTTTGTTACCAGTTAGCAGCTCATATGAAGTCTTTTTGAGGAGGCGGTGAAGGTAGACCCTGTTGATGGCGTGGCAAGCCGTGTTTACGGCTTCCGACCAAAAACGCTCGGGGGTCTTGAACTCTCCAAGCATAGTCCTCGCCATATCAATGAGTGTCCTGTTCTTCCTCTCTACCACACCATTTTGCTGAGGTGTGTAGGGAGCGGAGAACTCGTGCTTGATCCCCTCCTCCTCAAGGAACTCCTCCACTTGAAGGTTCTTGAACTCGGACCCATTGTCGCTTCTTATCTTCTTTACCTTGAGCTCAAACTCATTTTGAGCTCTCCTTAGGAAGCGCTTGAGGGTCCCTTGGGTTTCAGACTTATCCTGCAAAAAGAACACCCAAGTGAAGCGGGAAAAGTCATCAACAATAACTAGACCATACTTACTTCCTCCTATGCTCAGATAGGCGACGGGTCCGAAGAGGTCCATATGCAGCAGCTCCAGAGGTCTTGAAGTGGTCATCACATTCTTGCTGTGATGTGCTCCTCCCACTTGTTTACCTGCTTGACAAGCTGCACAAGGTCTATCTTTTTCGAATTGCACGTTAGTCAAACCTATCACGTGTTCTTGAAAGGGAATTAGGCTCACACCTAGTCCCTAATTAATTTTGGTGGTTGAATTGCCCAACACAAATATTTGGACTAACTAGTTTGCTCTAGTGTATAAGTTATACAGGTGCCAAAGGTTCACACTTAGCCAATAAAAAGACCAAGTATTGGGTTCAACAAAAGAGCAAAGGGACAACCGAAGGCACCTCTGGTCCGGCGCACCGGACTGTCCGGTGTGCCACCGGACATGTCTGGTGCTCCAAGGAAGAGCGGCCTCAGGAACTCGCCAGCCTCGGGAATTCATTTCAACTGCTCCGCTATAATTCACCGGACTGTCCGGTGTAACAGCGGGGCAACGGCTACCTGCGACGCATTAAATGCGTGCGCTGCGCGCGTAGAGGTCAGGCACGCCCATGCTGGCGCACCGGACAATCTACAGTGCATGTCCGGTGCGCCACCGGACATTCAGGCGGGCCCAGAAGACAAAGCTCCAACGGTCGAACCCAACGGGTTTTGGTGACGTGGCTGTCGCACCGGACATGTCCGGTGTGCACCGGACTGTCCGGTGCGCCATCGAACAGACAGCCTCACCAAACGGCTAGTTTGGTGGTTGGGGCTATAAATACCCCCAACCACCCCACATTCAAGTCATCCAAGTTTTCCACTTCCCAACTACTTACAAGAGCTCTAGCATTCAATTCTAGACACACCAAAGAGATCAAATTCTCTCCAAATTCCACACAACGCCCTAGTGATTAGAGAGAGAGATTTGCTTGTGTTCTTTCGAGCTCTTGCGCTTGGATTGCTTTCTTCTTTCTTGATTCTTTCTTGCGATCAAACTCACTTGTAATTGAGGCAAGAGACACCAATCTTGTGGTGATCCTTGTAGGAACTTTGTGTTCCAAGTGATTGAGAAGAGAAAGCTCACTCGGTCCGAGTGATCGTTTGAGAGAGGGTAAGGGTTGAAAGAGACCCGGCCTTTGTGGCCTCCTCAACGGGGAGTAGGTTTGAGAGAACCGAACCTCGGTAAAACAAATCCGCGTGTCTCACTCGATTATTCGCTTGCGATTTGTTTTGCACCCTCTCTCGCGGACTCTATTATATTTCTAACGCTAACCCGACTTGTAGTTGTGATTATTTTTTGAGAATTTCAGTTTCGCCCTATTCACCCCCCCCCTCTAGGCGACTTTCAATTGGTATCGGAGCCCGGTGCTTCATTAGAGCCTAACCGCTCGAAGTGATGTCGGGAGATCACACCAAGAGGGAGATGGAGACCGGCGACAAGCCCACTATGAGCCAAGGGAGCACTTCATCGGAAGAATCCCGCACCAAGAGGAAGGAGAAGAAGAAGGACTCCTCCAAACGGAAGGAGAAAAGATCTTCTTCTTCACACCACAAAGAGAAGAAGGAAAAATCTTCTTCCCACAAGTCGCATCGGAAAGGCGACAAGCACAAGAAGATGAGGAAAGTGGTCTACTACGAGACCGACACTTCATCAACATCGACCTCCGACTCCGATGCGTCGTCCATAACTTCTAAGCGCCAAGAGCGCAAGAAGTTTAGTAAGATCCCCTTACACTATCCTCGTACACCTAGACATTCTCCATTACTTTCCGTTCCATTAGGCAAACCGCCAACTTTTGATGGCGAAGATTATGCTAGGTGGAGTGATTTAATGAAATTTCATCTAACCTCACTCCACAAAAGTATATGGAATGTTGTTGAGTTTGGAGCACAGGTACCATCCATAGGGGATGAGGATTATGATACGGACGAAGTGGCCCAAATCGAGCACTTCAACTCTCAAGCTACAACCATACTCCTTGCCTCTCTAAGTAAGGAGGAATACAACAAAGTGCAAGGGTTGAAGAATGCAAAGGAGATTTGGGACCTTCTCAAGACCGCGCACGAGGGTGATGAACTCACCAAGATCACTAAGCGGGAAACAATCGAGGGGGAGCTCGGTCGCTTCCGTCTTCGCCAAGGGGAGGAGCCACAAGATATGTACAACCGGCTCAAAACCTTGGTGAACCAAGTGCGCAACCTCGGGAGCAAGAAGTGGGACGACCACGAGGTGGTTAAGGTTATTTTAAGATCACTTATTTTCCTTAACCCTACTCAAGTACAATTAATTTGTGGTAATCCAAGATATACACTAATGACTCCCGAGGAAGTAATCGGGAATTTTGTGAGCTTTGAATGTATGATCAAGGGCTCAAAGAAGATCAACGAGCTTGACGATCCCTCCACGTCCGAAGCACAACCGGTGGCTTTTAAGGCGACAGAGGAGAAGAAGGAGGAGTCTACACCAAGTAGACAACCAATTGACGCCTCCAAGCTCGACAATGAGGAGATGGCTTTAATCATCAAAAGCTTTCGCCAAATCCTCAAGCAACGGAAGGGGAAGGATTACAAACCCCGTTCCAAGAAGGTTTGCTACAAGTGTGGTAAGCTCGGTCACTTTATTGCTAAATGTCCATTATCAAGTGACAGTGACAGGGATAACGACAAGAAGGGCAAGAGGAGAGAAAAGAAGAGGTACCACAAGAAGAGGGGAGGCGATGCCCATGTGTGTCGCGAGTGGGACTCCGACGAGAGCTCCACCGAGTCCTCCTCCGACGAGGACGCCGCCAACATCGCCGTCACCAAGGGACTCCTCTTCCCCAACGTCGGCCACAAGTGCCTCATGGCAAAGAACGGCAAAAGGAAGAAGGTTAAATCTAAATCCTCCACTAAATATGAATCCTCTAGTGATGATAATGCTAGTGATGAGGAAAATAATTTGCGTACCCTTTTTGCCGACCTAAACATGCAACAAAAGGAAAAATTAAATGAGTTGATTAGTGCTATTCATGAGAAGGATGATCTCTTGGACTCTCAAGAGGACTTCCTTATTAAGGAAAACAAAAAGCATGTTAAGGTTAAAAATGCTTATGCTCTACAAGTTGAAAAATGTGAAAAATTGTCTAGTGAGCTAAGCACTTGCCATGAGACTATTGACAACCTTAGAAATGAAAATGCTAGATTAATTGCTAAGGTTGATTCTCATGTATGTAATGTCTCAATTCCCAATCTTAGAAATGATAATGATGATTTGCTTGCTAAGATTAAGGAATTGAATGATTCTCTTGCTAGCCTTAGAGTAGAAAATGAAAATTTGATTGCTAAGGCTAAAGATTTTGATGTTTGCAATACTACTATTTCCGACCTTAGAACTGAGAATGATATGTTGCATGCTAAGGTTGTAGAACTAAAATCTTGCAAACCCTCTACATCTACCGTTGAGCACACTTCTATTTGTACTAGATGTAGAGATGTTGATATCAATGCTATTCATGATCACATGGCTTTAATTAAACAACAAAATGATCATATAGCATTATTAAATGCTAAAATTGCCGAGCATAACTTAGAAAATGAAAAGTTTAAATTTGCTAGAAGTATGCTCTATAATGGGAGACGCCCTGGCATCAAGGATGGTATTGGCTTCCAAAGGGGAGACAATGTCAAACTTAATGCCCCTCCTAAGAACTTGTCTAACTTTGTTAAGGGCAAGGCTCCCATGCCTCAAGATAACGAGGGTTACTTTTTGTACCCTGCCGGCTATCCTGAGAACAAAATTAGGAGAGTTCATTCTAGGAAGTCTCACTCTGGCCCTAACCATGCTTTTATGTATAAGGGTGAGACATCTTGCTCTAGGCAACCAACCCGTGCTAAGTTGCCTAAAAAGAAAACTCCTAGTGCATCAAATGATCATGACATTTCATTTAAGACTTTTGATGCATCTTATGTGCTTACTAACAAATCCAGCAAGGTAGTTGCCAAGTTTGTTGGGGGCAAACACAAGGGGTCAAAGACTTGTGTTTGGGTACCCAAAGTTCTTGTTTCTAATGCCAAAGGACCCAAGACCGTTTGGGTACCTAAAATCAAGAACTAAAATTGTTTTGTAGGTTTATGCATCCGGGGGCTCAAGTTGGATACTCGACAGCGGGTGCACAAACCACATGACAGGGGAGAAGAAGATGTTCTCCTCATATGAGAAAAACCAAGATCCCCAACGAGCTATCACATTCGGGGATGGAAATCAAGGTTTGGTCAAAGGATTGGGTAAAATTGCTATATCACCTGACCATACTATTTCCAATGTTTTTCTTGTAGATTCTTTAGATTACAATTTGCTTTCTGTATCTCAATTATGTCAAATGGGCTACAACTGTCTCTTTACTGATGTAGGTGTCACTGTCTTTAGAAGAAGTGATGATTCAATAGCATTTAAGGGAGTGTTAGAGGGTCAGCTATACTTGGTAGATTTTGATAGAGCTGAACTCGACACTTGCTTAATTGCTAAGACTAACTTGGGTTGGCTCTGGCACCGCCGACTAGCCCATGTTGGAATGAAGAATCTTCATAAGCTTCTAAAGGGAGAACACATTTTAGGACTAACAAATGTTCATTTTGAGAAAGACAGGATTTGTAGCGCATGCCAAGCCGGGAAGCAAGTTGGCGCTCATCATCCACACAAGAACATCATGACAAGTGACAGACCACTGGAGCTCCTACACATGGATTTATTCGGCCCGATCGCTTGCATAAGCATCGGCGGGAGTAAGTACTGTCTAGTTATTGTGGATGATTATTCTCGCTTCACTTGGGTGTTCTTTTTGCAGGAAAAATCCCATACCCAAGAGACCTTAAAGGGATTCTTGAGATGGGCTCAAAATGAGTTCGGCTTAAGGATCAAGAAAATTAGAAGCGACAACGGGACGGAGTTCAAGAACTCTCAAATTGAAGGCTTCCTTGAGGAGGAGGGCATCAAGCATGAGTTCTCTTCTCCCTACACTCACAACAAAATGGTGTAGTGGAGAGGAAGAATCGAACTCTATTGGACATGGCAAGAACCATGCTTGATGAGTACAAGACACTGGATCAGTTTTGGGCCGAGGCGGTCAACACCGCTTGTTACGCCATCAACCGGTTATATCTTCACCGAATCCTCAAGAAGACATCCTATGAACTCCTAACCGGTAAAAAGCCCAATATTTCATATTTTAGAGTTTTTGGTAGCAAATGCTTTATTCTTGTTAAGAGAGGTAGAAAATCTAAATTTGCTCCTAAAACTGTAGAAGGCTTTTTACTAGGATATGACTCAAACACAAGGGCATATAGAGTCTTTAACAAGTCCTCAGGACTTGTTGAAGTTTCTTGTGACGTTGTGTTTGATGAGACTAACGGCTCTCAAGTAGAGCAAGTTGATCTTGATGAGATAGGTGAAGAACAGGCTCCGTGCATCGCGCTAAGGAACATGTCCATTGGGAATGTGTGTCCTAAGGAATCCGAAGAGCCACCACATGCACAAGATCAACCATCCTCCTCCACGCAAGCATCTCCACCAACCCAAAATGAGGACGAGGCTCAAGTAGATGAAGGAGAAGATCAAAGAGATGAGCCACCTCAAGATGACGACAATGATCAAGGGGGAAATATGAATAATCAAGACAAGGAGGATGAAAGACCAAGGCTGCCACACCCAAGAGTCCACCAAGCAATCCAACGAGATCACCCCGTCGACACCATCCTCGGTGACATTCATAAGGGGGTAACTACTCGATCTCGTGTTGCACATTTTTGTGAGCATTATTCTTTTGTTTCCTCTATTGAGCCACACAGGGTAGAGGAAGCACTACAAGATTCAGATTGGGTGATGGCGATGCAAGAGGAGCTCAACAACTTCACTAGGAACGAGGTATGGCATTTAGTTCCACGTCCTAATCAAAATGTTGTAGGAACCAAGTGGGTCTTCCGCAACAAGCAAGACGAGCATGGTGTGGTGACAAGGAACAAAGCTCGACTCGTGGCCAAGGGGTATTCACAAGTCGAAGGTTTGGTTTTGGTGAAACCTATGCACCCGTAGCTAGGCTTGAGTCAATTCGTATATTATTGGCCTATGCTACTTACCATGACTTCAAGCTTTATCAAATGGACGTGAAGAGTGCTTTCCTCAACGGACCAATCAAGGAAGAGGTCTACGTTGAGCAACCTCCCGGCTTTGAAGATAGTGAGTACCCTAACCATGTCTATAGGCTCTCTAAGGCGCTTTATGGGCTCAAGCAAGCCCCAAGAGCATGGTATGAATGCCTTAGAGATTTCCTTATTGCTAATGGCTTCAAAGTCGGCAAGGCCGATCCTACTTTGTTCACTAAAACTCTTAACAATGATTTGTTCGTATGCCAAATTTATGTTGATGATATTATATTTGGGTCTACTAACGAATCTACATGTGAAGAATTTAGTAGGATCATGACAAAGAAATTCGAGATGTCTATGATGGGGGAGTTGAAGTATTTTCTAGGATTCCATGTCAAGCAACTCCAAGAGGGCACCTTCATTAGCCAAACGAAGTACACTCAAGACATTCTAACCAAGTTTGGAATGAAGGATGCCAAGCCCATCAAAACACCTATGGGAACCAATGGGCATCTCGACCTCGACACGGGAGGTAAGTCCGTGGATCAAAAGGTATACCGGTCGATGATTGGGTCATTGCTTTATTTATGTGCATCTCGACCGGACATTATGCTTTCCGTTTGCATGTGTGCAAGATTCCAATCCGACCCTAAGGAATCCCACCTTACGGCCGTAAAACGAATCTTGAGATATTTGGCTTATACCCCTAAGTTTGGGCTTTGGTACCCTCGGGGATCCACATTTGATTTGATTGGTTATTCGGATGCCGATTGGGCGGGGTGTAAGATTAATAGGAAGAGCACATCGGGGACTTGCCAGTTCTTGGGAAGATCCTTGGTGTCTTGGGCTTCAAAGAAGCAAAATTCGGTCGCTCTTTCTACCGCCGAAGCCGAGTACATTGCCGCAGGCCATTGTTGCGCGCAATTGCTTTGGATGAGGCAAACCCCGTGGGACTATGGTTACAAATTAACCAAAGTTCCTCTTCTATGTGATAATGAGAGTGCAATCCGCATGGCGGACAATCCCGTTGAGCACAGCCGCACTAAACACATAGCCATTCGGTATCATTTTCTTAGGGATCACCAACAAAAGGGGGATATCGAGATTTCATACATTAACACTAAAGATCAATTAGCCGATATCTTCACCAAGCCACTTGATGAACAATCTTTTACCAAACTTAGGCATGAGCTCAATATTCTTGATTCTAGGAATTTCTTTTGCTAAACTTGCACACATAGCTCATAAATATACCTTTGATCATGTCTATATATATGCTATGACTAATGAGTTTTCAAGTGTATTTCAAACCAAGTCATAGGTATATTGAAAGGGAATTGGAGTCTTCGGCGAAGACAAAGGCTTCCACTCCACTCTACTACTCATCCTTCGCCGTCACTCCGCATCACTCTCCATCTTTGGTATAATCTTCACTCATATGTTTTATTTGCCAAAGGGGAGATAGTAGTTAATCAAGGGCCTATATTTCATTCCGAGTATCCGTTTTTGGCGATTCATGCCAAAGGGGGAGAAAGTATTGGCCCAAAGCAAAAGGACCACACCACCACCCTAATTTTAAAATTAATGGTTTTCAAATTGGAAAATTTCAAATTGGTATCTCTTTGTGTTCTAAAGGGGGAGCAAGTAGTATTTTCAAAACTTGATATCTCAAAACCCTCTTGAACACTAAGAGGAGAATTTATTTGAGGGGGCGTTTTGTTTAGTCAAAGGAAAAGCATTGAAAATGCTTCGCAAAATCTTATTCATTTACCTTTGACTGTTTGCAAAAGAACTTTGAAAAGGATTTACAAAAATAATTTGCAAAAACAAAACATGTGGTGCAAGCGTGGTCCAAAATGTTAATAATAAAGAAACAATCCATGCACATCTAGTAAGTAACATTTATTAGCTCAATTCCAAGCAACCTTTGCACTTACATTATGCAAACTAGTTCAATTATGCACTTTTATATTTGCTTTGGTTTGTGTTGGCATCAATCACCAAAAAGGGGGAGATTGAAAGGGAATTAGGCTCACACCTAGTCCCTAATTAATTTTGGTGGTTGAATTGCCCAACACAAATATTTGGACTAACTAGTTTGCTCTAGTGTATAAGTTATACAGGTGCCAAAGGTTCACACTTAGCCAATAAAAAGACCAAGTATTGGGTTCAACAAAAGAGCAAAGGGACAACCGAAGGCACCTCTGGTCCGGCGCACCGGACTGTCCGGTGCTCCAAGGAAGAGCGGCCTCAGGAACTCGCCAGCCTCGGGAATTCATTTCAACTGCTCCGCTATAATTCACCGGACTGTCCGGTGTACACCGGACTGTCCGGTGTAACAGCGGGGCAACGACTATTTCGGCGCCAACGGCTACCTGCGACGCATTAAATGCGTGCGCTGCGTGCGTAGAGGTCAGGCACGCCCATGCTGGCGCACCGGACAATCTACAGTGCATGTCCGGTGCACCACCGGACATTCAGGCGGGCCCAGAAGACAGAGCTCCAACGGTCGAACCCAACGGGTTTTGGTGACGTGGCTGTCGCACCGGACATGTCCGGTGTGCACCGGACTGTCCGGTGCGCCATCGAACAGACAGCCTCACCAAACGACTAGTTTGGTGGTTGGGGCTATAAATACCCCCAACCACCCCACATTTAATTCATCCAAGTTTTCCACTTCCCAACTACTTACAAGAGCTCTAGCATTCAATTCTAGACACACCAAAGAGATCAAATTCTCTCCAAATTCCACACAACGCCCTAGTGATTAGAGAGAGAGATTTGCTTGTGTTCTTTCGAGCTCTTGCGCTTGGATTGCTTTCTTCTTTCTTGATTCTTTCTTGCGATCAAACTCACTTGTAATTGAGGCAAGGGACACCAATCTTGTGGTGGTCCTTGTAGGAACTTTGTGTTCCAAGTGATTGAGAAGAGAAAGCTCACTCGGTCCGAGTGATCGTTTGAGAGAGGGTAAGGGTTGAAAGAGACCCGGCCTTTGTGGCCTCCTCAACGGGGAGTAGGTTTGAGAGAACCGAACCTCGGTAAAACAAATCCGCGTGTCTCACTCGATTATTCGCTTGCGATTTGTTTTGCACCCTCTCTCGCGGACTCTATTATATTTCTAACGCTAACCCGGCTTGTAGTTGTGATTATTTTTTGAGAATTTCAGTTTCGCCCTATTCACCCCCCCTCTAGGTGACTTTCAGTTCTCCCTTTAGAAGCTTGTGAAGGTTCTTCATCCCCACATGTGCTAAGCGGCGATGCCACAGCCAGCCCATGCTAGTCTTAGCAATTAAGCATGCATCTAGATCGGCCTCCTCTTTTGCAAAATTAACTAGATAGAGTTTGCCGTCTAATACACCCTTAAAAGCTAATGAACCATCACTTCTTCTAAAGACAGACACATCTACATTTGTAAATAGACAATTATATCCCATATTACATAATTGACTAACAGATAGTAAATTATATCTCATATTACGGCACGGCCCATAATTAGATATGTGCTTTTGTGGGCCGTGCCTTTGTGGGCCGTGCTTTTGTGGGCCTGTGCCGTGCCGGGCCAGGCCGGCCCACATGTACATGTATAGACTCAACTAAAAACACATTAGAGATAGAGTGTTCATTTGATATTGCAATCTTGCCTAAGCCTTTCACCTTGCCTTGGTTCCCATCACCGAATATGATTGAATCTTGGGAATCCTTATTCTTGACGTAGGAGGTGAACATCTTCTTCTCCCTCGTCATATGGTTTGTGCATCCGCTGTCGATAATCCAGCTTGAACCCCCGGATGCATAAACCTGCAAGGCAAATTTAGGCTTGGGTCTTAGGTACCCAACTCTTGTTGGGTCCTACAAGGTTAGTCACAATTGTCTTAGGGACCCAAATGCAAGTTTTATCACCCTTGCATTTTGCCCCTAATTTCCTAGCAACTATCTTCCTATCCTTTCTACAAATAGCAAAGGAAGCATTTAAAGCATGATAAATTGTAGAGGGTCCATTCATAATTTTTCTAGGAACATGAACAATATTCTTTCTAGGCACATGATGAATATTTTTCCTAGGCATATCTCTACCATGCATATAGGAAGAACTGGGAGCAAACATAGCATAAGAATCATAGGCATGTGAATCAAAAGCATTACAACTCCTATGAGATTGTCTTCTATCATTATACATAAAAGCATGGTTCTTTTTAGTACTACTTGCCATAGGGGCCTTCCCTTTCTCCTTGGCGGAGATGGGAGCCTTATGGCTTGTTAAGTTCTTGGCTTCCCTCTTGAAGCCAAGCCCATCCTTAATTGAGGGGTGTCTACCAATCGTGTAGGCATCCCTAGCAAATTTTAGTTTATCAAAATCACTTTTGCTAGCCTTAAGTTGAGCATTAAGACTAGCCATTTCATCATTTAACTTTGCAATAGAAGCTATGTGTTCACTACAAGCATCAATATCAAAATCTTTACATCTATTGCAAATAACAACATTTTCTACACAAGTTGTTGATTTACTAGCTATTTCTAACTTAGCATTCAAATCATCATTAATGCTTCTTAAGCTAGAAATTGTCTCATGGCAAGAAGATAATTCACAAGAAAGCATTTCATTTCTCTTAACTTCTAAGGCATGAGATTTTTGTGCTTCTACAAATTTGTCATGTTCTTCATACAACAAGTCCTCTTGTTTTTCTAAAAGCCTATTCTTATCATTCAAGGCATCAATCAATTCATTAATTTTATCTACCTTGGTTCTATCTAGGCCCTTAAATAAACATGAATAATCTATTTCATCCTCATCACTAGATTCGTCCTCACTTGAAGAAGCATAAGTAGAGTTTCGAGTACATACCTTCTTCTCCCTTGCCATAAGGCATGTGTGACGCTCGTTGGGGAAGAGGGATGACTTGTTGAAGGCGATGGTGGCGAGTCCTTCATTGTCGGAGTCGGACGAGGAGCAATCCGAATCCCACTCCTTGCCAAGATGTGCCTCGCCCTTTGCCTTCTTATAGTTCTTCTTCTTCTCCCTCTTGTTCCCTTGATCCTGATCACTATCATTGTCGGGACAGTTAGCAATAAAATGACCAAGCTTACCACATTTGAAGCATGAGCGCTTCCCCTTTGTCTTGGTCTTGCTTGGCTGCCCCTTGCGACCCTTTAGCGCCGTCTTGAATCTTTTGATGATGAGGGCCATCTCTTCATCATTAAGTCCGGCCGCCTCAATTTGTGCCACCTTGCTAGGTAGCGCCTCCTTGCTTCTTGTTGCCTTGAGAGCAAGGGGTTGAGGCTCGTTGATTTGACCATTCAATGCGTCGTCCACGTATCTTGCCTCCTTGATCATCATTCGCCCGCTTACGAATTTTCCAAGGACTTCTTCGGGCGACATTTTGGTGTACCTGGGATTCTCACAAATATTATTCACCAAATGAGGATCAAGAACGGTAAAGGACCTTAGCATCAATCGGACGACGTCGTGGTCCGTCCATCGCGTGCTTCCGTAGCTCCTTATTTTGTTGATAAGGGTCTTGAGCCGGTTGTATGTTTGGGTTGGCTCCTCGCCCCTTATCATCGTGAATCGTCCAAGCTCTCCCTCCACCAACTCCATCTTGGTGAGCAAGGTGACGTCGTTCCCCTCATGAGAAATCTTGAGGGTGTCCCAGATCTGCTTGGCATTGTCCATGCCGCTCACTTTATGGTATTCGTCCCTGCACAAGGATGCTAACAACACAGTAGTGGCTTGTGCATTTCTATGAATCTGTTCATTAATAAAAATAGGACTATCCGAGCTATCAAACTTCATTCCATTCTCAACAATCTCCCATATGCTTGGATGGAGAGAGAATAGGTGACTACGCATTTTGTGGCTCCAAAATCCGTAGTCTTCCCCATCAAAGTGTGGAGGCTTGCCGAGAGGAATGGAGAGCAAATGTGAATTTGAACTTTGAGGAATACGCGAATAATCGAAAGAAAACTTTGAGTTAACCGTCTTTCGTTTGTCGTAGTCATTGTCGTCGTTGTCCTTATGAGAAGAAGTGGATTCATCACTGTCGTCGTCGTAGACGATCTCCTTGATGCGTCTCGACTTCTTCTTCCTTCCATCTTTGTGTCTATGGCCCGAGCCCGAGTCGGTAGGCTTATCATCCTTAGGCTCGTTGACGAAGGACTCCTTCTCTTTGTCGTTGATCACGATTCCCTTCCCCTTAGGATCCATCTCTTCGGGCGATTAGTCCCTTTGTGAAGAGAACGGCTCTGATACCAATTGAGAGCACCTAGAGGGGGGGTGAATAGGTGATCCTGTAAAACTTGAAAACTTGAGCCACAAAAACTTGGTTAAGCGTTAGCACAGTAAATGCCAAGTGGCTAGAGAGGAGTCTCAACAAAACACAATAACCACAAGAAATCAATCACAGAGATGGCATGGTGGTTATCCCGTGGTTCGGCCAAGACCAACGCTTGCCTACTCCACGTTGTGGCGTCCCAACGGACGAGGGTTGCAATCAACCCCTCTCAAGCGGTCCAAAGACCCACTTGAATACCACGGTGTTTTGCTTGCTTTTCTCAATCCCGTTTGCGAGGAATCTCCACAACTTGGAGCCTCTCGCCCTTACACTTGAAGTTCACAAAAAAGCATAGAGCAAGGGAGGATTAGCAACGCACACAAGACACAAGAATCAGAGTGTCAACACGCACACAAGTCACAACAAGAGCTCACAACACAACTCAATGAGTTCACAACTCCACTAGAGCTCTATATGCTATCACAATGAAACAAATGCGCGGAATCGAGGTCTTGGTGCTTAGGAATGTTGTAGGAATGCTTGGTGTGCTCCTCCATGCGCCTAGGGGTCCCTTTTATAGCCCCAAGGCAGCTAGGAGCCGTTGAGAGCATTCTAGGAAGGCTGATCTTGCCTTCTGTCGACTGGCGCACCGGACAGTCCGGTGCACACCGGACACTGTCCGGTGCCCGATTTCCTTCCAAAAATGGCGCAGTCGACCGTTGGTAGCCTGAGAGCCGTTGGCGCACCGGACATGTCCGGTGCACACCGGACAGTCCGGTGCCCCCTTCTAGCCGTTGGCTCGGCCACGTGTCCCGCGCAGATTGCGCGGCCGACCGTTGGCTCACCGGACAGTCCGGTGCACACCGGACAGTCCGGTGAATTATAGCCGTACGTCGTCGGTGAATTCCCGAGAGCGGCCACTTCGCTCGAGCCAGCCTGGCGCACCAGACACTGTCCGGTGCACCACCGGACAGTCCGGTGTTCCCAGACTGAGCAGAATCTTGGCTGCTCGAGCCAAGACATTTTCAATTGGATTTTTCCTGTTTCCAGCACTTAGACACAATACATTAGTCCATAAAATAATGTACTAAGTCTGAGAAACATACCTTTATCCTTGATGTGTACTTTGTCCACCTTTTTACACTTAAGCACTTGTGTTGGGCACTAAATCACCAAAATACTTAGAAATGGCCCAAGGGCACATTTCCCTTTCACCCGCCCCTGTCGGGATTCAGCACTCTTACCATCACCGCCCCGTGGTCGCTTCGACTATGGTACCCCAGACTGCAGGACCCGGATAGATTTGGATTCCTAGATCGACAGAGTCTGAGTCTGTAATAATGCTTAGTTCAGTGTCTTAGTCTAGTTAGTTAGAGTTAGAGTTAGTTTGCTTATCTTATGTTGGATGCTTGTTATGATGGACATGCAATGAAGTTGGATCTTTGTAATGATTGTCACCAAGGTGTGGGTATCCTCTGCAACTTGGTGTAGTTATTAATAAATTCAGTTATTTAGTTGGGTAATCCATTTATTTCCACTTTCCTCTTTATCTGAGAAGCTGCCAGTGAAGATAGTCATTTGTTCAGTGCTATGAAGATCTTCTATACATCTTTTCTTATGCTGAAAGACTGCAGAGTCAGATTTGATTTATGTGTGTGATTTCTACAGATGTCTGAGAACAGGTGCAGAGGTGCGAGGCGTGCTCAGCCAGAACAGCAAGCACCCCAAGAGGAGGCAGCCCCATAGCAACATTTGCCACCGCCACCCCTGATGACCATTGAGTAAATGTTCCTGATGCGGACCCAAGCAGTTCAGGCAATTGGTCAGACCTTGGCAGCTATGCAGCAGGAGCAGCAGCAGCCACCACCGCCTCAGCCTCAGGTGCAAGTCCAGATGCCACAAGTGCTCAGGGACAAGCGGATAGAATTCATGAGGGGCCATCCCCCAGTCTTTGCTCATTCTGTTGATCCCATGTATGCTGAAGATTGGCTGCGTACCGTGGAGCGTGAGTTGCACACTGCCCAGTGCAACGATCATGAGAAGGTGTTGTACGGTCCCCGACAGCTGAGGGGAGCAGCCTAGTCTTGGTGGAAGTCTTACCTTGCCACCCATGCCAACCCTGAAGCCATCACTTGGGAAGAATTCAGGGATAACTTCCATCGCTACCATGTGCCCGAGGGACTGATGATAGTGAGGAAGGAGGAGTTTCTCGCCCTGAAGCAAGGTCCCCTGTCTGTCAGTGAGTACAGAGACAAGTTTCTGCAGTTGTCCCGTTATGCCCTAGAAGATGTCAACACGGATGCCAAGAGGCAGTACCGCTTCTTGAGAGGATTAGTTGATCCCCTCCATTACCAACTAATGAACCACACCTTCCCCACCTTCCAACATCTGATCGACAGAGCAATCATGACATAAAGGAAGCGTCGGGAGATGGAGGACAGGAAACACAAGATTGGTGGACCTCAGGCCAGGAGTAGCAGCAGCCCTCGCTACTCAGGCAACCCACCTCAGCCATTCAAGCAAGGTCACCAGCACCAGCACCAGCATCAGAACCAGCAGCAGCAGCACCACCAGAGACAGTTTCCTTAGCAACAGCAGCAGTACCATCAGAACAACCAGCAAGGAGGAAATCAATACCAGCGTCAGAGCAACCAGGCAGCCCGTCTTCCTGCCTCAACAACCAACCAGAGCAACCAAGCAGCACCAGCGCAAGGAGGAAGTCGTGCGTGTTTTCACTGTGGGGAACAAGGCCATTGGGTGAATCATTGCCCAAAGAAAGCAGCTCAGCAGCAGGCAGCTCCCAATGCCCTAGTCAGACAGAATGCAATGCAGCAAGGAGGCAACAACCGTGGGCAACCTCGTGCCCAGTATGGAAAGTTGAACCACTTGGAGGCTGACACAATCCAGTAGACTCCAGGAGTGGCACTAGGTACGTTTTCAATCGAGTACCATTCTGCAAATGTCTTATTTGATAATGGAGCAACGCATTCTTTTGTGACTGCATCATGGGTAGAGTCACATAATATACCAGTAGCACCCATGTATCCACCTATGAGGGTTAGTTCTGTTGGTGGAAGAACCTAAACGGATAGATTTTGCCCTAGTGCAAAGGTTCAAATAAGCGGGATAGAGTTCCCCACTGATTTAATAGTCATGGGTAACCAGGATGCAACTATAGATGTCATCTTAGGGATGAATTGGTTAACCAAGTATCAAGCCAGTCTTAGCTGTGACAAGAGAACAATGAAGTTAGTGTCCCTATCAGGAGAAGAAGTGTTAGTGGAGTTGGTCATGTCTAGACCAAGGGAAGGAAGTTATCACCATGTCACCACCCATATTGAGGAGATTAAACCATCAGAGGCTATCAATGTAGTATCAGAGTTCCCAGATGTGTTTCCTGAGGAGTTACCAGGTATGCCACCTGAAATGAAGGTTGAATTCGCTATAGAGCTTATACTAGGCACCGCCCCTATTTCCAAGAGAGCCTATCGAGTGTCCGGGCCAGAATTGGTGGAACTCAAGAAGCAGATTGATGAGTTGTTAGAGAAAGGCTACATCAGACTGAGTACCTCGCCTTGGGTAGCCTCAGTGCTGTTTATGGAGAAGAAGGATGGCACGAAGAGGATGTGCATCGATTATCGAGCCTTGAATGAGGTTACTATCAAGAACAAGTACCCCTGCCCAGAATTGAAGATTTATTTGATCAATTGAGAGGACCTAGTGTGTTCTCGAAGATAGATCTGAGGTCAGGCTACCATCAGCTCAGAATTCGGCCCTCAGATATACCGAAGACAACATTCATCACCAAGTATGGACTGTATGAGTTCACGTTCATGTCATTCGGTTTAACGAATGCGCCAGCCTACTTCATGTACTTGATGAACAGTGTGTTCATGGACTACCTTGACAAGTTCATAGTAGTGTTCATTGATGATATTCTTATATATTCCCACAATGAGCAAGAGCATGAGGATCATTTGAGGAAAGTACTTCAGAGGCTACGAGATTGTCAGTTGTATGCCAAGCTTAGCAAGTGCGAGTTCTGGATCAGAGAAGTCTTGTTCTTGGGTCACATTATAAACCAAGAGGGATTGGCTGTAGATCCGAAGAAGGTAACAACTATCTTGGACTAGAAAGCACCAAAAGATGTCCGAGGAATCAAGAGTTTCATCGAAATGGCCGGTTATTATCGGCGTTTCATTGAAGGTTTCTCCAAGATTGCCAGGCCAATGACAGCCTTGTTGGCAAACAAGGTTGAGTTCAAGTGGACCCCAGCATGCCAGAAGTCCTTTGAGACATTGAAGGAGAAGTTGACAACGACACCAGTACTTATTCTGCCAGATGTTCACAAGCCATTCTCAGTATATTGTGATGCTTCGTACACCGGACTGGGATGTGTGTTGATGCAAGAAGGGAGAGTAGTGGCATACTCGTCCCGTCAGTTGAAGATTCATGAGAAGAATTATCCTACTCATGATCTAGAATTAGCAGTCGTGGTTCATGCATTGAAGACCTGGAGGCATTATCTTTATGGACAGAAGTGTGATATTTACACAGACCATAAGAGTCTCAAATACATATTCACTCAGTCAGAGCTAAACATGAGGCAGCGAAGATGGCTTGATTTGATCAAAGATTATGAGCTGGAGATTCATTATCACCCAGACAAAGAAAATGTGGTTGCAGATGCTCTTAGCAGAAAGAGTCAAGTTAATATGTTGGCCGCTCACCCGATGCCGTATGAGCTAGCGAAGGAATTCGACAGATTAAGTCTCGGATTTCTGAACAACATCCAAGGGGTGACAATCAAGTTGGAACCCACTCTAGAGCAAGACATCAGGAAAGGTCAAAAGGATGATGAGAAGATCAACGAGATCCGGCAACTGATCATAGATGGGAAAGGCAAAGATTTCCGTGAAGATGCAGAAGGAGTGGTATGGTTCAAGGATAGATTGTGTGTTCCCGACATCAAATCGATCCAGGAACTGATTCTCAAGGAAGCTGATGAGACAGCATACTCTATACACCCTGGTAGTGAGAAGATGTACCAAGATCTAAAGAAAAGATTCTGGTGGTATGATATGAAAAGGGAGATAGCAGAGTATGTGGCTATGTGTGACAGTTGTCAGAGGATTAAAGCAGAACACCAGAGGCCTACAGGTTTGTTGCAACCATTGCAGATTCCTCAGTGGAAATGTGATGAGATCGGAATTGATTTCATAGTCGGTCTGCCTCGCACTCGTACTGGTTATGACTCTATCTAAGTAGTAGTGGACCGTTTGACAAAGACGACCCATTTCATACCAGTCAAGACCACCTACAATAGTGTTGTGTTGGCCGAACTATACATGGCTCGAATTGTGTGCTTGCATGGCGTTCCAAAGAAGATAGTCTCAGCTAGAGGCACTAAGTTCACCTCTCATTTTTTGCAACAGTTGTATGAAGCTTTGGGCACACACTTGAAGTTCAGCTCAGCTTATCACCCATAGACAAATGGTCAAACAGAGAGAACCAACCAGATTCTGGAGGACATGTCGAGGGCTTGTGCTTTGCAAGACAAGATAGGTTGGGACAAGAGGCTATCGTATGCAGAATTCTCTTACAACAACAACTACCAAGCCAGACTGAAGATGTCACCATTCAAAGCACTTTATGGGAGGAATTGCAGAACTCCATTGCATTGGGACCAACCTGGTGAGCGACAGGTGTTCGGTCCAGATATTTTTCTTAAAGTCGAAGAGAACATCAGAATAGTCCGAGAGAATTTGAAGGCAGCGCAGTCTAGACAGCGAAGCTATGCCGACACCAGAAGAAGTGAACTCAGCTTTGAAGTGGGAGACTATGTCTATTTGAATGTGTCACCCATCAGAGGAACCAACAGGTTTGGAGTCAAAGGCAAGCTAGCACCTCGATATATTGGACCGTATCAGATTCAAGCAAGACGTGGAGAAGTGGCTTATCAACTCAGCTTACCATAGAATCTATCCGTTGTTCATGATGTGTTCCATGTATCCAGTTGAAGAAATGCTTGAGAGTGCCAGAAGAGCAGTCGCCAATAGAGGATCTTGAAGTTCAAGAAGATCTGACTTATATTGAGAAGCCAACTCAAATTCTGGAGACAGCACATCAGGTCACTCGGAGAAGTACCATCAGGATGTGCAAAGTCAAATGGGGTCACCACTCAGAAGAAGAAGCAACCTGGGAACGAGAAGATGATTTGAAAGCCAAGTACCCTGAGCTCTTTTCTAGCCAGCCCTGAATCTCGAGGACGAGATTCTTTTAAGGGGGATAGGTCTGTAACACCCTAAATTTGGGGGTATAAAATTTCTTTCTAATGATCACCCAAATTCATGTGTTACTCTTCTCTCTCTCACTCTAGGTTCTATCTCTCTCTAGATTCTCTCTCCCTTTTTCCCTTTTTAAGTAGAATTGGCTTAAAGTTAGGGGGATTTAATTATTTATTTTTGCCAAAACATCATGGGTCATGACATGTTGCATCATGCTGAGCTTAAAAATATTCTTTGAAGTGTTGCACATGTTTGAATTTATTTGAATTTGAAACTTAATTTGAATTTGGGATTGAAAATCCTATAGAAAAGAAATAGAAAAGGAATTAGAAAATCCATAGAAAAAGAAAAAGAGAAAGCATCCCAAACCAGCCTAGCTCGGCCCAGCCAGGCTGCGCGCCCGCGCCGCCTGACAGGCGCACCCCACCTGTCAGCGGCAGCTCTCTCTCCCGCAGGCTCTCTCTCTCTCGCTCGCTGCCTAGTGGGCCGATCTATCAATGCCAGTTTCTTTGCCCGCGCTCCCCTCCTCTCTCTCTGTCTCACGGGCCCGGTTTGCCAGGCGCTGAGTCGTTGCCACACGCGTCCCCCTTTTCTCTCTCTCTGCGCCATGGACCCTCCTTGTCAGATCCGCCCTCCTCGCGCCCGCCGTGGACCGGCGAGTGCGCACTCGCGCACGTTGCCAGATTTCTCGGCCACATCGCCCGCCCACACGCCCAGCTCCCTTCTTAGAGCCCCGCCAGTGCCCGCACTCGCTCCCCCGCCTCATTTCACACAGTATCGCCCTCTCTCACGCTCTGCCCTCGCCGCTAGACGCCGCCGGAGACCCGCGCCCGCGTTCCCGACCATCCAGCTCGCCGGAGACCGCGCCAAGCCTCCCCGAGCTCCGCCCCGAGGTGAGACACCGTTGCCCGTGCCCAATTTTCCTTGTTCCGCTCTGTGCTTGGCCAATTTTGGCATCACCGGTGCTTGGTCGTGGCGGTCCGCCGTGCTCGCGCGGTGGCCGACCGATTTAGCCCGGTCTAGTTCCCCGGAGTAGGTCCTTGTGTCACCTCTGCCTCTGCTGAAGCTAGCCTAGGCCTTAGCGCACCTTAAGCCCCCTCCCCGTGGCCAGAATGCCATACCAGAGTTCCTCCAGTCCGCCCGAGGCTTTCTCCCCATCGTTCCCCCCTCTCTGCCCGCGGACTCATGGCCTCTTCCCCGCCATTGAGTTCGCCGTAGCGTTCTCTCCCTCTCTGCCCAACTCCGGCGACCCTGGAGCCACCCTAGCTCGCGCCAGCCTCAACTCCAGCGACTTCACCGCCGTTGAGATGAACAGCGCCGCCCACAGCCGTTCAACCCCCCTGGTCTGATCCCCTCCATCCGATCTTCATCGCACGACCCAGATCGCAGATACCGCTTCGCGCACGCGCGCCTAACGCCCTGGCCCGCCTGTCAGCGCCCGTGACCCCTAGCGTTGGGCTCGCTCGGTCAATGCGCCCCCCGGTCGCTGACAACCCCTGACCCGCCTGTCCGCACTCGCCCGCCCCCGCGCGCGCGCCCTCGGCCGCAGATCTAATATCAGCCGTTGATTTCAGATCTAACGGTTGAGGGAGCCCGATACCCCTTCGCGTGGTTGTTTTGCGTAAGAAACCCTCGATTTGTTGGAAATAAACTCGTCGTCCCTGGTTTCGCGCGCAGGCCCCTGTAATCTTGCATATTTAACCATGGACTTTTAAATATTCATAGAATTAGACCTAATTTCATATTTTGAATTCCCAGACTTGTTTATTTCATATCTTTTGCATATGAACTCCAAATTTAGTTATTCAATTGCAAAATGTTCATAGGATTATTCTCTGTTTAAATAAAATAGTTCATTTACTATCTGCACATTCTATTTTTTATGATTAAGTATGAACTAATGTAGGTGTAGATTTGTTTATTTAATAAAATAAATAAAAGAAGAATCCTAGAGATTTAAACATGTTTAATCTTGTAAGATTAATAATGTGTATTACATGAATTCATCCCTGGTTTAACTTTTAGGTCACAATAAAATAACTTGAACTAGGTTATGTAATTATGGGCAATATTTAAAGGAATAATAATATATTTCTAAATGAAGTTAGTTTATGTTATAACTCATGTTATACTTTGATCTCATTATCCCTTATTTAGTATTGTGCCTTTTTAAAATGTATTCCTATGTTTGTACATGTATGGTGTGTTGTTCATTTGTACTTTCCAAATATATTGAATGCATGCTCGCTTTATTTAGACAACGAGCAGTCCGAGGTTCCCACATAAAAGCAACTGCTTAAAGCTCAATCCCACATACAGCTAGTCCACTTTAGCCAAACGGGACATTTGTTGAGTACGTTAATGTGTACTCACCCTTGCTTTACACACCACCCCCACCCTAGGTTGTCCCCACTGTACTCAGTGCTCAGGAGGTGATGTTGGCAACATGGAGGACTTTGAGGAGTTCCAGGATTACGATGAGTTTTAGTTTACCTTAGTGGCAAACCCCCAGTCAGCTGCCTGTGTAGGCTTATCATCTACGTTTTGTTTCTCTGCACTTTGATAGTTATGCTAAAGACAATGGTTATGTAATAGACTATGGATGTCTTGGACATCTTGATGTAATTAAGTACCTTTCCGTTATTTAATTTGAGCATTGTGTGATGATGTCCAATTATGTAATCGCTGTGTACGTGAGTTCTGATCCTGGCACGTACATGATTCGCATTCGGTTTGCCTTCCAAAACCGGGTGTGACACTAACCAGCCCTTAAAAAAATGGATCCACATCTTTGCTAATTTAACCAACCCCTTAGATCATACTAGAGTTCTGCTTTCTTCACCGAAGTTGTCTATTTTCTTCTACTGAGATGGGTTGTTGTTCCCTATTTTCTTCTATCTGAACTTGCTGGCTTGTGTTCTGAACTGATCCCTTGTCATGTCTATTTGCCTATAGCCTATATAGGCTAGCTAGCTAGTAGAGTGAGTCAGTTCGTCTAAGGGGGTGTTTGGTTGCTCTTGCTAAAGTTTAGCCTGGGTCACATCAAGCGTTTGACTTTTAAATAGGAGTATGAAATATAGACCCAACCAACTGGACTAGATTCATCTCGTCTTTTAATCTTCGGCTGACAAATTAGTTTTATAATCCGACTACATTTAATACCCGGAACGGAGGTTCAAACATTCGATGGGACAGGGGCTAAATTTTAGCGGGGTGTAACCAAACACCCCCTAATAAAGGTTCATCTACCAAGTATTTGTTCATCATGATCCAGTGTTTTATATAAGTTGTCTCATATGGTGGCACCCCCCCCCCCCCCCGAGTTAAATAAGTCTGTGCCTTTCTCTACATTCTGTCTGCCTTATGTTCTGTGTCATGACGATCGGCTCGAATCCATATGTGGCAATTGTTCCTAGTTAAATACAAAATTGGAGCCACATCTTTGTTTAACCATTTAACTTGCTAATTTAACCAACCAACCCCTTAGATCATATAGAGTTGTGTTAGGGGGTGTTTGGTTGCTTTTGCTAAAGTTTAGCCCGGGTCACATCAAGCGTTTGACTTTTAAATAGGAGTATGAAATATAGACCCAACCAACTGGACTAGATTCGTCTCGTCTTTTAATCTTCGGCTGACAAATTAGTTTTATAATCCGACTACATTTAATACACAGAATGGAGGTTCAAACATTCGATGGGACATGGGCTAGATTTTAGCGGGGTGTAACCAAACACCCCCTTAATTTTCTGCTTTCTTCACTGATCTATGCGAGGTGTTACAGGATAAAGCTACTTTTAGTTTATTTGGAGCTATGGAAGTATGGAACAGTATGTTCTTCTCACAATGATGATGGCTTGCTCCTCTTCTACACGTCCATGTTTCAAGGCTACCATTGCCAAACATTTGTTGTGATTCTATCTGACTTTGCTCTAGGATTCTGTTTGGTTGGAAACATGTGTCTGATAAAGATAATGGTAGAAAGCTTGCTAACTTCACATCTAATTGATTTTATCGTACACTTTGATTGTACTATAAAATGGTAATACATACATCGTCATAAAAATGTACAGTCACAAGTTTAACATTTGCGCTGAGTAAGTCGTACGAAACAGGGATTATTTGAACTAAAAGTGATTTCTGGGTGTATGTGTGTGTGTGGTTTCATCGATAACGGTCTCCATCTCTTGCCCGGCATCGGTACGACATCCTGTCACTCTTGTAATTTACATCCTGTCACAAATTGTTCTCAGGGAAAAAAAAGATCTCAATGCAGCAAGAAGGCTTGTCTATAGAACGCTGATGCACTCTTTGCCCTGTCGAGAGAGTGACGAACCTTGCCTGCCTGTTGCCCATACCCAAATGCCCCCACCGGCTCTAGGATTCTTGCTGGTATAACGAATGAATGACCAGGTAGACATCAAAGTTTCATCAGTAATCCTAGAAACATAACATTTCCATCCATCACCAGCCAAAGCGAACGGTTCACAGCACACACGACACGAACATCAACTAGAGAACAGAAAGTAGGCTGTGCCCTGGTAGCAAAAGAATTGCTTCAGGGCAATCATGCTCGACACGACGACACACACGTATATATATGTCAACTCGTGAGGGCGGGCCCTTGGTGGATCGCTTCAGTCAGTGCGCATCTCCCTTCCTCACATCTTTGAAGTAGGGGTGCTCCAGGGCCTTCTTCGCGGGGATCCGCTTCGCCGGCTCGTATTCCAGCAATTTCTGCAGCAGACCAACAAAAGCAATAAGAATATGAATATGCAACCCCTTCCTCACAGATATAATATTAGCTCTTCTCAGCCACCACCGCTGCGAGATTCACTGCTGAGTGAGTGAGTACTGACCTCAAGAAGATCGTAGCCATCAGCGTCGAGGCCGGGCACAAGAGCAGACAGCTTCGTCGGCTTCCACTGGGGGTACTCGTGCCAGTTGGGCAGCTTGCCGACGCCTGGCCACACCTGTTCGTTTGGGGTGCCAAGCAACCTGCCGTCCCAGGAAGCAAGATGGATCGCCGTCAGTACAGAGACACACACCGAGAGTTTCGGTAAACAAGCAATGGACTGTGTTACTTGAAGATGTGGAGCAGCTGCTGCAGCTCCGAGTCGCCAGGGAAAAGTGGCTGGTTAGTGACCAGCTCGGCTGCAATTTACACCAGGTTAGAGTATGTAATATGTGTCGGTGTGGATTCTAAAGCACTCTGCATTGAGCGGTGGTGTCTGAGTTCATCGAGACCGTACCGAAAATGCAGCCAACGGACCATATGTCAACCGGGGTGGAGTAGTGCGTGGCTCCAAGCAGAATCTCGGGGGCCCTGTACCACAGGGTAAGTATCTGCAGCAACGTTTCAGGTTAATTAATCGGATCCAAGAACAAGGATCATCCGTGCGGCTGATGGAAACCGACCTCGTGGGTGTACTTCTTCACCGGGACGGTGATGGCGCGGCTGAGGCCGAGGTCGGCGATCTTGAGCGCCATGGTCTTGCGGTCCATGAGGAGGTTGTGCGGCTTGAGGTCCCGGTGCAGCACCCCGCGGCCGTGGACGAAGGCCACGCCCTTGCAGAGCTGGTACATCAGGATCTGCGGGCACAAACATGGGTGACGCATTTGAACAAACACCTGGCATGCAGCGCGCTGGGATGGAGACGGTGGAAGAGAGGGGGCAGGAAACCACTCGTATACCTTGACGGTGGCCGCGGGGATCTTCTCGTTGTTGCTGCGGTGTCCCCGGATGAACTTCTTGAGGTCGGTGTCCATGTACTCGAAGACCAGGTAGAGGATGGTCTGCCCCTCCTTATTCACGCCCTGCTTGAGGTCCAGCAGGCGCACCACGTGCGGGTCCTGCGACAGCATCCGCAGCAAGGAGACCTCCCGCATCGCGGTGGGGGGCACGCCCTCGTCGTCCTCGGGGAGCCGCGTCTTCTTCAGCGCCACGATCCGCCCCGTCGCCTTCTCCCGCGCCCTGTACACCTTCCCGTAGGTCCCCTCTCCGACCTTCTCCAGCTTCTCGTAGAGGTCCATCGCGCGCTGCCCACCGCCAGTAGTCGTGCTCGGCGCCGCCGCCACCGCCGGTTTCGCCTGGTGCTGGATCGTCGCCATCGTGGGGATCCGGCTCTCGCGTGCGCGGTGGGGGGTTGAGTTGCTCGTCGGAGAGGCGTCGGTCGGTGATCGCGTGGTGGAGTAGGGTTTGGGGGATTGTTGGCGGACGATTTGTATGCGGGAGGGAGCGGAGGAGTGGGCCAGTGGGGAAGAGTGCCGTTTGAGAGGGAGGCGCTCCAACGGCTTCTTTTTTTTTGGGGGGGGGGGGGGGGGGGGGGGGGGGGAGGAATTACGAATTTGGAACCGCCCGCGCTTTCGGTACATAGAATAGACTGGAGGCGCACGAGTGGGCCGTTGTTTGCTTTCGCATGAATCAGGCTCATGTCATATAGAGTCCACAAATCAAAAAATTGTAGAGCCCATGATGTCATTTTTTCCTTTTTAGTAAATTACATGGAATTCTTACTTAAAAGTAAATTTCATGGAATTTTAAACTTTTCTGAAAATAATTGTACGGAAAATAAAATACTATATAATTGGTCCTGCTTGAAATTGCGGGAAGTAAACTCCACCGACTGAGCTAGCGGGATTCCTGTTACCGCCCATTTGAATTGTTGAAATTCACTTTCCCGCAAGGCTAAACTTAAAATATCATAATTTTCATGGCTGGTATTGGATGAAGTTACAATTTATATGCAAAAATGTAATAAAAAAGAGATCTATAAATATATAGTTTATGCTTTTTCCCAATTGATGTCCTTTTGAAACTTAAAAATATATAGTATTAAAAAATATATATGTATATCTGAACATTAGGTTGGCAATTCAGGTATAAAAGATGGTTTAAACACAAAAATGAAATAACAATATCTGTTTATACACTATATGAGGTTATATGAATAGTTATTGTTTTTTGAAAAAAAAATATATGTCGCACTAGTTCTGGAAAAATCATGATAACTTTTCACACCCTTACATAGCACATCTTTATAAAAATTATGATCTTTTAATATAGTCTCATAAAAAGTCACGTGTGCTCTGCTCAGCGGATGATTGTTAGACGAAAGGTCTAGATTGATTTTATGCATATGCGCACAAAGGTGGTCTTATGTATAAGATACGTTTCCTTGAAGAAAATAATATAGAGAGAAGTAAGCAATGTATTTAGTGATATTCATTCTTTTAGGGAAACTAGCAGGACCTAGAGAAATTAACAAGACCGAGGCCAAAACGAAATAGAAAAGAACTTAACAGCAACCACACATTGCACCAGTATCATAGATACCGTTGGTCAATTTTTTATTAATTTATTTAATTATAAACTTATAACAATCTGACTTTGCAGTTGACCCAGGTATCTTTATATCTGTCTACGGAGAGAGTACTAATAGGGTGTTTGGTTTCTAGGGACTAATTTTTAGTCTCTACATTTTATTTCATTTTAGTTCTAAAATTGTCAAATATAAAAACTAAAACAGTTTTAGTTTTTATATTTGACAATTTTAGAACTAAAATGAAATAAAATAAATAGACTAAATATTAGTCCCTAAAACCAAACACCCCCTAACTTTGCTTTTTTATTATTATCCAGCTCAAGAAACAAAGCCATTTGCTTGTTTTGAAGCCAAGTTACAGGAACCTTGGCCCTTTTGGAATGCAAGAGTTTCGGAGGAATCATATAGGATTTCACATGGAAATGAGAGGGCATTTGCCTTGAAAAGAGAATAAAAAAGGCAGCAGTGTTACACATGAGTTATTAATAAAAAAAAAGCATGCATTTGTATCCACCTCAACAGGCAGAAAACATATACTCTGCATATTGGCAGTGTTACAGTGCTCAAGAATTGGAATAGGGCAATAGGCACATGCCTTGTCTTGTCTCATCGAAATGGCAAGGTGTCAATTTTCGGGCACAACATGTTGCTGGACCTCTCCGCATACATATTTAGGGTTTATGTACCGTGGGCGGCTGCTGCTGCTGGTGCTGGATGACATCGCATCTTTCATGTCAGCCTGAACGATCCAACAGCCTGCAAAATGGTAGTGAGGGAGGGGGGGAAGAAGATCAGGAAGCATGAACCAACCCATACTGCAAAAGGGTAAGGGGGGAAGAAAAGAAGAACAGGGAGGGCAGAATGCCCAGAATCGATCGACACGGGATCGTCTCACTCTCACACCTTCTCTATCTGAGGCCTGTACTTCTCCGAGTCATCGTCGTCGATGTACTGCGTGCAACGAGACAGACAAACAGCGTTCATTGGAGCTGCCACTGCCAGTCCAGCTGTGAGGTTCAAGTCGTTGTAGCAGGAGCGCGGCTCACCTGGCCCGTCACAGTGTAGAGGCGGTTGTACCAGCCGTTGAAGGCCATCCCGATGGCCGAGACGATGTGGCGCCGTCGCTCGCCGGGGTTCTGCAGCGTGTACTCCAGGTAGTACAGGCCTGCATACATGCAACACGCGGTCAGCAAGCAATGATTAAGCGCTGCTGCGTTCCTAATCCTTCCGTCCAGCAGTCAATCGGTCCTGCTACGAGCTATGGTAGTACCGTAGTACCGTTTGCCGCCCTGGAGTCGATGAGCTTGGCGGCGAGCCCCGGCGGCCTCTGCCAGCTCCTGTCCAGGCCGTTCACCTGCGTGTGCTCTCACTTGTCTGTCACGGCTTACGCATTGGTTTTGGTTGGTGCCAAATCAGCCAGCAATGTTCAGACAGAGGCGGGCACGTACCAGACCCTCGGCGAAGGCATCGACGTCGCCGAAGGACTTGAGGCTGGTGAAGTCCGGCCCGATCCCGGTGATGGCGACGCTGACTGGCGGCGAGGGAAGAAGAGAGAGAGATAGAGACGCAGAAGCCCGTCAACGAGAGCTACTCCACGAACGAAACCGAGACTGACGGACGGCGTCGCGTACCATTGGAGTCGGTGGCGGCCTGCTCGGGGTAGAACGCCGTGACAGACTTGATGCCGCTGGCCTCGCCGGCGCCGACCAGCCAGCCTGCAGACACACGCGCACAGAGCTTTATATATAGCCTGTCGCCATTGCCACCAAATTAAATTCTGCCAGCTGATCTCGACTCATTTTGCATTATTGGATACAGACAAGGAAACTGAATGAAGGTGCGCTCCGACTCCGACGACGACTAATGGAAGGCCGGGGGCCGGGGGGAAGAAATCGCGTGCGTGCGTACCTTGCGGAACTTGAATGCTGAACTTGTTGGCCTCATCCTCGTACGTAGTGAAGCCCTCCTGCGACTCTTAATTACCCACCCCCGCCGACCAAAACTGTAGCAATAAGCATATATGCATGTATACGCGGCCGGAACACCAGCAAGCATGGACACGGCAGCGACGAGAACTGAGAGCGTAGGCGCTGCTGTACCGGCGGTGGCCTCGTCCGCCAGAGCGCCGGCAGGGGCGAGCAGCGGCGGCGTCGCGGCGGAGAAGACGATGCCGAGCAATAAGGCGTCCCTCCGGCCCAGCAGCCCCTCCTCTACCCTGACAACCACATATAAGACACAAGTAATAATACATCATGGCGCGCGCGCGTACGTCATCCGGAGCTCCTCGAGCAGCGGTGACGCCGAATTGTGCCGGCGAGCGAGGTGCGCGCCGATAGGAGACTGAGGTGTGTACCGAGCAGAGCGGCAGTGGCAGACTGTCGTCGCTGCTGCCTGCTGCAACCTCCTGCTGCCGCTGGTGGGCTTGCGCGTGATGAAGGACGGCAGCGAAGAGAGGGCGCCGGCTGCGGCCGGGCAGATGGAGGCGGTGCTGGTCACGGCAGCCATGCGGTGCCGCAGCTAGCGCGGGACGCTGGTGGTGGTTGGCTCGCCGTTGTCTTTGCGGGAGATTTTGTTGGATCCGTATGTGTGGCAACGGGGCACCGTGCCGTGCGCCGGGTACTCGCTTTGTGGCCGCCGCGTTCCTGCGGCTGCGGCTCACAGGAGTGGGCCACCGGCCGAGTGCGGCCTGGGACGTCCGATCTTGACCGGACGATTGGAACATGCCCACGCCCTTTTTTAAAGTAAAGGGATGAGTAGAACAGAGAAGCTGGCCAGGATGACACAAGGTACATGTTGTTGATACCCTTCATTCACAGAAGGCAAGAAGCCGAGTTCTCCCAACAACTGTTGTTTCTGGTGTCCATGGATTCTACTCAAGCTGTTGTTTGTTAATGAGCTGCGATCGGTGTGCACACGAACTTTCTCGAATTGGTTTGAACTGGGAGCCGGAACGGTCGCATGTTTGCACTGATCTCCTTCTCAAACTTGGTAAAATGCCTGAAGCCTGACGATGTATTTAAATGATCCTACCTACAAATAATAAAGCGCAGACCCCGCTTCAAAAAAGAAAAGAAAAGAAAAGCAAACACACGCATCACATGCAAATTATCTCCACCGGTTTGTCTCTGAGCCCATCATTGTGCTCCAATCTCGGGCAATCTTAAATCATTCGGCAAGGACGTGTTTCTTTCTCCCTGCTTTTGTGCCCTTTTTATAATGAATAATTAATTCCAGCCTTTCACAGTTTCATGCATACAGCTTTACAAGTAAAAATTAAACTCTATAAAACAACTATAAAAAGATAGAGAAATATTTAATCAGCCACAATTCTAGCATTGGATCTTCATCAATGACGTACGAAGATCTCCATGGCCACCATTTCCAAGGATTGGGAGATGTTGAGAGATTCTTGGTGTGATTCTTCCTTCTGAATTAGTCTTCAAAATCGGAAGCAATGCGTTCCTCTAAAAATAACTTGCAGAATTGATGATATTGGTTTATGATTAAAAACGATGTCATTGTGGCAGAGCCAAATGGACCAAAACATCGCCGCAACTCTAATCAAAATATTTTTATGTGTATTTTTTGTTAGATTCTCAACCTTCCATAATATGATTAATACTAGAGGGTCTGTCTATATGGAAGGCAAAGAAAATGGTTCTCCGTATATTTCTAGTAAGTTAACAATCAAAGAGAAGATGTTGAATACTTGCATTTTCATTAAGAAAATTGCACTTCAAACATCCCTTCTATCTTCATTTTGCTATGTTATCTTTTGTAAGAGTCACTCCTATCTGTAAATACCATAGATTTTTTTTTTAATTTTGAACAGGAACTTTAGTTTCCAAAGCAAAGCGTCGCGATTTCGAGGAGGGTTGTGCATAAAAATAAAGTACATAGACTGCACAGAAAAAGACTATCATATTGAGCCCCCAAATAAATCTATCTTTCGTAGGACCCAAATTAATGCGGCCAACAAAAACGACAAATTATGCTCTCCTTTGTGTCTACCATGCATATGCACCATTGGAACTGGGAAATTGTCCCCACGACGACTTTGCATTCATCCATAATCCATTCCTCCCAAGAAATTTATTGTGTTCTTCAATTGACAGACTTTAAGACTCACTACAAATCTTGATAAATACGCGCGCGTGCATGTGATCATGCATGCTTGAACTCGTGAAGAAAACATACCTTCTTCCTCCACTAGCAGCAGCAACCCAATTCTCTCTGTCTAAAGCCGCCGCGGCAGCAGTCGAGAGCCGAAAGATTCCAGAACAGAGAGCGATGTGGCGCTAAGTCGCTGGCGGTCGTTCCTACCCACCACCAACTCTCCAGTTTTCCCCTCTATCTTTTCTTTTCGGGTCTCTGTCAAGCTCGTGTTCGACGGACAGGAACCACTTGGATTATTAATCACAATAGAATAGTGTCACGCTGAGAAAACTAGGGCACATGTTCTCCGACCACGGCGTGTTCGTGTTCGGACTTGCTCCTGTGATCATGTCTTATCTCCTTGAGATCATGTTTCTGTTAGTAACCACTAGATCAAAACACAGATGTAGAATGTACCTTATCAAATTCGATGTTGTCATGTTCGTCGGTGAAGTTCTACGCTAAGGCACCAATGTTCGAGGAAGCGAGATCGATGTCGGCGATTGACTTCCTGTTGCGGACAATTTTCCCTTGAGATGAATCTAGGGTTTGACTGAGGTGGAAAACCGAAGACAATGTTTGTGAACCTCGTACTAAGCTGTCAACCTCCACCTCTCTATTTATAGGTTACACAATACGGACCCACCAACCTTGTCTTGCGCCGGACACCCCCGATCTAGGCGCGAGGTCAAGGGCCCAATTCACCATTGGGCTAACTGATGGAGATCAATTCCAACATTCTCCCCCTTGATCTTATCTTATACTTTGAACATCATACCTTTTAATTCTTTTCTTATTCCATTACAGAATAGTGCATAGAGCATGCTTTGTTGTCACGATCAATCGCCGATAGATTTAACAACTACAATACATGTATGTGTTTTGAAATAGATCTTTTAACTTTAGGCCCTTTTATTGTCCAGAAAACATAGCCTATACCATAAACCCATGCTGATTGTGTTTTCTCTGAACGCACTAGGTGGTAAGCCTTTAGTAAGCGAATCCGCAAGCACTTGCCTGTTACTTATATGTTCAATACTTTTCATGTGTTCCAAACTTTCTCCTTTACAACGCATAACTTTGTGTGAAAGGGAAATGTGCCCTTGGGCCATTTCTAGTATATTTTGGTGATTAAGTGTCCAACACATATTAAGTGGGTGATTATATGCCATATGATGAATGAAGTGTAAATCAACAAGAAGGTATGTTTCTAGACTTAGTTCATTGGTTGTGTATTAATATATTTGTCTAAGTGCTAGAATCAGAGAAAAGAGAAAGAGAAAAGGACTTGGCTGGTATAGCCAAGACTCAGCTCGGTCTGGCACACCGGACTGTCTGGTGGTGCACCGGACAGTGTCCGGTGTGCCAGGCCAGCTCCGGCGAACTAGCCACTCTCGGGAAAACTTCAGCGGTGTACGACTATAATTCACCGGATTATCCGGTGGTGCACCGGACTGTCCGGTGAGCCAACGGCCGCCGGCGCAATGGTCGGTCGCCAAATCCGCGGGGCGACGCGTGGCCCGCTCCAACGGTCGACAGGGGGCACCGGACTGTCCGGTGTGCACCGGACAGTGTCCGGTGCGCCAACTGCCACCAATCTGCAACGGTCGGCTGCGCCCGATTTGGAAGGGAATCGGGCACCGGACATGAACAGTAGCTATCCGGTGGCACACCGGACTGTCCGGTGCGCCACCCGATAGAAGGCAACTTTAGCCTTCCAAGATTGCCTCTAACGGCTCCTAACTGCCTTGGGGCTATAAAAGGGACCCCTAGGCGCATGGAGGAGGCATCCAAGCATTCCTTGATCATTCCTAAGCACCAAGACTCCATTCTCACGCATTCGATTCTTTGAGATAGTGACTTGAGCCCCATTTGAGTAGAGAACTCATCAAGTTGTGTTGTGAGCTCAAGTTGTGGCTTTGTGTGCGTGATTGTGCTCCTGTTTTTGAGTCTTGTGTGGGTTGCTCTCCCCTCCCTTACTTCTGTGCTTCTTTGTGATCATTAATTGTAAGGGCGAGAGGCTCCAAGTTGTGGAGATTCCTCGCAAACGGGAGAAAGTATAAGAAAGGAAAACACTGTGGTATTCAAGTTGATCATTGGATCACTTGAAAGGGGTTGAGTGCAACCCTCGTCCATTGGGACGCCACAACGTGGAGTAGGCAAGTGTTATACTTGGCCGAACCACGAGATAAATCACCGTGTCTTTTGTGTTGTCTTTCTTTGTGACCATTGTGTTTCACAAAAGCTCGGTCCTTAGCCACTTGGTCCTATTGCACTAACTCTTAACCAAGTTTTGTGGCTACAAGTATTTGATTTTTATAGGATCACCTATTCACCCCCCCTCTAGGTGCTCTCAATTGGTATCAGAGCCGTTCTCTTCACGAAAGGGACTAATCGCCCGAAGAGATGGATCCTAAGGGAAAGGGGATGATGGTCAATGATAAGGAGAAGGAGTCCATCTTCAACGAGCCAAGAGACAATAAGCCCACTGACTCTGGCTCGAGTCACAAGAAGGACGGGAAGAAGAAGAGGCACATCAAGAAGATTGTCTACTACGACAGGGATGAGTCTTCTTCTTCCCCAAGAGACGATGACAACGACGAGAAAAAGAAACCGGTTAACTCAAACTTTTCATTTGATTATTCTCATATTTCGTATAATTCCAATGCCCATTTGCTCTCTATTCCTCTTGGTAAACCTCCACACTTTGATGGAGAGGACTACGCTTTTTGGAGTCACAAAATGCGTAGTCACCTTTTCTCTCTTCATCCTAGTATTTGGGAGGTAGTTGAAAACGGAATGCATTTTGATAGTACTGACAACCCCGTTTTCATTAATGAGCAAATCCATAAAAATGCACAAGCTACCACTGTTTTGCTAGCATCCTTGTGTAGGGATGAGTACAATAAGGTGAGCGGCTTGGACAACGCCAAGCAAATCTAGGACACCCTCAAGATTTCTCATGAGGGGAACGACGCCACCATGATCACCAAAATGGAGTTGGTGGAAGGCGAGCTAGGAAGGTTTGCCATGATCAGGTGAGAGGAGCCAACGCAAACGTACAACAGGCTCAAGACCCTGGTCAATCAGATCAGGAGCTATGGAAGCACGAGATGGACGGACCATGACGTCGTCCGACTTATGCTCAGGTCTTTTACTGTTATTGATCGTCATCTTGTGAACCTCATCCGTGAAAATCCCAGGTACACAAAGATGACTCTCGAGGAGATTCTTGGGAAATTTGTGAGCGGGCGGATGATGGTGAAGGAAGCGCGATACGTTGATGATGCTCTCAATGGCCCTCTACCCATCTACGAGCCTCAACCGGTTGCTCTCAAAGCAACAAGCAGCAGGGAGGCGCTACCTAGCAAAGTGGCACAAATTGAGACGGTCGGGCTAAACGAGGATGAGATGGCCCTAATCATAAAGCGCTTCAAGACCACATTGAAAGGACGCAAGGAGTATCCTAACAAGAACAAGGCAAAGGGAAAGCGCTCCTGCTTCAAGTGCGGTAAGACTGGTCATTTTATAGCAAATTGTCCTAATAACTCTAGTGATCAGGAACAAGGAAAGGGCGGGAAGAAAGAGAAGAAAAAGAGCTATAGGAAGGCAAAGGGCGAGGCACACATCGGAAAGGAATGGGACTCGGAATGCTCATCTTCCAATTCCGACGACGAAGGACTCGCTGCCTCAGCCTTCAACAAGCTCTCTCTCTTCCCCAACGAACGCCACACCTGCCTAATGGCAAAGGAGAAAAAGGTAAGCGTTCGAGAAACTCCTAAGTATACTACTTCAAGTGATGATGACTCTAGCGATGATGAAGTAGATTATACCGATTTATTTAAAGGTTTAGATAGAGCAAAGGTAGATAAAATTAATGAATTAATTGATGCCTTAAATGAAAAGGATAGTCTTTTAGAGAAGCAAGAAGACAATTTGTATGAAGAGCATGACAAATTTGTTTGTGTACAAAAATCTCTTGCTTTAGAAACTAGAAGAAATGAAATTCTATCTTCTGAAATATCTGCCTGCCATGAGTCTATTTTTAGATTAAAGAGTGTTAATGATGAATTAAATGCCAAGCTTGAGGTAGCCAATAAATCTAGTTCATGTGTAGAACATGTTGTAATTTGCAATAGATGCAAGGATTTTAATGTTGATGCATGTGATGAACATTTAGTTTCCATTTCTAAATTAAATGATGAAGAAGCAAGTCTTAATGCTCAACTTAAGACTTGCAAAAGTGACTTTGATAAATTAAAATTTGCTAGGGATACCTACACGGTTGGTAGACACCCCTCAATTAAGGATGGGCTTGGCTTTCGAAAGGAAGCCAAGAACTTAACAAGCCAAAGGGATCCCATTCCCATCAAGGAGAAAGGGAAGGCCCCTATGGCTAATAGTGCTCAAAGGAATCATGCTTTCATCTATAGTGATAGAAAATTTTCTAGAAATGCTCATAGGAGTTATGCTTATGATTCACATGCTATGATTGCTTCAAGTTCTTCTTTTGTGCATGGTAGAAATATGCCTAGGAAAAATGTTGTTCATCATATGCCTAGGAAAGTATGTAATGAACCCTCTACAATCTACCATGCTTGCAATACTTCTTTTACAATTTGTTGTAAGAATAAGAAAGTGGTTGCTAGGAAGTTGGGGGCCAAGTGCAAGGGAGACAAGACTTGCATTTGGGTCCCAAAGACTACTGTGACTAACCTTGTAGGACCCAACAAGAGTTGGGTACCTAAAACCCAAGCATAAATTATCTTGCAGGTTTATGCATCCGGGGGCTCAAGCTGGATTATCGACAGCGGATCCACAAACCACATGACGGGGGAGAAGAAGATGTTCACCTCCTACGTCAAGAACAAGGATTCCCAGGATACGATTATCTTTGGAGATGGGAACCAAGGCAAGGTCAAAGGCTTGGGCAAGATAGCCATCACAAATGAGCACTCTATCTCTAATGTATTTTTAGTAGAGTCGCTAGGCTATAATCTCCTGTCTATTAGTCAATTGTGCCACATGGGCTACAATTGTTTGTTTACAAATGTTGATGTATATGTCTTTAGAAGGAGTGATGGTTCATTAGCATTTAAGGGTGTACTAGATGACAAACTCTACTTAGTTGATTTTTCGAAAGAGGAGGCCGATCTAGATGCATGCTTAATTGCTAAGACTAGTATGGGCTGGCTGTGGCATCACCGTCTAGCACATGTTGGGATAAAGAACATTCACAAACTTCTAAAGGGAGAGCATGTGTTAGGACTAACCAATGTATGCTTCGAAAAGGATAGACCTTGTGCAGCTTGTCAGGTAGGAAAACAGGTGGGAAGCACTCATCACAACAAGAATGTGATGACTACATCAAGACCACTAGAGTTACTACATATGGACCTCTTCGGACCCGTCGCCTACCTTAGCATCGGGGGAAGTAAGTATGGTCTTGTTATTGTTGATGATTTTTCCCGCTTCACTTGGGTATTCTTTTTGCAAGATAAATCAGAAACCCAAGGGACCCTCAAGCGCTTTCTAAGGCGAGCTCAAAACGAATTTGAGCTCAAGGTGAAAAAGATTAGAAGCGACAACGGGTCCGAGTTCAAGAATCTTCAAGTGGAGGAATACCTTGAGGAGGAAGGGATCAAGCACGAGTTCTCCGCTCCCTACACACCACAGCAAAACGGTGTGGTAGAGAGGAAGAACAGGACGCTTATTGACATGGTGAGGACGATGCTTGGAGAGTTCAAGACGCCCGAGCGGTTTTGGACGGAAGCTGTGAACACAGCTTGCCATGCCATAAACCGGCTCTATCTCCATCACCTCCTCAAGAAGACCTCGTATGAACTACTGACTGATAACAAACCCAACGTTTCATACTTTCGTGTATTTGGGAGTAAATGTTACATTCTAGTGAAGAAAGGTAGAAATTCTAAATTTGTTCCCAAAGCTATAGAAGAGTTTTTACTAGGTTATGACTCAAATACAAAGGCGTATAGAGTCTTCAACAAATCATCGGGTTTGGTTGAAGTCTCTAGCGATGTTGTATTTGATGAGACTAATGGCTCTCCAAGAGAGCAAGTTGATCTTGATGATGTAGATGAAGATGATGTTCCAACAGCCGCAATACGCACCATGGCGATTGGAGATGTGCGACCACAGGAACAACAAGAACAAGATCAACCTTCTTCCTCAACCATAGTGCATCCCCCCAACTCAAGATGATGGATAGGTTCCTCAAGAAGAGGCTTGTGATCAAGGGGGAGCACAAGAAAAACAAGTTATGGAGGAAGAAGCACAACTGGCCCCTCCAACTCAAGTCCGAGCGACGATTCAAAGGAATCATTCCGTCGACCAGATTTTGGGTGATATAAGCAAGGGAGTAACCACTCGCTCTAGATTAGCTAATTTTTGTGAGCATTACTCGTTTGTCTCTTCTATTGAGCCTTTCGGGGTAGAAGAGGCCTTGCTAGATCCGGACTGGGTGTTGGCCATGCAGGAAGAGCTCAACAATTTCAAGTGAAACGAAGTTTGGAGCCTGGTGCCACGTCCCAAACAAAACGTTGTGGGAACCAAGTGGGTGTTCTGCAACAAGCAAGACGAGCACGGGGTGGTAACACGAAACAAGGCTAGACTTGTGGCAAAAGGTTATGCCCAAGTCACAGGTTTGGATTTCGAGGAGACTTGCTCCTGTGGCTAGGCTAGAGTATATTCGCATTCTATTAGCCTATGCTGCTCACCACTCTTTCAGGTTGTTCCAAATGGATGTGAAGAGCGCTTTCCTCAATGGGCCAATCAAGTAGAAGGTGTACATAGAGCAACCCCCTGGCTTTGAGGATGACAGGTATCCCGACCATGTGTGTAAGCTCTCTAAGGCGCTCTATGGACTTAAGCAAGCCCCAAGAGCATGGTATGAATGCCTTAGAGATTTCTTAATTGCTAATTCTTTCAAGGTTGGGAAAGCCGATCCCACTCTTTTCACTAAGACTTGTAACGGTGATCTTTTTGTGTGCCAAATTTATGTCGATGACATAATATTTGGTTCTACTAACCAAAAGTCTTGTGAGGAGTTTAGCAGGGTAATGACGCAGAAATTTGAGATGTCGATGATAGGCGAGTTGAACTATTTCCTTGGGTTCCAAGTGAAGCAACTCAAGGACGGCACCTTCATCTCCCAAATGAAGTACACGCAAGACTTGCTCAAGCAGTTCAGGATGAAGGATGTCAAGCCCGCGAAGACGCCAATGGAAACTGACGGACATGTCGACCTCAACAAAGGAGGTAAGTTCGTTGATCAAAAGACATACCGGTCTATGATAGGATCCTTGCTTTATTTATGTGCTAGTAGACCGGATATTATGCTTAGCGTATGCATGTGTGCTAGATTTCAATCTGATCCAAGGGAGTGCCACCTTGTGGCCGTTAAGCGAATTCTTAGATATTTAGTTGCTACACCTTGCTTCGGGATCTGGTATCCAAAGGGGTCAACCTTTGACTTGATTGGATACTCAGACTCCGATTATGCTGGATGCAAGGTTGATAGGAAGAGTACATCAGGGACGTGCCAATTCCTAGGAAGGTCCTTGATGTCTTGGAGTTCTAAGAAACAAACTTCTGTTGCCCTATCCACCTCTGAGGCCGAGTACGTTGCCGCAGGACAGTGTTGCGCGCAACTACTTTGGATGAGGCAAACCCTCCGGGACTTTGGCTACAATCTGAGCAAAGTCCCACTCCTATGTGATAATGAGAGTGCAATCCGCATGGCGGATAATCCTGTTGAACACAGCCGCACTAAGCACATAGACATCCGACATCACTTTTTGAGAGATCACCAGCAAAAGGGAGATATCAAAGTTTTTTATGTTAGCACCGAGAACCAGCTAGCTGATATCATTACCAAGCCTTTAGATGAGAAGACCTTTTGCAGGCTGCGTAGTGAGCTAAATGTCTTAGATTCGCGTAACTTGGATCAATCTATAGCATACATGTGTTTTATGCCTTTGATCATGTTACCTTATGCATTTATATGATATATTGCTTATTTATGGTACTCAAGTTGTGCAAGAAATCCCCGGACCTCACAAGTCCATGTGTGAGTGATGCACATATTTAGGGGGAGATGTGCTACAACTTGACCCCTTGAGACTAACCATGTGTTTGAGTTTACATGATTTAGTCTCAAAGGTGAATTGAAAGGGAAAAGTGAACTTGGACCATGCAAGACTTCCACTACACTCCGATGTGAGGGTAATTAACTCCAAGTTCATATCTATGCTCTTATTGCCTTTTTGTTCTTAATTGACAATTTTGGTGAGGCAATGGGGTTAAAGGGCCAAGAATGATCCCGTTTTGGTGCTTAATGCCAAAGGGGGAGAAATTAAAGCCAAATCAAATGGGATTAGCTACCACTTGAAATTGTGAAAATAGTAGAGTTAGGATTTTTGATTTGTCAAAATACTCTTATTGTCAAAATTTGATCTCTTGTGGGGAGAATGTTTGATTATGGGAAAAAGGGGGAGTTTTTGGCTCTTAATCATTTTTACTCTTGGATTATCTCTCTTTGTGCCCAAACTAGTGTGTTTGACTTAGAGATAGGAAAATGAATTTGATTTGCAAAAACAAACCAAGTGGTGGCAAAGAACGATCTAAATATGTCAAATCTTGTCAAAGACTATTCTTGTTCTCAATTGCATTGATATTGCACTTCTATTTGTTGCCTTTTGATGTGTTTGCATAAATCACCAAAAAGGGGGAGATTGAAAGGGAAATGTGCCCTTGGGCAATTTCTAGTTTATTTTGGTGATTAAGTGTCCAACCCATATTAAGTGGGTGATTATATGACATATGATGAATGAAGTGCAAATCAACAAGAAGGTATGTTTCTAGACTTAGTTTATTGGTTTTTGTGTATTAATATATTTGCCTAAGTGCTAGAATCAGAGAAAAGAGAAAGAGAAAAGGACTTGGCTGGTACAGCCAAGACTCAGCTCGGTCTGGCACACCGGACTGTCCGATGGTGCACCGGACTATCCGGTGGTGCGCCAGGCCAGCTCCGGCGAACTGGCCACTCTCGGAAAAACTTCAGTGGCGTACGACTATAATTCACCAGACTGTCCGGTGGTGCACCGGACTGTCCGGTGAGCCAACGGCCGCCAGCGCAACGGTCGGCCGCCAAATCCGCGGGCGACACGTGGCCCGCTCCAACGGTCGGCAGGGGGCACCGGACAGTGTCCGGTGCGCCAACTGCCACCAATCTGCAACGGTCGGCTGCGCCCGATTTGGAAGGGAATCGGGCACCGGACATGAACAGTAGTTGTCCGGTGGCACACCGGACTGTCCGGTGCGCCACCCGACAAAAGGCAACTTTGGCCTTCCAAGATTGCCTCTAACGGCTTTTAGCTGTCTTGGGGCTATAAAAGGGACCCCTAGGCGCATGGAGGAGGCACCCAAGCATTCCTTGATCATTCCTAAGCACCAAGACTCCATTCTCACGCATTCGATTCTTTGAGATAGTGACTTGAGCCCCATTTGAGTAGAGAACTCATCAAGTTGTGTTGTGAGCTCAAGTTGTGGCTTTGTGTGCGTGATTGTGCTCCTGTTTTTGAGTCTTGTGTGGGTTGCTCTCCCCTCCCTTACTTCTGTGCTTCTTTGTGATCATTAATTGTAAGGGCGAGAGGCTCCAAGTTGTGGAGATTCCTCGCAAACAGGAGAAAGTATAAGAAAGGAAAACACTGTGGTATTCAAGTTGATCATTGGATCACTTGAAAGGGGTTGAGTGCAACCCTCGTCCATTGGGACGCCACAACGTGGAGTAGGCAAGTGTTATACTTGGCCGAACCACGGGATAAATCAACGTGTCTTTTGTGTTGTCTTTCTTTGTGACCATTGTGTTTCACAAAAGCTCGGTACTTAGCCACTTGGTCCTATTGCACTAACTCTTAACCAAGTTTTGTGGCTACAAGTATTTGATTTTTACAGGATCACCTATTCACCCCCCTCTAGGTGCTCTCATTGTGTCAATGTGTTTGGCAGCACACTTGACATGTTGTCATAAGAGAGAACTATTTGAATGATTACTGATGTTGTCAACCATTATCAATTCCGGGTATAATTTCCCTTAACCATTTTGTGTGTCCCTTAGCCTGATATCATGATATATCATGTCTTTACGTCACATTGATGGTAACTTCTTATTTGGAGCTTTTCCACACAAAAACTTCAAGTGCGAACATTAGAGACAATTACGGATTTCGCTACACATTTTACAAAGTGTTGTCTTTGTACTCACAATCTTTGAGATCACTAGTTCTTTCCTTTTAGCATGAGACCGACATTCGTAATTATATTCCAGTGATCTATATCTAGACTGGACAGTGCCAAAACAACTCGGATACATGAACTATGTCAAGGTAACGCCATACTTGTACATTCTTTGAGATTCCAACACCTGAAGCATATGGTACCATATTCATTTAATCTATTCCATATTGCCTCTTGGAACATTAAAGTTCTCGAATATGTTACCCTTGATCATTGGAATATGCGTAGGTTTTCTCGCATGCATACTTTATTTCTTTACAAACTTTCTTAATACACTTATACAATAATCCTAATACCCCTTTTCCCTCTATCCCAGTGAATCACAATTCTTAAAATGAGAGGCACTTCATCGAGACCAATTTCATTTAATCTTGAGGACAAATAGTTTTTAACAATAGATTGACATCATTACTGGCAAGTAAGGTGTCATCCATATATGTAGAATTCAAGAATGAATTCCTATTCTATAACATTGAACAAATGCAATTGTACTCTTATTCTCTTTAACCCAAACATTCTTTAACTTTAAATGCTATTGTCTAGATACTTGCTCTAGTCCATAAACAATTTCTTCAAGTGGCATCCCTTTTGTACTTTACTCTCATGGCAAAACTTTTAGCTTATGCCATGTAATTGTTTCATACAAAAACCACAAGGGAATGTCATCTTTACTTTCATCTAATGTAACTTAAATCATGGTGTGCTACTAGCACTCATTAATCTATTCATTCTATTTGCACACAAACTTTCAATTCAAGTTGAGCTTTTCATCTTTACATATTCCCTTTAGAGCCACATTTCATCTTGTAGACCCTTTACAGCCTACTATTTTGGATCTATTAGAAATTATTTTTGAGTCCCAAACATCGTTGGTAATCAGTTATTCTTTTTCTATTTAGATGAGCAAGCGCCTTCATGGCTTCTTCAAGTGAGGTGGGATTGCCCTCCATTTGAATTCCATATTTTCTTATTCTTTAAGACCATCCAGGGCATCAGCTATTGTCACTTCATTTGGGACCGTTGTTGATCTTTATTGCCAAGAAGCAAATGATTCTTTAGTCTCCTGTATCATAGGATCCTTGTCTATTTTTTCTTTAAGGGACAAACAACATGTGTTGTATCAGTCATACAACATCAAAATGTATTGAGCAATTTGACGTTCTTGATTCAATGAAATAGGAACATAATTTCACTTCTCTTCAAGTCTTAGGTTTCTATATACATGCTCCCCCAGATTACTCCATCTTCTATAAAAATAGTGTATCTTTAAACTTTCTCAGTTTTGGTTGGGTTTATTTTGTTAAACTCAAATGGTGCCTTAAGCACCGCCTTTAAACTGTATTCTTTGCTAGTATAAATATCGGTTGACTACGCTATCTTCCTATTGGAACCATAAAATATCCAGTTAGGAATTTAACTATTTCTTTTTGCTTTAGGGGTATCGTTATTATGATCGTCGTACTCCCCGACAATCACATTCATCTTTTATAGATCACTTTGCCTATGCATCTCATTATCTGAAGTATAGGGGAGTATCTTTCTTAATTGATCTCACATATCTCCCCCATGAAATGTGGCATGAACTTTTCTGCCACAATTTTGAAAACCATTCAAAACTACTGTGAATGAGGAACTTTGGTTACTTTCTTCATCCACATGATTACATCATGCAAAATGAAGTTATTTCTAAATTTGTATGGGATTACTCTTTCCTCATCTCACTTCAAGAACTCAACATAGTCCATTATCATTAGTACTTTTGCAAGCCACAATTGCATATCATTCTTATCTTTATGTTCGTCTGTAACTTTATATTTTCCTTAAACTCATTGAGTGCATAATGATTTCTCGTTGCTAACGGCCTCCCCTCTAGATCGATCTAGGGTTTGAGGTGGGAAACTGAAGACGATGTCTGCGAACCTCATACTAAGCCGTCAACCTCTACCTCTCTATTTATAGGCTGCGCAACAGGGGTCCACCAACCTCGTCTTGGTCTGGACGCCCCTGATCAGGGTGCAAGGTCAAGGGTTGAGTTCACCGTTGGGATAACTGGTGGAGATCAATTCCAACAGTTTCACCTTGTGCGCGTGTCAATATATTTTCTATTTTTTCACATCTTACATAATATTAATCTAAGTATCCTACGGTCTTAAAGCTACTCGATTTTCTATACGTTAATGTTCTCAATAGCTTTATAGTGTTTTATCCCTAAATTCTTCTAAAATATTTCAGGCATCCCGACTATGAACGTCAAGTCAAGGTGAGTACATATTTGAACATACATTACATTTCCAACGGTTGGAGCGTACAAAATCGATTCCATTTGGTCAATCTCATATTGGTTCCTAGGGTCGTGATCACTCTCCAACTTGTTGCCTTTGACTACTATAGCAGGTGTGGTTACACGAACATATGGTTGATTTTTAAGAATGTTTTATATGTATGCCTTTAGTGTTAGAGCTAATACTCTCTCTCTCTCTTTTTATCTCGGTGAATCTCAATTCTCAAGACACAAGATACCTTATCGAGATCTTTCATATTGAAAAGTGAGGATAAAAACCTCTTAGTTTATGGTGGCAAATGCTTATCGTTGCTTGCTAATAGAATACCATCCACATATAGTACAAGGAAAATGAATCTCACATTCTTAAAAATTGCTTAAATGCAATTGTTCTCCACTTTTCTTAAACCCAAAATTACTAATGATCTTATCAATCTTGAGATATCTTTCTTAAACTCAAAATAACATATTCTTATATTTTTCACGATCTTGTCTGGGCCAAATGTGGTCTAACAACCTTCGCTTTTGTCACACCCGGGTTTCGGGGCACCAAGACCCGGGCGCGAACATAATCACCAGGTGTGCTGGGACCAAGTCTCACACATATGATGAATCATGGCACATGATCGAATGTCACATCTTTACTACATAATAAGAGTTATGTACAAAATAAATAAATAATTACATTATAAGGAGACAACGGTCCAGCAACCCAAAGTTGACTGGGAGACGACGGCCTAGACCTCTCACAAACACATCGCAACATCCTCCATGCACCTCATCCTGCGGTACCTGTTCTTGACCTGTGGGGGGTGTGAGACAGCAAGAGTGAGCTCACATACGTTCATCGCTCAACAAGTTGTGGGGAATAATGTGCATGAACTCACCAAAGGTGGGAGCTCACGTGAAGTGTAAGGCTTACCAAAGAGGATGGTTAGAGCTGAGCATTGCTTTTAAAATTGGTCAAAATTTTATTAGCAATTACTAAGTATAAGTAAATACCAACCCAATTAAGTAGTAGAACAAAAGTAACAACCTCACCTGTGATGCAATGCATATGACAAATTGAGTTTAAGTTCCATAAATTAATCATGTGAGTGTCCGAGCTGCTCATGACCGTGAGCACGGCTAGTATACCAATTTTACACTCTGCAGAGGTTGCGCATCTTTACCCACAAGTCATGTTACCCATCTGCCAAGAGACGGCCAATCCCATACACCTCTACCGAGGAGGCGAGGCAGGGTAACACTACGAGGCCTTTACAAAGTTCCACTAGCTTCAGAAAACCCGCTACAGTTTATAGGAAGCTCCAGTGCAGGAGTCCCTCGACTGACCGCCATCGCAGCAAAATCAACCAAGGACCTCCCTACACTGACCACTCCCCTACTGCCCTTGCCCCTTTCGGGTAAGGTAATCACCCACTAGCTTTCCTAGTTAATCAGCCAAGGGCGTCCATAAACCCTTGTGGTAGCACTGTTTTCCCGGGTGGTTCTCCATGTTCCAATTAACATAATGATCTTATCATGAACAGTAATAATAAACAGATAATAAAAAGTGTAATCATGAATAGTGTATCTCTATACCCAAAACCACATAAAGCAATAGCAAGTACTACCCAAAAAGTCCAGTGGTAATCAAGGTATAAAGATAGTCAAATGGGGTAACCTATTGGGTCCCATCAAAATTAACCTATGCAGATCATTATGATTAATCAGAACATGACTGGGTAAAAAGAAGTGATCAAGGGCACAACTTGCCTAGGACTTGAGATTCCAGGTACCAGGATGATCTTCAGAATCTCGTGACCTCACTGCTAGTCGTAGCAATACAGACAAACATGTATAGGCAAAATTAACATCACATCAAACATGAGAATAAATTGTGTAATAATAATCTACGCTGCGTAACAAGATCTTAGGAATAAGAATCACTGAATTCGGAGCTACGGTTATTAAGTTATGAATTTCTGAAATTATTTAGTGCATAGAATAGATTAATCCTAATGATCCATTTTAATTCTAGTTTCATGGCTAAAAAGTGTTACTAGTTGATAGACAATATTAATACAAGATTATTGCAACTGGAATGGATTAAAAAAGAACTAAAATGAATTAGTTATGAATTAAATAAGTTTTATGGATTTATTTTTGTATTAAAAACCATTTTTCTAAATAAATTCTAAATTTCTCATGGCTGCTGGGCTATGGACACTATTTGAACAAAGCCTAGGGGGCTCTGCATAAAGTTATGGGCCTAACTGTTAAGTCTTCCTATAATGGAGGGATGGCGGGTATATTTGGTAAAAGTATAAGGTCTCTTTTGCAAGTCTTGCTCGGTGAAGGGGTATCAATAGATCTGAGTCGTCCGATCGGCAACACATGGCTCGGATTAGAATCTTACGCTCCCGAATCGGTACGCAGCAGGAACCCTTGGATCTAAAATCAAGGGTAGGGATTTAAAGAAGTCGAGATCCCCCTGGATCCATCCGATCCACGACACACGACCACGATTCATTGAGACGAAAGGGTACGCCAAATCAAATCGTGGCCACCCATATCTAATCCGTCGCTCAGGATTTATTTCGTCTAGATCTAATCCTAGTCGTTTGCTATGGGATCAACGGCCCGTCAACTTACGTCTAGACTCGATCAGAGCCGTGCACCAAGATCTAACGGTCCATCGGTCGTCTTCCACCGCTGATAGCTGAGCGCAGCAGAGCTCCGCACCAGCGGCGACAGTCATCGCTCTCTGTTTCCCCACCATCGGATCAGAGAACGCACTATATCCCGGACTGCAAACTCAGTACGGCGTTTTACCTGGCGTGCCTGGCACCTTCTCCACGGAGAGCCCCAGGGTTCGCCTGTTGCATACGACCCGGCATGAGGCGGCACGGCCGCGGAGGCCAAATCCGACGAGCAAACCCTAGAGCTCCGATTGATACTGTCACACCCGGTTCTAGAAGGCAAACCAAATGCAAACCATGTACGTACCAGGATCAGCAATTCACATACACAGCTGTTACATAATCATGGACATCATCACACAGTGCTCAAATAGTATTAAAAAGGGAAATAATAGTCGATTACATCATATGTCTGAGACATCCACATAGTCCTTACAATAAATCAAAGTGCGGAAAAGAAACGTAGATAAACGCGGCCTTCACAGGCAGCCGACTGGGGGTTGCCGCTAACCCACGCCTAGAACTCGTCGTAGTCTTGGAACTCCTGGAAGTCTCCTTCCACGGCTTCATCTTCTCCTGAGTAGTGGTTGCAATGCTGACAACCTGGGGATGGGGGGGTTTGGTGTGTAGAGCAAGGGTGAGTACACATCAACATACTCAGCAAGTATCTTGTTTGGCTGTAGTGGACTAGCTTTATGTGGGGGTAAGTCAAGAAGTTGCTTTTAGTTGGTCAGATTATTATTTACTAGTAGAAAGCCAGGTTTTAACATTAACCCAAGTTATTAGCCCGATGTACCCTTTCCAAACGGAAAGAATACCACTTACCAGCACCATAGTCATAACCAGAACCATCAATCTCATTGCCACCTGTAAACCAAAAGGTCTCTGATCAAGTACCACTAATCACTGGAGCTCCCTTGGCCGCTCATAACCGCGAGCACGGCTGATATATCAGTTTTCAAACACTCTGCAGAGGTTGTGCACTTTACCCACAAGCCGTGATTCCCTTTCTGCCCGGAGATCATGACTCTCCATTGATCACTACCAAGGTGACCCAACAGGGCATCACTACGTATCCTTTACAAAGATTCCCCGGGGCTGTAGCCGCCCGTTAGGTTTCCTAAATGCACCGCACTCCTCCCCAAGGGGCGAACCCAAACTTGGCAGAGCGAGCCGCATACACCAAGCCCCATTGATGGCACAACGGCTAAGCGAACTACACCCCGGATCCTCTAATTATTCAGCTAAGGGCACCCCATTCCACCCTCATGGTTGCACTGTTTTCCCGGGCGGTCATCCAAAGAACAGGTCCTTACGGAGAGACACTCGAGAAACCACTCGAGCCCCCTTAAAGGCCACAAGTATAACATCATAATAAGCAGGGGGAAAACATCGTATCATAGATAATCTCATCATGTTCATTGATTAGAGTTGAGCAATAGCATAAAGCTAAACAATAATAATCCAACCCAAATAGGTAAACAAGGACATGGATAACAAAGCTAGTCAATCCTTAGGCATAAATGTGTAATGCGGGAGGTGAATTAAAGAATGAATAGGACAAAGATAGGTCAAGGGACACTTGCCTCCACCAACCGACTGCTGCTCAGGGGCTTCTCCTGCGAGTTCTTCGGGCTCCTCGACCGAATCGTTCTCTATGCGAGCGCAAACATACATACATCCACATATTTAATACAAAAGAGCAGTACACCATACAATAGAATGTAGTAAGTAAATAGACGTTCCACGCGGGTTCGCACTTAAGGCTAGGAGAGAAAGAGAAAAAGACAGTCGAGAAACGATCACGTTACAAGATTGTAAATCAAACTACTCGCTTAATGGAAAGGAATTAATTTGGATGTTACGTTTGACATAAAGTAAAGTCAAGTTCCACATTTAATCATTATAAACAATTGAAGATGAGTGAAAGGGAGTGGCCGCACGTCGAGACGTACGACACGACATTTAGATTGCATTAACAAGTAAACGACTCGCTGCACGACAAAGCGCCCAACGAGACGCTTGCACTAATTATAAATAGACGGTAAGCATCGTGCGACGAAGCGCACGTCGACATACTCCAACAGAGCTGGGTTTAAAGTGGAACATCGTGCGTCTGGTCGCGCGACATCGCACCTTAAACAACCTGAAATTAAAATAGATCGTCGCGCGACGAAGCACGCGACACAACACTTTAAGAAATATAAACTAAAGGAATCGTCGCGCGACGAAGCGCACGACGCAGCACGCTAACTAACGGAGTTTGAAACTAACAAAAAAACAAGAATAATCACCGCGCGCGTGGGGTTGCGCACGCGGGAACACGCTAGGGGTAAACGGGGAAGCGCGAGGCCACGCGAGCCACGCCGAGGGCCGGGACGCCGCGCGCAGGGGGCAGGGGCCGCGCCGGGGGCAGGGGCGGGCGGGCCACGCCGGGGGGCCGGGGTGGGGGGCGGCCGCCGCCGCCGCGAGGGGCCAGGGCGGGGGGGGGGGGGGGGGGGGCGAGCGCCACCGCGGGCCGGGGTGGGGGCGGGCGCCGCCGCCCCGCCGGGATGGGGCAGGGGCGGGCGCCGCCGCGTGAAGGGCCGGGGCGGGGTGGGCGAGCACCGCGCGCAGGGGAGAGAGAGGGGGGCACGCAGGGAAGGGAAGGGGAGGGAGAGGGAGAGAGGAGAGGAGGGATGGGGAGGGGAGCTCACCTCGGGGTCCAAATTCCGGTGATCGCCGTCTCCAATCCCTAGGGCACCACAGGGAGAGAGGTGGAAGAGGGAGAGGGAGGTTGTTGCGTGGGAGGGTGGGGGCGCCAGGGGCCGGGGCGGGCCGGACCGGACCGGGCCGGGCTGGGTTGGGCCGGGCCACTTCGCGAATCGAAACCCACGACACGCACGACCCAATCCGAGACGCACGACATGGGCTCCAATCGCGAACCGAAAACTGAGACAGAACGAGACGAACACGCAATATCAGACAAAGAAATGTGCGTCGGCATGATGCAACACCCATGGCGCTTAGGTTTTGGTTCATACATGACACGGACACTTGGCGCTATACTGGTTTGAAATTGGGAAGAAAGAGCGAATCCGGAAGAGAAAAGAGAGTAACACCCGAATTTGGTGAGAGAAAAGAAGAAAAATTTCTACCCCCAAATTCAGGGCGTTACAAACCTATCCCCCTTAAAAGAATCTCGCCCTCGAGATTCAGGGTTGGCTAGCAAAGAGCTCAGGGTATTTGGCCATCAGATCATCTTCACGCTCCCAGGTTGCTTCTTCCTCAGAGTGGTGATCCCATCTGACTTTGCACATTCTGATGGTCTTTCTTCGGGTGACTCTATCTGCCGTCTCAAGGATTTGCACTGGTTTCTCTGTGTAGGTCAAGTCCTCCTGGACTTCGAGACCTTCCACTGACAACTGCTCTTCCAGCACACGCAAGCACTTCTTCAACTGAGACACATGGAAGACATCATGCACAGCAGACAAATTCTCTGGCAGACTGAGCTGGTAGGCCACTTCTCCACGCCTTGCGAGAATCTGATACGGGCCAATGTAGCGGGGTGCTAGCTTGCCTTTGACTCCGAACCTTCTGACTCCTCTGATCGGTGACACTTTCAGATAGACAAACTCTCCAACTTCGAAACTCAGCTCTCTTCTCCTTGTGTCTGCATAGCTTTGATGTCTTGATTGCGCTATCTTCAGATTCTCTCGGACCATCTTGATGTTCTCTTCAGCTTCAAGTAGAATGTCTGGCCCGAACACTTGCTTTTCTCCAGGCTGATCCCATTGCAACGGAGTTCTACAACTCCTCCCATAGAGCGCCTGAAATGGTGACATCTTCAAACGGGCCTGGTAACTGTTGTTATAAGAAAACTCTGCATAAGGCAATCGCTTGTCCCATCCGGACTGATCTTGCAACGCACAGGCTCTCAACATGTCTTCAAGAATTTGATTGGTCCTTTCGGTCTGACCATCTGTCTGTGGATGATACGCTGAACTGAAATTCAGGTGTGTGCCCAAGGCTTCATGCAACTGCTGCCAGAAATGAGAGGTAAACTGCGTTCCTCTGTCTGACACTATCTTCTTTGGCACACCGTGAAGACAGACGATCCGAGACATGTACAACTCTGCCAATACTGCACTGCTGTAATTGGTCTTGACAGGTATGAAGTGGGCTGACTTGGTCAAACGGTCCACTACTACCCAAATGGAATCGTAGCCGGCTCGAGTGCGAGGCAATCCGACTATGAAATCCATACCGATTTCATCCCATTTCCACTGAGGAATTTGCAACGGTTGCAACAATCCAGCTAGTCTCTGGTGCTCTGCCTTGATCCGCCGATAACTATCACACATAACCATATGCTCTGCGATTTCCCTCTTCATTCCGTACCACCAGAATTTCTTCTTCAGATCCTGATACATCTTCTCACTGCCAGGGTGAATCGAATAGGCTGTCTCATGAGCTTCCTTGAGAATCAACTCCCGAATAGACTGGACATTGGGAACGCACAAGCGGTCTTTGAACCATATCACACCTTCTGCATCTTCTCGAAAATGTTTGCCTCTGCCATCTAGAATCAGTCGTCGGATCTCACTGATCTTCTCATCATTCTTCTGTGCTTCTTTGATTTCCCGCTCCAGGGTAGGTTCCAACTCAACTGTGACTCCTCGCGAATTATTCAGAAATCCGAGACTCAACCTGTCAAACTCTTTGGCCAACTCATAAGGCATCGGACGAGCGACCATCAGATTGACTTGACTCTTTCTGCTCAAAGCATCTGCCACTACGTTCGCCTTGCTTGGATGGTAATGGATCTCCAACTCATAGTCTTTGATCAGCTCTAACCATCTTCGCTGCCTCATGTTCAACTCTGACTGAGTTAATATGTACTTCAGACTCTTGTGGTCTGTGTAAACATCACATTTCTGTCCATACAGATAATCCCTCCATGTCTTCAGTGCGTGAACCACTGCTGCCAACTCTAGATCATGGATTGGGTAATTCTTCTCATGAACCTTCAACTGTCGGGACGAGTAAGCCACAACTCTTCCCTCTTGCATCAACACACATCCCAAACCTGTGTAGCAAGCATCACAATACACCGAGAAGGGCTTATGCACATCAGACAAGACTAAGACAGGCACTGTAGTCAACTTCTCTTTCAGCGCTTCAAAGGCCTCTTGACATTTCGGGGTCCACTTGAACTCAACCTTGTTGCCTAGCAACGCTGTCATTAGTTTCGCAATCTTTGAAAACCCTTCAATGCACTACAGGAAACTGGTTAAAGAACGTGGGTGAAAAACCGTCGAACTTAATGTAATAGGCCGTCGAACTTACCATAAGAACGTGGGTTTACCGACGAATATAGCCGACGGCGATTTTTGGACGAACTTAGAGAAGTAAGTTCGACGGCCCCGACGAACTTAACGTTAAGAACGTGGGTACCGTCGAACTTAACATTAAAAACGTGGGTACCGTCGAACTTAACATTAAGAACGTGGGTTTTTAAGTTCGACGGGGGCCGTTGAATTTGTTCCCGTAAGTTCGACGGCACCCACGTTCTTATATTTAAGTTCGACGGGGCCACGTGGCCGTCGAACTTATGGGTCCTACGTGGGCCGGCGAGGGCTACACATTAAGTTCGACGGTACCCACGTTCTTAAGGTTAAGAACGTGGGTACCCACGTTCTTAAGGTTAAGAACGTGGGTACCCACGTTCTTAACCCTTTTCCAGAAAAAAAATAAAAAATAGAGAAATGAAAAATTAGACACACGTAATATCACATGCAACACAGAATATCACATACAATACAGATTTCAAACACATGGATATATGTACATATCACAAATTCTAGGCTAAGCACGTTCACATGGCAGGCAGGGACAAATATATTCACAAGGTAATACAAGACTACAAGTCCATAACATTAATTAACACAATTACAAGAATAAGAATAGGAAGGTAATACAAGACTACAAGTCCATAACATTAATTAACATGGTTACAAGAATAAGAATACAACCTATTGACCAGAAATATGTTTATTAACTAACAAGGGCAGAAAAAATAACTATAATTTTGCAATTGGTATTAGTATTATACAACATGCAAATGGAAGTACATATGTGCTTATAGCAAGCAGTGCCACTTGGGTTGTGTCAATTGGTCGTCGCCCAGTAATAAGCTCAAGAAGCATGACTCCGAAAGAAAATACATCGGATTTTTCTGTGAGCTTGCCAGATGCTGCATACTCAGGTGCCAAATACCTAGAGCCAGGAAGATGTGTATTAGCAAGCCATAATTATTACTAGCATTAGCATAACAAGATGAATGTTGGAATAACTCTCCTAATAGCTGAGAATATGATGCAAATGACAAGGTTACAAAAATCTATAGGGTATTGTATCATTAAGGAAACTAACCATATTCCGATCTAGTCCGAATTGCATCAGTATTAGGTAATGGCATCCACATGCTTAAAATTTTCAGCCAAATAGGTAAGCAGCATGTCTGCCTATAATGTCTAACCTTGAACTTGAATTATAAGGTAGCATTTATACATACCCAAAGGTGCCCATTACTCTTGTCGAAACATGGGTGTTATTATTAGTAGTGAACTTTGCAAGTCCAAAGTCAGCAACCTGTAGAGAGACAATTGTTAGATAAAATAAAGTTCAAAAAATTAAACGGTGGTCTATACATTTAAGCAAGAAGGCTGTATAATTTCTCATCTGATGTGATTATAGACAAAATTCAACTAATGTGATCAAATTTCAAGCAAAAGCAAAACTTTACGGCCACCAAAATAGATTAGATAGCAGAGATCACTTTATAACAACATCAAACCAGATATAATTAGTGGACTGCCAAAATGTCCTAACATAATATAACTTAATCAAGTGGTTTATATAAGCATTGTGTGACAAATACATTTTCAGTTAACAGAAATAGTCAGCTATTAACTCTAGAACAGAAAAGAAAAACTCACCTTAGCTTCAAATTTGAAGTCAAGAAGAATGTTAGTCAGCTATTAACTCTAGAACAGAAAAGAAAAACTCACCTTAGCTTCAAATTTGAAGTCAAGAAGAATGTTAAATGCCTTAATGTCGCGGCTTCCTCTGAAACAGCACAGAAGTCACCATCGTGGCTTCCTCTGAAAGAAACACAGATCCATGTGAGCATGCTAAAAGCGAGGAAGTCCGAAGATTGTGTAGCACATAGTTATAGGGCGATAATCATAGCTAGTGCGACTTCCTCGCAATCATTAGTCGCAACATAATGCACTCACCAACAAGATTAAAGTGTCATTATATTGTACAACTGATGGTCTAATAGACAACGACTGCTAGGCCAATATGTAATATTTGAGTTGGACAGATAATTAGAGATAGAGGCAAGCAAAATCATACTGAAAAAATAGGCTAGACTCTTGAATTAAGAAACACAGGAGATGCTGAAGTATGAAGCATGTTAATCCCAAAATTGGCAGGTGTAGATGTTCCTAGAAATGTTAAATGGGCTCGTACAACTGCAGTACTTTGCCACTAGCAGAAGTATTTCATCCACTCACAATGCCAGATACTTCCCATCCAAGCTAACTGAGAGTGTGGAGATAGGCTTCCCCAGAAGTCTTTTGTACCCAAGCTAACTGAGTGTGTCCATTGTACATAAACATTTAGCTATAGTAATGATGATATTTATGGCATTCCTCTGTGAGCAATTAAAAAAATAAAAGTAATGCTTTAGGTCTGTTCTGACCTGATATCCATGTCTCGGAAGGATTTATGAGCTTTGGGCTCATCCAAAAGCACTTTTATGCTTGGCCAATGGAATATTCTGAGATGTCCATCCTGCCATGGTACAAAAGAACAAGTCAACGCGTATCAGATTTAGCTAAAAAGAGTATTGATATCAGACAAGTCACTGCATTGAACAATAGGACTAGACAACAAATGAAACATTTAGAATAAATAGCGTCCATAGCATGTAAGGGTTTAAAACGCAAGAGTGGTTCAAAATATAGGATGTACAGAGGAAGGATTTTAAATGTACAAACAGTTAAAATATACTGCTGAGTGCTGACAACTTTCTTCTTATAGCAGGTATAACAAAATAAGAAGCAAACAATAAGAATGCCAAAAAATACAAAATGGGAAGAAAACAATTTTGAACCTTGAAATTCAGAAATCAATATAATACAAAACCATACCTCTCCCCCAATTGCAAATTTTGCACCATCTGTGCTGAAAGCAAGACACTTTTGTGGTCCAACAGATTCTAGTAGAGGAGCATCTCTTGGAATAATGCGTACTGTGAACTCATCAGATATCAGTTTGAATAACCTATAGTTTGGAAAGATGGTATGGTAAGCCATGGACTTGATAGCATATAAGCAAAGGACAAACAAATAAAATGAGACAAGGGCCAAGGCATAGTGTATATCTAGATGCATAACAAAAACTGAGCCTAAAAAAGCTAGAACGACTTATAATTTGGTATGGAAGGAGTAACTATTTCAGTATAGGAAAATTGATTGTTTTCTCACTGTAGATAAAATCAGTCTCGAGTGTTTCAGGCCACTTAATATTTGCCAATACCTGATTCAAATTAATGTTAATTACAATTAGAAAACTTGGTTAACATCTGTAAAGAGGACAAGTGGCATGTACTGAAGTGACATAAGTAACTAAATAGCTATTGAGCAACTTACAAAGTGCAATTCAAGAAACCAAACTGAACAAGCAACAAGAAATAAGTGCGAAAGCTGAATTGATTCTGATGAATGTACAGTTCTTTCTCTGTTTTAGGCTCTGATTGAAAGGAAGAAAATTTTCTTGATTCCTTTGTAAATTGAAGGTTCCCTATAAAACTCTACCATTCCAAGGAGAACCTTAGAAAGTACAAATACCAATTTTATATGTCCTTACAGAGCAGCGAGGCAAAAACAACTGAAGATGCACATAATTTCATCATATAAAATTATAAACCTCTTCTAACCGCCAAAGTCCAAGGCACCGTTGCAAGGATGCTATCAAGCTGATTTATTAGTCTGGCCCCTGCTGAACTTGCTACCAAGCTCCGCCATTCTGGATTTTCTTTCTTTCGCTAATTATTACTGGTCAGAAGTCAAGCAAATTTGTGTGCATCTTCATGGTCTTCTCATGATTCATAAGAAATGCACAAGTTCCTTGGCTGCTACAAATGAAAATAAATACTCCTCTACTAGTAAAAGCATGTGTATATACCAAAAATACTCATCCATTTTATTGACGGCATATCTACCTGATAGTTTATATGAGCAGACCTAAAATTCAGATTTGACAATAACAGCGGAAACAAGATGATCAGTCAACTACTTACTTTCGATCAACCAAAAATACCAACGAATTTTAGGAACTCACAATGCACTTCACTCCAACAAAAATAACCAGATTCTAGTGGCCTATGGAACAGGAATTGCTGTAGAATAGACATGCCACTGTTATCTTTGAATAAGAGAATGGAACTCAGTTCAAACTTGAAACTTGACGATTTGATACTTCTTAAGTATGGTGCTCAACTTAAGTTACAAGGTAGAAAACTATACAACGTTTATGAAATAGATGCATATGCATGCTAAGTAAATATAAAATGTATGCAGGTTTACCATCTGAACTTCATGGGGATCTAGTAGAGAGCCCTATCATCCTGTACCCCAGCAATGTATGTTGATGTACCAGGTTTTCCACCTAAAATGCACAAGCTTTGTGGGAACATAAATGTCTCCTTTAGTAATGGGATGTACCTGATAGAAAGGAAACAGGTAGTAATTAAATACATATCAATACGACATTTTTATTCATTGCCATGATGACTGCATGAATTTAAAATTGGTTTGCATATTAAGAATAACCAACTATCTATATAATAACCTATCATGTTCGACTAAAATATCACAACATTGCCCATTTTTGCAAAAATAAGTCCCAGGCCACATTACTGTCCTTAAGTTTTGTAGTGTATAGGTAGAAAAGCGTAACATAGGATGACTCCAAAATTCAGATAACGTAGCATGTATCCTTCCTTATGCAACCCCAAAGCATGAAAGTTTAGCTAATTACCTTGGGTTAATTTTGTCAAGGCCAAGAACCAGAGGAACTAACAAAAGAATAGGTGACCATGTAGATGGTCCTTTGTTGAAATCAGAGCAAAGCTGAGCAGCAACATCAATGTAAACAACTGGAGCTCCACCTCTTTCACCATCTTCATCACCCGAAACCACATACAGCGCCATAGGGAAATTTTCCTTCCCATCTACAGCATCAGCTTGCTCTCTATTTGTGTGAATAAGGGTCTGCCATGCCCGGCACATAGCATATGGACCCAACCATGATCCAGCAGCCAGACCATAATTCCTTCCAGCTTGAAGTAAATTGTGAATAGAGAAAGCACAAGCTTCGGAATCACCAAATAGGTGTAAGACCCCTATATAATCTGGGTTGTATGGCTGCATATGAACATTTGGTAATTATAAGCAACCCTACATTAAGAATTAAAGAGCTCCATCACCTATAACTGAGCAGAAATTCCTCATTTTTTCTTTGCATTGGTGAACCTCTAATAAGGACCAGAGCAATGGTCAAGCCATATCTCTCTCACCTTCTCTGGGGGCTTTCTACAAGATCTTCCAAGGTGGTGAAAAATCAGCGCCTGCAAAATTTTGCCCAAAGGCCAGTGCTTGTTACAACTTATTATACAACTTCAGTGGCCATCCTTGGTCAATAAAGGGACACTTTGAAAGGGACAGAGTTTACCTGAGCAACCAGCATTTGACTGCTTCTAACCATGCATCCCCAGTTCACATCACTAGTTAGCTTGGAATCAGATATTGCATCAAAGTCTGGGACAATTAACATGTCAATATCTAGCCACCTGTGGACATGCAATTATGTTTCCACCACACACATAGTCCTGCAAAGACTAACCTTTCCGGTAAGTGATCCATATCCTGGAAGAGAAATCTTCCAGAAACACCTGTGGACATGCAATTATGTTTCCACCACAGATATGAGACCCTGAGAAGAAACAATTAAATAAGCACCATATACAAGGATATGGGGCCATGGTGACCTGAAGTTCAGATGAGCATACCTAAGGAAGATATTTAAAAGTACAGCAGGTGTAGCACATACCCGTGAGCCAAATAAAGTTATAAAGATTACAACATGGTACAAACTCTGCAAGAATACAGTCTCCCTTGAACTCCTTAACTACAATTGTTCCTACAATGCATTGAATGTTTTAACGAAGTGGTAGTTTTGAATTTTGAAATGATCATCATGTCCAGTAACAAATATGTTGATACGAAAAGCACAAACCAAGATTGACATTGACTTACAAGTGCTTCGTGTGGGTAAGTTGGTCGAGCCCCGGCGTTGTTGCTGTGGAGACCGGGATAGATCCAGTGAGCTGATTGTCAGCTAGATCCAGCCACTAATCTAGCTACAGCTCGAGCGTAGGCCACAAGAGTTGCAACATCTACTCCCTTAACTCTCTACGCATCTCCAGTTCGAGCTCCAATTGCTCTGCTTCCTCCCTTAGGACCCGCTTCCTCCTTCAGGATCCAGAACCTGCAGGAACACAGACTTGTGTAACCAAAACTGAGCAATAACAACAATAAATATCAAACTGAAAGAATAGATTCTGGAGTTGTAGACTTCGAAGCTGGTGGCAGCTCCGCCCCACGACTGTGACTGCGCGTCGTTCACCACCGCCGCCAGCAAGGTTCGGCTCAAGGACCGGATGCAGCATGCCCTCACCCTGAAGAAGTAAAAGCGAGAAGGGGATCGATCGAGTTAACTACAGGGCCAGGCGGCTGAGCTCGCATAAGGCGCAGTAGTCGTCGGTGTAGAGCCAGGACACGACGGACGGTCATGGCGGCGAGGAGGGGGGCGACAGTGGTGGAGGAGAGGAGGTGCGCGACGTAGTGGCAGATGCGCATGGCGCTGGTCGGCCGTGGGACACCGTGGTGTGGGCATACCGACATACGCATGGGGGAGCTGTGGGGTTCGGAGGTGGGCGGGTGTGGGCTAGGCGGAGGTGGGTGGGTGTGGGCTGGGCGGCGTGCTACTGCCAGGGGCGAGAGGAGGCTGACGGCTGCGGAGGAAGGATCTGGACACCGGCGATGGGCGTCACCACGGCAGCCGCGCGGAAGGGGGACAGACCGGAGACGGGCAAGGACGGGAGCGAGAGGCGGCTGACGGCTGCGGAGGAAGGATCTGGACGCCGGGGATGGGCGCCGCCACGGCAGCCGCGCGGAAGGGGGACGGGCCGGAGACGGGCAAGGACGGGAGCGATATGTGGCGGAGGTCCACCTCGCCGAAGGTGAAGTACAACAGCGGTCTAGCGGTGCAGGTCCGGAGGTCCAGCGGCGTGGCTTGCGAGTCTGAGTTTGGCGGCGGCGGCGTGGAGGGGATGAGAGCGTGTGAGAGACGGTGTCCGCGGGTTAGGGGTTTTGGTTTTTTAGTTAAGTTTGACGGTTTCCTGCTGGCCCACGAACTTAAATTAAAAACGTGGGTACCCACGTTTCTAATACCTTAAGTTCGACGGTTTTAGCCAGTCCGCACGAACTTAAATTAAAAACGTGGGTACCCACGTTCTTCGTCAAACCCATGAACTTAACTCAAATAAGAACGTCGGTACCCACGTTCTTAGTTTGCCCCACGAACTTTTGTCAGTTTCTTGTAGTGATGAATCGCCGATAATATTCGGCCATTCCAATGAAGCTCTTGATTCCTCGAGCATCTATTGGCGCTTTCCAGTTCAGAATGTCTGCCACTTTCTTCGGATCCACAACCAATCCTTCTTTGTTGATTATGTGACCCAAGAACAGGACTTCACTGATCCAGAACTCACACTTGCTCAATTTTGCATACAGCTGGTGCTCTCGCAATCTCTGCAATACCATCCTCAAATGATCTACATGCTCTTCCTCGCTTTGAGAGTATATCAGAATGTCATCAATGAATACCACCACAAACTTATCGAGATAGTCCATGAATACACTGTTCATCAAGTTCATGAAGAAGGCTGGCGCATTGGTCAAACCAAAAGACATCACGGTGAACTCATACAAACCATACTTGGTAATGAATGCCGTCTTCGGAATGTCCGAAGGTCGGATTCTGAGCTGATGATAACCTGACCTCAGATCAATCTTGGAGAACACACTGGCTCCTCTCAACTGGTCGAACAGATCTTCTATTCTGGGCAAAGGGTATTTGTTCTTGATGGTGACCTCATTCAGAGCTCGATAATCGATACACATCCTTTTGGTGCCATCTTTCTTTTCCACAAATAGGACAGGGGCGGCCCAAGGCGAGGTGCTTGGCCGAATGTAACCTTTCTCTGACAGCTCATCAATCTGCTTCTTAAGTTCAACCAACTCTGGTCCGGATATTCTGTAAGCTCTCTTAAAGATGGGGGCGGTTCCAGGAAGAAGCTCTATGGCAAACTCAACCTTCCGCTCTAGTGGCATACCCGGTAAGTCCTTTGGAAACACATCCGAGAACTCGGACACAACCTTGATACTCTCAATTGGGTCTGCTTCACTGCTATCAACAGCCATCTGATAACAACTTCCTTTCTTCGGCTCAGGCGGGACTAACTCGGTCACCACTTCCTCTCCTAGTGGGGACACCAACTTGATTGTCCTCTTATCACAACTGATAACTGTCTAATACTTATCTAGCCAATTCATCCCTAGGATGACATCTATTCCCTGAGTACCCATTACTATGAGGTTAGCGGGAAACGTTATCCCCTTTATTTCTGAAAGGGAAATGTGCCCGTGGGCCATTTCTAAGTGTTTTGGTGATTTAGTGTCCAACACAAATGCCTAAGTATAAAATGGTGGATGAAGTACAAATCAAGGATAAAGGTATGTTTCTCAGACTTAGTACATTGTTTTAGAGACTAATGTATTGTGTCTAAGTGCTGGAAACAGGAAAAATCGAATTGGAATTGTCTTGGCTCGAGCAGCCAAGACTCTGCTCAGTCTGGGTGCACCGGACTGTCCAGTGGTGCACCGGACAGTGTCTGGTGCGCCAGGCTGGCTCGAGCGAACTGGCCGCTCTCGGGAATTCACCGGCGACGTACGGCTATAATTCACCGGACTGTTCGGTGTGCACCGGACTGTTCGGTGAGCCAACGGTCGGGCGGGCCAACGGTCGGCCGCGCGATCTGCGCGGGACACGTGGTCGAGCCAACGGCTAGAAGGGGGCACAGGACTGTCCGGTGTGCACCGGACATGTCCGGTGCGCCAACGGCTCCCAAATCTGCAACGGTCGGCTTCACCATTTAAGGAAAGAAATCGGGCACCAGACATTGTCCGGTGTGCACCGGACTGTTCGGTGCGCCAGGCGACAGAAGGCAAGATTTGCCTTCCTGGATTGCTCTCAACGGCTCCTAGCTGCCTTGGGGCTATAAAAGGGACCCCTAGGAGCATGGAGGATGCAATCAAGCATTCTCAAAGCATTCCTAAGCACTAAGACATCAATTCCGCGCCTTTGACTCTTTGCGATAACAATTAGAGCTCTAGTTGAGTTGTGAACTCATTGAGTTGTGTTGTGAGCTCTTGTTGCGATTTGTGTGCGTGGTGTTGCTGTGATTTCTTGTCTTGAGTGTGTTGCTTATCCCTCCCTTACTCCGTGCTTCTTTGTGATCATCTAAGTGTAAGGGCGAGAGGCTCCAAAGTGTGGAGATTCCTCGCAAACGGGATATAGTAAAGCAAGCAAAACACCGTGGTATTCAAGTGGGTCTTTGGACCGCTTGAGAGGGGCTGATTGCAACCCTCGTCCATTGGGACGCCACAACGTGGAGTAGGCAAGTGTTGGTCTTGGCCGAACCATGGGATAAACCACTGTGCCATCTCTGTGATTGATCTCTTGTGGTTATTGTGTTTTGTTGAGACTCCTCTCTAGCCACTTGGCATTATTGTGCTAACACTTAATCAAGTTTTACAGGATCACCTATTCACCCCCCCCTCTAGGTGCTCTCAATTGGTATCAGAGCCGTTCTCTTCAAGAAAGGGACTAACCACCCGAAGAGATGGATCCTAAGGGGAAGGGAATCGTGATCAACGACAAGGAGAAGGAGTCCTTCGTCAACGAGCCAAAGGATGACAAGCCTACAGACTCGGGCTCGGGCCACAGACGCAAAGATGGGAAGAAGAAGAAGACAAGGCGCATCAAGGAGATAGTCTACTACGACAGCGACGAATCTTCCTCTTCCCAAAAGGACGACGACGACTACGAGAAAAAGAAAACGGTCAATTCAAACTTTTCTTTTGATTACTCTCGTATTCCTCAAAGTACAAATGCTCATTTATTATCTATTCCACTTGGTAAACCTCCTCATTTTGATGGAGAGGACTACGGATTTTGGAGTCACAAAATGCGTAGTCACTTGTTCTCTCTCCATCCTAGTATATGGGAGATTGTAGAGAGTGGAATGCACTTTGATAGTACGGATAGTCCCATGTTCATTAATGAGCAAATTCATAAAAATGCACAAGCTACTACTGTTCTTCTAGCTTCATTGTGCAGGGATGAATACCACAAAGTGAGTGGCTTGGATAACGCCTAGCAAATTTGGGACACCCTCAAAATCTCTCATGAGGGGAACGACGTCACAATGCTCACCAAGATGGAGTTGGTGGAGGGCAAACTCGGGAGATTCACAATGATAAGGGGAGAAGAGCCAACCCAAACGTACAACCGGCTCAAGACCCTTGTCAACAAGATAAGAAGCTATGGAAGCACGCGATGGACGGACCACGACGTCGTCCGCCTAATGCTAAGGTCTTTTACTGTCCTTGATCCTCATCTTGTGAACAATATTCGTGAGAATCCTAGGTACACCAAGATGACGCCCGAGGAGATACTTGGAAAGTTCGTGAGCGGGCGAATGATGATCAAGGAGGCAAGATACGTGGACGACGCATTGAATGGTCCAATCAACGAGCCTCAACCCCTTGCTCTCAAGGCAACAAGAAGCAAGGAGGCGCTACCTAGCAAGGTGGCACAAATTGAGGTGGCCGGACTTAATGATGAAGAGATGGCCCTCATCATCAAGAGATTCAAGACGGCGCTAAAGGGTCGCAAGGGGCAGCCAAGCAAGACCAAGACAAAGGGGAAGCGCTCATGCTTCAAATGTGGTAAGCTTGGTCATTTTATTGCTAACTGTCCCAACAATGATAGTGATCAGGATCAAGGGAACAAGAGGGAGAAGAAGAAGAACTATAAGAAGGCAAAGGGCGAGGCACATCTTGGAAAAGAGTGGGACTCGGATTGCTCCTCGTCCGACTCCGACAATGAAGGACTCGCCGCCACCGCCTTCAACAAGTCATCCCTCTTCCCCAACGAGCGTCACACATGCCTTATGGCAAGGGAGAAGAAGGTATGTACTCGAAACTCTACTTATGCTTCTTCAAGTGAGGACGAATCTAGTGATGAGGATGAAATAGATTATTCATGTTTATTTAAAGGCCTAGATAGAACCAAGGTAGATAAAATTAATGAATTGATTGATGCCTTGAATGATAAGAATAGGCTTTTAGAAAAGCAAGAGGATTTGTTGTATGAAGAACATGACAAATTTGTAGAAGCACAAAAATCTCATGCTTTAGAAATTAAAAGAAATGAAATGCTTTCTTGTGAATTATCTTCTTGCCATGAGACAATTTCTAGCTTGAGGAGCATTAATGATGATTTGAATGCTAAGTTAGAAATATCTAGTAAATCAACATCTTGTGTAGAAATTGTTGCAACTTGTAATAGGTGTAAAGATTTTGACATTGATGCTTGTAATGAACACCTAGTTTCAATTTCCAAATTACATGATGAATTGGCTAGTCTTAATGTTCAACTTAAGACTAGCAAAAGTGAATTTGATAAGCTAAAATTTGCAAGGGATGCCTACACGATTGGTAGACACCCCTCAATTAAGGATGGTCTTGGCTTCAAGAGGGAAGTCAAGAACTTAACAAGCCATAAGGCTCCCATCTCCGCCAAGGAGAAAGGGAAGGCCCCTATGACTAGTAGTGTGCAAAAGAACCATGCTTTTATGTACCATGATAGGAGACATCCTAGAAATGCTTATAGGAGTTGTAATGATTCTTTTGACTCTCATGCCATGTTTGCTTCTAGTTCTTCCTATATGCATGGTAGAGATGCATTTAGAAGAAATGTTATTCATCATATGCCTAGGAGAAATATTGTTAATGTTCCTAGGAAAGTTATGAATGGACCTTCTACAATATATCATGTTTTAAATGCTTCCTTTGCTATTTGTAGAAAGGATAGGAAGGTAGTTGCTACAAAATTAGGGGCAAAATGCAAGGGAGACAAAACTTGCATTTGGGTCCCTAAGGATATTTGTACTAACCTTGTAGGATCCAACAAGAGTTGGGTACCTAAAACCCAAGCCTAAATTTGCCTTGCAGGTTTATGCATCCGGGGGTTCAAGCTGGATTATCGACAGCGGATGCACAAACCACATGACGGGGGAGAAGAAGATGTTTACCTCCTACGTCAAGAACAAGGATCCCCAAGATTCAATTATATTCGGTGATGGGAATCAAGGCAAGGTGAAAGGCTTAGGCAAAATTGCAATATCAAATGAGCACTCTATATCTAATGTGTTTTTAGTTGAGTCTCTTGGATATAATTTGTTATCTGTTAGTCAATTATGCAATATGGGATATAACTGTTTATTCACTAATGTAGATGTGTCTGTCTTTAGAAGAAGAGATGGTTCACTAGCTTTTAAGGGTGTATTAGACGACAAACTTTACTTAGTTGATTTTGCAAAAGAGGAGGCCGGTCTAGATGCATGCTTAATTGCTAAGACTAGCATGGGCTGGCTGTGGCATCGCCGCTTAGCACATGTGGGGATGAAGAACCTTCACAAGCTTCTAAAGGGAGAACACGTGATAGGTTTAACTAATGTGCAATTCGAAAAAGATAGACCTTGTGCAGCTTGTCAAGCAGGTAAACAAGCAGGAGGAGCGCATCACAACAAGAATGTGATGACCACATCAAGACCTTTGGAGATGCTTCACATGGACCTCTTCGGACCTGTCGCCTATCTAAGTATAGGAGGAAGTAAGTATGGTCTTGTTATAGTTGATGACTTTTCCCGCTTCACTTGGGTATTCTTTTTGCAGGATAAAACTGAAACCCAAGGGACCCTCAAGCATTTCCTAAGGAGAGCTCAAAACGAGTTTGAGCTCAAGGTGAAAAAGATAAGGAGCGACAACGGGTCCGAGTTCAAGAACCTTCAAGTGGAGGAGTTCCTTGAGGAGGAAGGGATCAAGCACGAGTTCTCCGCTCCCTACACACCATAGCAAAATGGTGTGGTAGAGAGGAAGAACAGGACGCTCATCGATATGGCGAGGACGATGCTTGGAGAGTTCAAGACCCCCGAGTGCTTTTGGTCAGAAGCCGTGAACACGGCTTGCCACGCCATCAACAGGGTCTACCTTCATCGCCTCCTCAAGAAGACTTCGTATGAGCTTCTAACCGGTAACAAACCCAATGTATCTTACTTTCGTGTATTTGGGAGCAAATGTTACATTCTTGTGAAGAAGGGTAGGAATTCTAAGTTTGCTCCCAAAGCGGTAGAAGGGTTTTTGTTAGGTTATGACTCAAATACAAAGGCGTATAGAGTCTTCAACAAATCATCGGGTTTGGTTGAAGTCTCTAGCGACGTTGTATTTGATGAGACTAATAGCTCTCCAAGAGAGCAAGTTGTTGATCTTGATGATGTAGATGAAGAAGACGTTCCAACGACCGCAATACGTACCATGTCGATTGGAGATGTGCGGCCATAGGAACAAGATGAACAAGATCAACCTTCTTCCTCAACAACGGTGCATCCCCCAACTCAAGACGATGAACAGGTTCATCAAAATGAGGCATGTGAGCAAGGGGGAGCACAAGATGATCATGTGATGGAGGAAGAAGCGCAACCGGCACCTCCAACCCAAGTTCGAGCAATGATTCAAAGGGATCATCCCGTCGACCAAATTCTGGGTGATATTAGCAAGGGAGTAACTACTCGATCTCGATTAGTTAATTTTTGTGAGCATTACTCCTTTGTCTCTTCTATTGAGCCTTTCAGGGTAGATGAGGCCTTGCTAGATCCGGACTGGGTGTTGGCCATGCAGGAGGAGCTCAACAACTTCAAGAGGAATGAAGTTTGGACGCTGGTGCCTCGTCCTAAGCAAAATGTTGTGGGAACCAAGTGGGTGTTCCGCAACAAATAAGGCGAGCACAGGGTAGTGACAAGGAACAAGGTTCGACTTGTGGCAAAAGGTTATGCCCAAGTCGCAGGTTTGGACTTTGAGGAGACTTTTGCTCCTGTGGCTAGGCTAGAGTCTATTCGTATCTTGCTAGCATATGCCGCTCACCATTCTTTCAGGTTGTTCCAAATGGATGTGAAGAGTGCTTTCCTCAACGGGCCAATCAAGGAGGAGGTGTACGTGGAGCAACCCCCTGGCTTCGAGGATGAACGGTACCCCGACCACGTGTGTAAACTCTCTAAGGCGCTCTATGGACTTAAGCAAGCCCCAAGAGCATGGTATGAATGCCTTAGAGACTTTTTAATTGCTAATGCTTTCAAGGTTGGGAAAGCCGATCCAACTCTTTTCACTAAGACTTGTGATGGTGATCTTTTTGTGTGCCAAATTTATGTCGATGACATAATATTTGGTTCTACTAACCAAAAGTCTTGTGAAGAGTTTAGCAGGGTGATGACGCAGAAATTCGAGATGTCGATGATGGGCGAGTTAAGCTACTTCCTTGGGTTCCAAGTGAAGCAACTCAAGGACGGCACCTTCATCTCCCAAACGAAGTACACGCAAGACTTGCTAAAGCGGTTTGGGATGAAGGACGCCAAGCCCGCAAAGACTCCGATGGGGACCGACGGACACACCGACCTCAACAAAGGAGGTAAGTCCGTTGATCAAAAGGCATACCAGTCAATGATAGGGTCTTTACTTTATTTATGTGCTAGTAGACCGGATATTATGCTTAGCGTATGCATGTGTGCTAGATTTCAATCCGATCCTAAGGAATGTCACTTAGTGGCGGTGAAGCGAATTCTTAGATATTTAGTTGCTACGCCTTGCTTCGGGATCTGGTATCCAAAGGGGTCTACCTTTGACTTGATTGGATATTCAGATTCCGACTATGTTGGATGTAAGGTCGATAGGAAGAGTACATCGGGGACGTGCCAATTCTTAGGAAGGTCCCTGGTGTCATGGAACTCTAAGAAACAAACCTCTGTTGCCCTATCCACCGTTGAGGCCGAGTATGTTGCCGCAGGACAGTGTTGCGCGCAACTACTTTGGATGAGGCAAACCCTCAGGGACTTTGGCTACAATCTGAGCAAAGTCCCACTCCTATGTGATAATGAGAGTGCTATCCGCACGACGGAAAATCCTGTTGAGCACAGCCGCACAAAGCACATTGACATCCGGCATCACTTTTTGAGAGACCACCAGCAAAAGGGAGATATCGAAGTGTTTCATGTTAGCTCCGAGAACCAGCTAGCCGATATCTTTACCAAGCCTCTAGATGAGAAGACTTTTTGCAGGCTACGTAGTGAGCTAAATGTCCTAGATTCGCAGAACTTGGATTGAATTGTAGCATACATGTATTTATGCCTTTGACCATGTTCCTTATGCATTTTGTTGCTTATGTATGGTGCTCAAGTTGTAAAAGCACTCCTCGGACCTCACAAGTCCTTGTGCAAGTGATGCATGTATTTAGGGGGAGATGTGTTACAACTTGACCCTTTGAGACTAACTATGTGCTTGAGTTTGTTTGATTGAGTCTCAAAGGAGAATTGAAAGGGAAAAGGTGGACTTGGACCATGCAAGACTTCCACTGCACTCCGATGAAAGAGTAACTTTTCCAAGTTCATCTTTGTACTCTTATTGCCTTTATGCTCTTAGTTGAAGATTTTGGTGAGGCAATGGGATTAAGGGGCCAAGATTGATCCAGTTTTGGTGCTTGATGCCAAAGGGGGAGAAAATAAAGGCCAAAGCGATAAATGGATCAGCTACCACTTGAGAGATTTTGAAAATATAGAATAGAGCTTTTGGTTTGTCAAAACTCTTTATTGTCTCTCTTGTCAAAAGTTGGCTTCTTGTGGGGAGAAATGTTGATTATGGAAAAAAGGGGGAGTTTTTGAAATCTTGAATCAATTTCTCTTGTAATGACTCTCTTTATGTTTCAACATGTGTGTTTGACTTAGAGATAGAAATTTGAGTTTGATTTGCAAAAACAAACCAAGTGGTGGCAAAGGATGATCCATATATGCCAAAATTGAATCAAAACAAATTTGAGTTCTTATTTGAATTGATTTTGTACTTGTTCTACTTGCTTTATGTTGTGTTGGCATAAATCACCAAAAAGGGGGAGATTGAAAGGGAAATGTGCCCGTGGGCCATTTCTAAGTGTTTTGGTGATTTAGTGTCCAACACAAATGCCTAAGTATAAAATGGTGGATAAAGTACAAATCAAGGATAAAGGTATGTTTCTCAGACTTAGTACATTGTTTTAGAGACTAATGTATTGTGTCTAAGTGCTGGAAATAGGAAAAATCGAATTGGAATTGTCTTGGCTCGAGCAGCCAAGACTCTGCTAAGTCTGGGTGCGCCAGGCTGGCTCGAGCGAACTGGCCGCTCTCGGGAATTCACCGGCGACGTACGGCTATAATTCACCGGACTGTCCGGTGTGCACCGGACTGTCCGGTGAGCCAACGGTCGGGCGGGCCAACGGTCGGCCGCGCGATCTACGCGGGACACGTGGTCGAGCCAACGGCTAGAAGGGGGCACCGGACTGTCCGGTGCGCCAACGGCTCCAAAATCTGTAATGGTCGGCTTCGCCATTTAAGGAAAGAAATCGGGCACCGGACATTGTCCGGTGTGCACCGGACTGTCCAGTGCGCCAGGCGACAGAAGGCAAGATTTGCCTTCCTGGATTGCTCTCAACGGCTCCTAGCTGCCTTGGGGCTATAAAAGGGACCCCTAGGAGCATGGAGGATGCAATCAAGCATTCTCAAAGCATTCCTAAGCACTAAGACATCAATTCCGCGCCTTTGACTCTTTGCGATAGCAATTAGAGCTCTAGTTGAGTTGTGAACTCATTGAGTTGTGTTGTGAGCTCTTGTTGCGATTTGTGTGCGTGGTGTTGCTGTGATTTCTTGTCTTGAGTGTGTTGCTTATCCCTCCCTTACTTCGTGCTTCTTTGTGATCATCTAAGTGTAAGGGCGAGAGGCTCCAAAGTGTGGAGATTCCTCGCAAACGGGATATAGTAAAGCAAGCAAAACACCGTGGTATTCAAGTGAGTCTTTGGACCGCTTGAGAGGGGTTGATTGCAACCCTCGTCCGTTGGGACGCCACAACGTGGAGTAGGCAAGCGTTGGTCTTGGCCGAACCACGGGATAAACCATTGTGCCATCTCTGTGATTGATCTCTTGTGGTTATTGTGTTTTGTTGAGACTCCTCTCTAGCCACTTGGCATTATTGTGCTAACACTTAATCAAGTTTTACAGGATCACCTATTCACCCCCCTCTAGGTGCTCTCAATTTCCACACTTACATTCAAACAAATGCTATCGGCTCGAATTCTACCACCGGCTGAGTCAATTTGAATGGGGGTTGACATGGTGGTTATTGGAAGATTATGTGCTTTTACCCATGATGCAGTAATGAAAGAATGTGTTGCTCCAGTATCAAATAACACTTCTGCAATATGGGAGTCGACTGGGAACATACCTACTATCATGTCGGGGGTCTCCTGAACTGCTTCAGCCTCCAAGTGATTCAGTCTCCCATGATTATAACGCGACTGAGAGCGATTGCCTGCTCCAGACTGAGACACATTCTGCTTTGTTGGGGCATTGGGGCCTGATTGCTGCTGGGCTGCCTTCTTCGGACATTGCATCACCCAGTGGCCTTGCTCTCCACAGTGGAAACATGCTCTGTTTCCAACCTGAGCTGGTGCTGCCTGACTGTTCTGCTGGTTTGCTGGGGCAGGAAGACGAGGTGCCTACTGATTCTGCCTCTGAAACTGACCTCCTGACTGATTGCTCTGACGGTTCTGATACTGGTGCTGAGGATACTGCCTTTGAAACTGCTGAGGTTGAGGTGGACGCTGGTTCTGCCTGAACTGTTGAGGTTGATTGCCTGAGAAACGAGGACGGTTGCTGCTTCTAGGCTGGGGTCCACTGATCTTGTGCTTACGATCCTCCATTTCCTTACGCTTCCTCTCTGTCATGATTGCTCTGTCAATCAGGTGCTGGAATGTCGGGGAGGTGTGATTCATCAGCTGATACTGAAGAGGGTCAACCAAGCCTCTCAGAAAACGGTACTGTCGCTTGGCGTCGGTGTTGACATCTTCAGGAGCATAGCGAGACAGCTGCAGAAACCTGTCCCGGTACTCACTGACAGACGATGATCCTTGCTTGAGGGCCAGGAACTCCTCCTTCTTCACTATCATCAGACCTGCGGGCACATGGTACTGACGAAAGCTTCCTCTGAACTCTTCCCAGGTGATGGTGTCGGGGTTGGCATGGGTGACGAGATAAGACTCCCACCATGACTGAGCTGCTCCTCTCAACAGATGGGGACTATACAGGACTTTCTCCCTGTCATCGCACTGAGCGGTATGCAACTCCCGCTCCACAGTGCGCAGCCAGTCTTCAGCATCCATGGGGTCAGAAGAGTGGGCGAACGTTGGGGAATGACCTCTCATGAATTCAGCACGCTTGTCCCTGGGCATCTGAGGCATTTGAGGCTGAGGTGGTGCCTGCTACTGCTGCTGCTGGATGGCGGCCAGAGTCTGACCGATGGCTTGAACTGCCTGAGTCTGCATCAGAAACATCTGCTCGATGGACATCGGGGGCGGGGGCGGCAGCTGCTGTTGCTGGGGCACCTCTTCCTGTTGAGCGGCTTGCTCCTGCTGAGCACGCCTTCCTCCTCTGTGCCTGTTCTCTGATATCTGCAGAATGCAACCACACATCAGAACTGATCTTGCAAATCTTGCAGCATAAGAAAAGAGTATAGAATTCTCCACAACACTGAACAGATGAGCATCTTCACTGATCTCCAACACAGACCACACAGCTTCTCAGATAAAGAGGAAAGTGGAATAAAAGGCTTCCCAACTAAATAGCTAACTCCTTTAACAGAACAGGTAAACCAAAATGCAGGGGATACCCGCACTCTGGTGACAGTCATTACAAAGATCCAAACCAAACATAGTTCATCATGACAAACATAAATGCACAGGATATAGCAAACTACCCTGTCTAACTAAGACTAACTAAGAGCGAGACTAACGCTAAGACTGTAGCTTCTACGTATATATTTTGTATTAATTACAAGATCCAACTCTAACGATCTATGGTTTTAGATTTATCTTGGTCTTGCAGTCGGGATTGCCATAAGACTGGCGTCCATGCCGAGGTGAGCGGTATGGGTGCTGAGTCCCGACGGGAGCGGGGGAACCATCATCTAGGTGATGACGTTCCGCGCGCTCAGCCCGCAGCAGGGCGATCTCAGCATGAGCCCTACTCAGCTCGTCTAGTGCATGGTCCAGCTCCGTGTTTAGCACGGCGGCTAGGTTGACTGTGCTGCTCAACCTAGGATTGTCCTCACCAACAGGTGAGACAATCACGCCTCCTGTGCTGCCAGATGGACGATGGGGGTAATACTTCAGGTTGAGACCGTCAGCTACCCCACCGAGAACCGAGCAGTAGTGCGAAAGCGCACGCCGTGCGGCATCTTGCATGGCCGCCTCAGCTGAGTCCCGCTCAGAGATGGAATAGTGCTCTGAGCAGGCCTCCGCACCCTAAAGACTGTTCTCCGGACGGCGCACCAAGCAGGTCGCCTCCCAGCGGTCTGGGTAGATCCCGCGACTATGCTGGTAGACCACACAACGATACTCGATGGACCAAGTACGCTGGTTAAGTGCCCGATGTAGCAGGGTGTCGAGCGCATCATGGAAGTGACACCCGCGAGCAGCGTCGCGAGTGATGGGTCAAGCAACCCATCCTTCCGGCTCCTGGTCAGCAGAGAAGTCGGTGTCGTGGCTCGAGCTGTCGTCGCCACCTCCGTCGTCTGGGTCTCCTCCAGCAGCTACTCTAGAGGCTGGGGCGCCCAGTGGTGGTGCAGGGGGCGCCTCTAGAGGAAGCACAGGGGAGCAGCTCCTCACGGACTCTATCTCCTGTTGGAGCGAGAAAGAAGAGCCCTGCTGCTCCTGTCGTCGACGTTCCTGCTCCTCATGCAGGCGGTGGTGCAGCCTCTCCAAGTGGCTGGACTGATCGGCCACGGGATGGTGAAGCGGATGCTCAGCAAGACGGGAGGGTAAGAAGGGGATGACGGACTTTCGTGCAGTGTGTCTAAGACGAGCCATCTACAAAAGACACCGCAAGCAAAAGAGTGAGAACAGACTTAATATGACCAGCAAGTAATGAACCATAAATAAATGAAGGATTAGAATAAAACACAATTTTCAGCAAGGTATAATATATAGTAGAACATAGGTTTTGGTCGATATGACCAACTTTTGAAGGGATATCAAAGTCAAGGCAGGGACAGAGGTCTATAGTCCTTAGAACGACCATTCTACTCTAGGTTAGCGGTCCTACAGTCAGCACGGCTTTGATACCACTTATGTCACACCCGGTTCTAGAAGGCAAACCGAATGCGAACCATGTACGTGCCAGGATCAGCAATTCACGTACACAACAGTTACATAATCATGGACATCATCACACAGTGCTCAAATAGTATTAAAAAGGGAAATAATAGTCGATTACATCATATGTCTGAGACATCCACATAGTCCTTACAATAAATCAAAGTGCGGAAAAGAAACATAGATAAACGCGGCCTTCACAGGCAGCCGACTGGGGGTTGCTGCTAACCCACGCCTAGAACTCGTCGTAGTCTTGGAACTCCTGGAAGTCTCCTTCCACGACTTCATCTTCTCCTGAGCAGTGGTTGCAATGCTGACAACCTGGGGATGGGGGGGTTTGGTGTGTAGAGCAAGGGTGAGTACACATCAACATACTCAGCAAGTATCCTGTTTGGCTGTAGTGGACTAGCTTTATGTGGGGGTAAGTCAAGCAGTTGCTTTTAGTTGGTCAGATTATTATTTACTAGTAGAAAGCCAGGTTTTAACATTAACCCAAGTTATTAGCCCGATGTACCCTTTCCAAAAGGAAAGAATACCACTTACCAGCACCATAGTCATAACCAGAACCATCAATCTCATTGCCACCTGTAAACCAAAAGGTCTCTGATCAAGTACCACTAATCACTGGAGCTCCCTTGGCCGCTCATAACCGCGAGCACGGCTGATATATCAGTTTTCAAACACTCTGCAGAGATTGTGCACTTTACCCACAAGCCGTGATTCCCTTTCTGCCCAGAGATCATGACTCTCCATTGATCACTACCAAGGTGACCCAGCAGGGCATCACTATGTAGCCTTTACAAAGATTCCCCGGGGCTGTAGCTGCCCGTTAGGTTTCCTAAATGCACCGCACTCCTCCCCAAGGGGCGAACCCAAACTTGGCAGAGCGAGCCGCATACACCGAGCCCCATTGATGGCATAACGGCTAAGCGAACTACACCCCAGATCCTCTAATTATTCAGCTAAGGGCACCCCATTCCACCCTCATGGTTGCACTATTTTCCCGGGCGGTCATCCAAAGAACAGGTCCTTACGGAGAGGCACTCGAGAAACCGCTCGAGCCCCCTTAAAGGCCACAAGTATAACATCATAATAAGCAGGGGGAAAATAGCGTATCATAGATAATCTCATCATGTTCATTGATTAGAGTTGAGCAATAGCATAAAGCTAAACAATAATAATCCAACCCAAATAGGTAAACAAGGACATGGATAACAAAGCTAGTCAATCCTTAGGCATAAATGTGTAATGTGGGAGGTGAATTAAAGAATGAATAGGACAAAGATAGGTCAAGGGACACTTGCCTCCACCAACCGACTGCTGCTCAGGGGCTTCTCCTGCGAGTTCTTCAGGCTCCTCGACCGAATCGTTCTCTATGCGAGTGCAAACATACATACATCCACATATTTAATACAAAAGAGCAGTACACCATACAATAGAATGTAGTAAGTAAATAGACGTTCCACGCGGGTTCGCACTTAAGGCTAGGAGAGAAAGAGAAAAAGACAGTCGAGGAACGATCACGTTACAAGATTGTAAATCAAACTACTCGCTTAATGGAAAGGAATTAATTTGGATGTTACGTTTGGAATAAAGTAAAGTCAAGTTCCACATTTAATCATTATAAACAATTGAAGATGAGTGAAAGGGAGTGGCCGCACATCGAGACGTACGACACGACATTTAGATTGCATTAACAAGTAAACGACTCGCTGCGCGACAAAGCGCCCAACGAGACGCTTGCACTAATTATAAATAGACGATAAGCATCGTGCGACGAAGCGCACGTCGACATACTCCAACAGAGCTGGGTTTAAAGTGGAACGTCGCGCGTCTGGTCGCGCGACATCGCACCTTAAACAACCTGAAATTAAAATAGATCGTCGCGCGACGAAGCGCGCGACACAACACTTTAAGAAATATAAACTAAAGGAATCGTCGCGCGACGAAGCGCGCGACGCAGCACGCTAACTAACGGAGTTTGAAACTAACAAAAAAACAAGAATAATCACCGCACGCGTGGGGTTGCGCACGCGGGAACGCGCTAGGGGTAAATGGGGAAGCACGAGGCCAAGCGAGCCACGCCGAGGGCCGGGACGCCGCGCGCAAGGGGCTGCGCGCCGGGGGCAGGGGCCGCGTCGGGCGCCGAGCCGCGCCGGGGGCAGGGGCGGACGGGCCACGCCGGGGGGCCGGGGTGGGGGTGGGCACCGCCGCCGCGAGGGGCCAGGGCGGGGGGGGGCGGGCGAGCGCCGCCGCGGGCCGGGGTGGGGGCGGGCGCCGCTGCCGTGCCGGGATGGGGCAGGGGCGGGCGCCGCCGCGCGCAGGGGAGAGAGAGGGGGGCGCGCAGGGAAGGGAAGGGGAGGGAGAGGGAGAGAGAGGAGGAGGGAAGGGGAGGGGAGGGGAGCTCACCTCGGGGTCCAAATTCCGATGATCGCCGTCTCCAATCCCTAGGGCACCACGGGGAGAGAGAGGTGGAAGAGGGAGAGGGAGGTTGTTGCGCGGGAGATCCAAATGAGAGAGGGAGAGGAGGAGGGGGCGCGTGGGAGGGTGGGGGCGCGAGGGGACGGGGCGGGCCGGACCGGGCCGGGCCGGGCTGGGTTGGGCCGAGCCACTTTGCGAATCGAAACCCACGACACGCACGACCCAATCCGAGACGCACAACACGGGCTCCAATCGCGAACCGAAAACTTAGACAGAACGAGACGAACACGCAATATCAGACAAAGAAATGTGTGTCGGCATGATGCAACACCCATGGCACTTAGGTTTTGGTTCATACATGACACAGACACTTGTCGCTATACTGGTTTGAAATTGGGAAGAAAGAGCGAATCCGGAAGAGAAAAGAGAGTAACACCCGAATTTGGTGAGAGAAAAGAAGAAAAATTTCTACCCCCAAATTCAGGGCGTTACAGATACCCTCTCCAGCAAGCACTCATTCACCAGCGCCATGGTACAATGATGTTCCCGGTCCAACACCCAAGGGTTGAGCCGATGCCTAGCGTGACTTCCGCGGCGGCCCAACGACGGTACAGACCCTCACCCGCGGCGGCGCAGGTGTGGCCAAGGCGGCGCCATTGCCGGCCCCCAGCGACTTGCTTCTCCCTGCGCGAACGCAGCACTGTGGGACGAGCGGCGCGCCCCAGCGTCAACAGCCAGTGCGGGATCCTGGAGCGCCATCCACCCCGCATATTCCCAGACGGCGGCCATGCCAGATATTTCCCCCATGGCGGCTTGCTCCCTTTCTCTCGGCGATGAGTCCTCGATTTCTCTCCTTGGTGTCCGGCTTGCGACGGCTATGGCTCAGGGTCACGAGCGCTAGGATTTTATAGGCTAGAGGGGGAGTCCACGTGGACAGAAGCCGAGCTTCCCGGCGGAATCGGCGTCCGCTATGGCATGGAGTTTGTTTAGAGGATAGAGATGGCACTGTCGAGAGGACCCCACCAGTCAGTGGTCGGGGGGGATATGGATGTACACGGTGAGCAGCTGGCTGCGTGGGCCCGACCTATCTGAGACCTAACCCGACGCGCGCGCAGCTGAGCGGGGATCGGGAGAGTGGGACCCACATGGCAACGACTCCACGCGCATGGGCTGACTGTTGCTGAGGAGTTGGGCCGGATGGTGGCCCACGTGAGAGTGAGTGGGAGGGGCCGCATTTGGGCTATGACCAGAGTGCGGCCCAGGCATGAAGAAGTCCTTTTCTCTTTTTTTCATTTTATTTCTATTTCCATTTTTTATTTCTAAGTTTCAAATAGGGTTCAAACTTTAAGTCAATTTAAATGCTCAATCAAAAACCCCAACATGAATGCAAAGCATGCTTTTATTTATTATCTTACTTATATGTATAGTTCCATGATAAGATAACTTAATTCATCTAGTAGTATTTTATTAGGAAAGAATTTTAGGAGAAGTGACTTTAAGTTAAGAAAATCTTATTAAAGAATATTTTAATTCAAAAGCTCTAGGGATTTTTCATAAATTCTTAATGTAAGATTTTGGGCTCTACAAATCCTACCCCCTTAACAGAAATCTCGTCCCCGTGATTAGTAAGAAAGGAATGTAGAAAGCCTTTACAGTTTACTTTTAGTTTCTAATTAATTTAAGAATAAGAAGTTTCCTGTTAATTAGAAAGTGATTAGGAAAGCATGGATATATAGGATAGAAGATGTCTTTAGATCATAGATAGGTTTGGTTAAGAAAGTGTAGGGTAGGAAAAGACTCCATCCTAGATTATGGATTTTGACTCATCTGGTGATCCCGCTTGATCCTTGAAGACTTGAGTTGGTGCTTATCCTCCCTTGACGTAGTTGGTCTCCTTTGGCCTTTCTTCTTGGAGTTGCCATCCGAGTTAAGGACATATAGTTAAGATAGCTGGGGTATATGGGTAGGACAAAATCTTGTTTATCAATAGGTTAGCATAGATGGATTATGTAACCTATTGGGAGTGCATGGCTGAGTTGATCTAAGGCACTAACTTAGGCCCAAAACATGTTTATAGGGTCTAATCTATTTCACCAGTATTAACTAACCTATTTATGTAACTCACTTTAGATTAGATCATATTAGGTTAGATGGGATCTAGATTAGATTGGTATGACTAGTTTGACTAGATAAGATGTAATTAATTTGCATTAGATCATGGTTGTTATTCTAAAGTGGGATAAACATATTAATTATGGCAAGATGAATCCATAGGGATAAGGTAGAATCTTTTGAGGTCAGTTAGATCTATTAGGGTGACATAAGATCTTTTCAAGATAAGATGAATATCTTTTAAGATAAGATGGATCTATGAGTGTAGGATAGAATCTTTTTAGATGAGATGGATATTGTTAGGCTAGATACTTTAATGAGTAATAATCTAGTTTGTCCAGTTATTTTTACAAGCAATTTTTTTCCTATATGTATATGCAGATGTAATTGTGGACATTACTCCACAAGTCATCACACTCAATCAAAGATCCAAATTAGACAAATATCATAAGAACAAACATTCAAGTTCATAGATACTTATATATAAGAAAAATTGTTTTGTTTTTATTCCTAAGAGTAGGTCTCTTATTCCTAAAGGTCACTTTAGGCACGGGATTTCAAAGTGTGAAATCCACATTTGTCTTTAGAAGAAGATGGTAAGAATAATCAGAGTAAAGCGGAAATAGATGAGAGAATATTAAGAAAAGTTTAGAAAGAATCAGAGTAGCACAGGTAAGTAGATAATGGTTGTCCAGTTCTATCTAGGTTTTGTCCTACAGTCAACATCCCTCTGATACCACTTCTGTCACACCCGGGTTTCAGGGCACCAAGGCCCGAGCGCGAACATAATCACCAGGTGTGCTGGGACCAAGTCTCACACATATGATGAATCATGGCACAGGATCGAATGTCACATCTTTACTACATAATAAGAGTTATGTACAAAATAAATAAATAATTACATTATAAGGAGACAACGGTCCAGCAACCCAAAGTTGACTGGGAGACGACGGCCTAGACCTCTCACGAACACATCACAGCATCCTCCATGCGCCTCATCCTGCGGTACCTGTTCTTGACCTGGGGGGGTGAGACAGCAAGAGTGAGCTCACATACGTTCATCGCTCAACAAGTTGTGGGGAATAATGTGCATGAACTCGCTCACGTGAAGTGTAAGGCTTACCAAAGAGGATGGTTAGAGCTGAGCATTGCTTTTAAAGTTGGTCAAAATTTTATTAGCAATTACTAAGTATAAGTAAATACCAACCCAATTAAGTAGTAGAACAAAAGTAACAACCTCACCTGTGATGCAATGCATATGACAAATTGAGTTTAAGTTCCATAAATTAATCATGTGAGTGTCCGAGCTGCTCATGACCGTGAGCACGGCTAGTATACCAGTTTTACACTCTGCAGAGGTTGCGCATCTTTACCCACAAGTCATGTTATCCATCTGCCAAGAGACGGCCAATCCCATACACCTCTACCGAGGAGGCGAGGCAGGGTAACACTACGAGGCCTTTACAAAGTTCCACTAGCTTCAGAAAACCCGCTACAGTTTATAGGAAGCTCCAGTGCAGGAGTCTCTCGACTGACCGCCATCGCAGCAAAATCAACCAAGGACCTCCCTACACTGACCACTCCCCTACCGCCCTTGCCCCTTTCGGTAAGGTAATCATCCACTAGCTTTCCTAGTTAATCAGCCAAGGGCGTCCATAAACCCTTGTGGTAGCACTGTTTTCCCGGGTGGTTCTCCATGTTCTAATTAACATAATGATCTTATCATGAACAGTAATAATAAACAGATAATAAAAAGTGTAATCATGAATAGTGTATCTCCATACCCAAAACCACATAAAGCAATAGCAAGTACTACCCAAAAAGTCCAGTGGTAATCAAGGTATAAAGATAGTCAAACTGGGGTAACCTATTGGGTCCCATCAAAATTAACATATGCAGATCACTATGATTAATCAGAACATGACTGGGTAAAAAGAAGTGATCAAGGGCACAACTTGCCTGGGACTTGAGATTCCAGGTACCAGGATGATCTTCAGAATCTCGTGACCTCACTGCTAGTCGTAGCAATACAGACAAACATGTATAGGCAAAATTAACATCACATCAAACATGAGAATAAACTATGTAATAATAATCTACGCTGCGTAACAAGATCTTAGGAATAAGAATCACTAAATTCGGAGCTACGGTTATTAAGTTATGAATTTCTGAAATTATTTAGTACATAGAATAGATTAATCCTAATGATCCATTTTAATTCTAGTTTCATGGCTAAAAAGTGTTACTAGTTGATAGACAATATTAATACAAGATTATTGCAACTGGAATGGATTAAAAAAAGAACTAAAATGATTTAGTTATGAATTAAATAAGTTTTATGGATTTATTTTTGTATTAAAAACCATTTTTCTAAATAAATTCTAAATTTCTCATGGTTGCTGGGCTATGGACACTATTTGAACAAAGCCTAGGGGGCTCTGCATAAAGTTCTGGGCCTAACTATTAAGTCTTCCTATAATGGAGGGATGGCGGGTTTATTTGGTAAAAGTATAAGGTCTCTTTTGCAAGCCTTGCTCGGCGAAGGGGTATCAATAGATCTGAGCCGTCCGATCGGCAACACATGGCTCGGATTAGAATCCTACGCTCCCGAACCGGTACGCAGCAGGAACCCTTGGATCTGAAATCAAGGGTAGGGATTTAAAGAAGTCGAGATCCCCCTGGATCCATCCGATCCACGACACACGGCCACGATTCATTGAGACGAAAGGGTACGCCAAATCAAATCGTGGCCACCCATATCTAATCCGTCGCTCAGGATTTATTTCGTCTAGATCTAATCCTAGTCGTTTGCTATGGGATCAACGGCCCCGTCAACTTACGTCTAGACTCGATCAGAGCCGTGCACCAAGATCTAACGGTCCATCGGTCGTCTTCCACCGCTGATAGCTGAGCGCAGCAAAGCTCCGCACCAGCGGCGGCAGTCATCGCTCTTCGTTTCCCCACCACCGGATCAGAGAACACACTATATCCCAGACTGCAAACTCAGTACGACGTTTTACCTTGCGTGTCTGGCACCTTCTCCATGGAGAGCCCCAGGGTTCGCCTGTTGCATACGACCCGACATGAGGCGGCACGACCGCGGAGGCCAAATCCGACGAGCAAACCCTGGAGCTTCGATTGATACCTCTCCAGCAAGCACTCATCCACCATCGCCATGGTACAATGTTGTTCCTGGTCCAACACCCAAGGGTTGAGCCAATGCCTAGCGTGACTTCCGCGGCGGCCCGACGACGGTACAGACCCTCACCCGCGGCGACGCAGGTGTGGCCAAGGCGGCGCCATTGCCGCCCCCCAGCGACTTGCTTCTCCCTGCGCGAACGCAGCACGGTGGGACGAGCGGCGCGCCCCAGCGTCAACAGCCAGCGCGGGATCCTGGAGCGCCATCCGCCCCGCATATTCCCAGACGGCGGCCATGCCAGAGCTTTCCCCCATGGCGGCTTGCTCCCTTTCTCTCGGCGATGAGTCCTCGATTTCTCTCCTTGGTGTCCGGCTTGCGACGGCTATGGCTCAGGGTCACGAGCGCTAGGATTTTATAGGCTAGAGGGGGAGTCCGCGTGGACAGAAGCCGAGCTTCCCGGCGGAATCGGCGTCCGCTACGGCATGGAGTTTGTTTAGAGGATAGAGATGGCACTGTCGAGAGGACCCCACCAGTCAGTGGTCGGGGGGGATATGGATGTACACGGTGAGCAGCTGGCTGCGTGGGCCCGACCTATCTGAGACCTAACCCGATGCGCGCGCAGCTGAGCGGGGATCGGGAGAGTGGGACCCACATGGCAACGACTCCACGCGCATGGGCTGACTGTTGCTGAGGAGTTGGGCCGGTTGGTGGCCCACGTGAGAGTGAGTGGGAGGGGCCGCATTTGGGCTATGACCAGAGTGCGGCCCAGGCATGAAGAAGTCCTTTTCTCTTTTTTTCATTTTATTTCTATTTCCATTTTTTATTTCTAAGTTTCAAATAGGGTTCAAACTTTAAGTCAATTTAAATGCTCAATCAAAAACCCCAACATGAATGCAAAGCATGCTTTTATTTATTATCTTACTTATATGTATAGTTCCATGATAAGATAACTTAATTCATCTAGTAGTATTTTATTAGGAAAGAATTTTAGGAGAAGTGACTTTAAGTTAAGAAAATCTTATTAAGGAATATTTTAATTCAAAAGCTCTAGGGATTTTTCATAAATTCTTAATGTAAGATTTTGGGCTCTATAGCTTTGATCTCTGTCATTCAATCAAATCCGATGTCCAGAAATGCTCAAGTAAGCCTGGGCATTCGGTGTAAATCAAAACTTCGATTTGTTTTTTCAGAATTTAAAAACTTCGATTTTCAGACAAAGTAAACCGATCGATGCATTATAGAAACCAAGTAGTTCGGTTTTCTAGTTTTTTTTGTTCGGTTTCATTTTCATCGAAATAACCAAACTATGCTATAACCACACCGATTCATACAGTCGTACAAAATTGCATGTTCAACAATGTACATCAAGTATTTTTCTCAAAATTCAAAATTAGGACTCAAAGTTGAGACAACTGAAAATCTGAAACTGAACGGCAATAACCAACACCCAACAACACATGGTGCACATGCTCAAATAGTCAGACAAGTTCTTACAGATTTACAACAAGGTTCATGTCAAATAGTCACAACAATATAGTCTCACAGGCGTGCTGGTGGGGACAACGACTGCATGAGGATGAGATTGTGTCGGTGTCGAGGACAATCGGTCCTCCGGCTCCAGCAGTGTGAATCATCTAGGCCCCTTAGTGGTGTTTTGGTAATTAATGACAACTGATTGTGGACTAACAATTCTTGGAGAAATAAGTGAAACTCACCTAGATGGAGGTGAATAGGCGAAACCTAGAATTTATAAACTTTGAACCCACACTTCACCCCGGGTTAAGACTAGAAATAAATAATGGTGAATTCGGAGTGCGAAAGATAGTTCCTCTTGCTATGAGTTGCTCAAACAATGCGGATAACTTTGGAAGCAAACTCAAAACAATGTGAGCAAGAGAACTTTAGGGAGAGATGAGAGGGAAGAAACAAATCGAACAGTGAAGACCAACACAAATGGACACGGTGATTTGTTTCCCGAGGTTTGGTTCCAAAGAACCTACTCCCCATTGAGGAGGCCACAAAGTTCGGGTCTATTTCAACCCTTTCCTTCTCTCAATCGGTCACCTAGACCGGTCGAGTGCTTCTTCTTAGTCACACGGGTCACTAAGACACCACAAGGATCACCACACAATTAGGTGTCTCTTGCTAGCTTTACAAAGCACTTGAAAATATTAGAATGAGAAGAATAAATAAACCAAGCAACAAGAGCAACAAAAGAAACACAAATCACTCTCTCTCAAGTCACTAAGCACTTTTGATCACTTGACTTGATTATGGAACTTGGAGAGGACTTGATGATTTGATTATGTCTTGGAGTCTTATTCTTTTGCTCTAGTATTGAATGAGGAAGTTGCAATACTTGGATGGCTTGAATGGTGGTGGTTGGGGGTATTTATAGCCCCAACCACTATTCCAGCCGTTGTTGTCGATGGGCACACCGGATGCTCCACTGTTCACTGTCCGGTGAGTGCCACGTCAGCCGACCGTTTGGGTTTAGAGCGGTTGACTATTGAAGTCTTTTGTCTTCTTGCTACACCGGACAGTCTGGTGCATCCTGACGTTGCAGTACTGACTTCTGACTTCTGCTCTGCTGACTGCGTCGTAGTCAGCATAGTCGATCGTTGGGCGAAGTTGACCGTTGCTCCATTATCTCAACGGACAGTCAGGTGGTGCACTGGACAGTCCGATGAATTTTAGTGGATGAGCTCTGAGAAAACCCGAGAGCGGCCAGTTCGCGGAGGACTTCAGCCTGGGCACCAGACAGTGTTCGGTGCGCCACAGGCTGCACAATACTGCTTTGCTCCAATTGTGTAGAATTCCCCGAAGTCATTTTCTTTGTATTTCTATGTGAACTTTATGCACCTGATAAAAACATCCACTAGACAAACTAGTTAGTCTATATGGTTTGTGATGGACGTCAAACACCAAAATCGATTATAGGAAATGCTTAAGCCCATTTCCCTTTCAATAAGAATGTAGGATTGGACCATAGGAAACAGTAAAGTCTTTGAGACACATAACCATTGATTGTGGATCAAGTGAAGCCAAAGGTAAAATGTAGGTTTGTTTTGCCGATCATCAGGAGTTTAGAGAAGAAATTGACCGGATTAATAGTCTAGACAGTTGTACTATTAAGAGGGGTCAATAAACTTGATCGGTGTAAAACTTAGTGCCTCGTAGAGCATAAACTGTTGCATATGCAAGAGGGCCAACAACGCTTTGTTTTTAAAAACAAAGTCTTTTGTAAAAGCGCAAAAAAATCTCTTGACTCTGTGGTCGGCGGACCGTCCGGGCCAGTCGGCGGACCGTCCGCGACTCTGCCAGAGAAGTCTGCTGGCGCACCTGTCTCTGTATCCCAGCGCGGACCGTCCGGGCTAGGAGGCCAGACCGATCGCATGAGCCAAATTGAGTTTGGGTAGGGACAATGTGTTTTTTAGTCTTTGCACTTTAGACTGTCTCGGTTTTTAGCTGGACGGTATGTGGTCATAGTGCGGACTGTCCGACCATGGTTGGCGGACAGTCTGCTTGGGTTGTTTTAATTGGTTAGTGCTCTGGTATTCCATATTGATAGGTCTCAGACCGTCTGGCCCAGGCGGGCGAACTGTCCGGGCTTGACTTTTCTGACAGCAATGATAGGTTTCAAACGGTCTTTATAACCGTTACTGGTACGGCGGACCGTCCGTCCATGAGGCGTGGACCATCCGTGTGTGCGTAGAACTTGTGCTAGTTGCACATAACGACTATGTTTGAGTTGAGGGCTATAAATAGAAGTGGAGCTCGTGTGTGAGGTCTCTCTTGGCCACTCCTAGCATACATTGAGCTCATTTGTGATCCTCTAACTCAAACTCTCAAACTCATTTCTTAAGATTGCATTCTAGTGTGTGATTCAGAGGTTCTAGTGCATTTGCATCCTTTGTGATCTTTTGAGGCACTAGGTGGCACACTGGGCAAGCATCATCGACTTGTTACTCTTGGAGGTTGCCGCCTCCTAGATGGCTTGGGTGTTGTCTCCGTCGAGCTCTCTGTGAAGATTGTGGAGGAGCCGCAGTGTTGATTGTGAGGGGTTCACGCCCACCTCGCCGGAGCGGCAAAGGTGACGCTAGTGGAATCGAGGTATTGAGTGAGTTCTTGTCCACTTGGCTCAAAGATCAAGCCGTGTCTTGATAGAGGAGCAAGTGAGAGATTGAATTCCACCTCAACATGGATTAGGGGTGATCGGCAAATCACTAATACCACGTGATAAATTTCGGTGCCATTCTCTCACCTTTTACTCATTACTTGCAAGTAGTTAGTATTTTGTGTGTTGTCTATCTTTTGTAGTGTTAGCATAAATTGCTCATCATATTTTGTTGACCTATCAATGCTAGGAAATTTATATCTCTTGTTGTTTAGATTAAAATTCTCTAGTGTCTTTTATTTTAGTCAAAACTGTCTATTCACCCCCTCTAGTTAGTGTCCTATATCCTACAGGTGGACGAGGCCCGCCGGTGAACGAGGACGAGTGGAACACTGGACCTAGATGAGGGTGCACCACCAGTGAACGAAGACGAACGAGGCTCACGGGTGGATGGACGGTCAACCAGTGGATGTGGATGGACCAGAGTTTGCTACCGCCTATGCCGATGCGCCTAGGTCTAGAAGATGCGTCGTTGCGACCTGCGGAGTCAGGTGGGGATAACCGACTAGTGATTAGGTTTTGTGCTACCTTATGCCGTCACTGATGTCTGAACTAAGGAGTCTCAACTCTCAGGTCTGAACTGGTGGACTGTGGTCGACAGTGGGCTGATGGGCTTGCTCGCTTGCTTGATTGGTTGAGCCCAAAGCATGATTCGATTATTTGGTACTTCGGTTTTCTATAGGGCAAAAACTGAATCTGACACTGTAGACTGAAATATATAAGACACAGAACCGAAATCGACACCGAACATCGTAACACCAATATTTTGGTTCGGTTTTTAAAATTTCGGTTTCAGTGAAAAAAATACCCGGTCCTACGCTCAAGCGTGAGTATAAATGGAAATTCCTAGTTCATTTCTCTCTCTCCTCTATGTGTGGCTCTCTTCTTTTTCCTCCCCCATGTGACTCTCTCCCTCCTCTCCATTTTCAACTCAAGAGATAGAGAAACCCATGGTGAAGTGGCAGCGTTGCATGCACGTTGTCATCAAACGACCTCGTGACGTTGCTCTAAGGCCACACACGACCTTACACACACATATGATGACAACTCAGCCCTTTCTTTATCATCGTCCATGCTTAGGACAATAAGGTAACGCCAACTAGGCCCTTCCTTTCGCTCTCCTAGCTCGAATGTGGAGAAAAACTAGGGTTAGGGTTTTGGGATATGGGGAGTTGGGGAATTCTACTTAATGTAGAGATTGAGCCACACTAATTGTCCCCCTACCCCTTGTTATAGATCTAACACTCGATTGGATCTAAGCTTGATTATGATGATTTGGTTTGGTTGAATCCTAAAACTTAAAAGAATTTCAATTCTAGGGTTAGTTTTTTTGTGTCAAAACCTTAGCTCTCATGCCACTGGTAGGTGCTATAGGATCGTAGCTCATAACCCTATCCGTTAGAACATGTAAAACTGATCCATAACTTTGGGATTGAAGGGGGGTTATGGGAAGGGGAGACTCTAGTGATTGACATGAAAGTCGTTGTATGATGGCAGCGACGTTGATAGTGTTGAGGCAGTGACCTTCCCCTTACTGATCTTGTTATTGTAGAACATGTATCATTTCGATTTGTGGAGACAAGGAGGTACCGACAAACAATGTTCACGTGTTAGTATCGTCCCTGTTTATATGCAATGGTGCGAAGGAGGATCGCAGTAGATGGTTGCGATCTGATTAGGACGCAAGAGATAGAGCTAGACTTGGTCCTCTTACTGAGTCTGGCTTGGTATCTACCCATTAGGATATAGTTGGTTTAAATTGAATCATAACACACCTCAACCTTGGCTACTCCAAAAGTGTGATGAGCATAACAAGCGCAACACTTTGGCAACAACTGGCATTACCCCAAGACAGTAAGGATGTCTCTAGCAGGTTACCCATCCTATCTCTTATTCCATGTTCTATTTTAAACTTCACTCTATGAACAATGTAATCTATAGTGCAAATCGTGTTTTGCACGACTATATGCACGATCTGCTGAAGATAGCCTAAACAATACCACACATTTAGCTACCTAAATCTAGAAGTGCGGCAGAGCAAGCTCTCTCTTAAACTAAAATAGGGTTGATAATGATCAATCAAATATATGTTGCTTAGGTAAATCAGCCAACCTCCTGTGTAAACCAAACAAAGAAAAAGAACATAAATCATGTAGACATGTCATGCTTGTTTTCTACTCGAACAAATTTACCAGACTTATGAAGCAACCCAAATGTTCGATTTTAGACACTTGGAGGGTATCCAAATAATATGAACTAGTACTAGCTCTAAACTAAACACTAAAAAGCAATTCAATTAGCTTTAACACTTGGAGGGTATCCAAATAATATGAAATAGTACTAGCTCTAAACTAAACACTAAAAAGCAATTCAATTAGATTTAAGCAGAAGTGGAGACTTAGGCCCTGTTTGAATGCACTATAGCTAATAATTAGCTGTTAAAATTAGCTAGAGCCATTTAAAGAGGCCTTTATTAGAGCCAAACAAGCCCATAAGGGCATGTACAATCCTTAGCCCTTGGATTGGTTTTAAATGTACAAGAGACAACCAAGAGATTCCATGATATAATTCAGAGACTTTAGATCATAAATGTAGTTAAGAAATAATATATAGAGAAAGTCGTCTCTTGTTATATTTATTTCTCTAAGGCATGTATAGTGGAGAGACATCAAAATGGTTCTCCAAGCATAAGAGACAACTAAGATACTATTATACAATGGAGTGTCTATAAATGTTGTCTATTAATAAATGTAGAAGTGAATGCGTCTGTATAGCATCAGATCGATATAACATACGACTTATCTGTACAAGGGAAGTGAAGGTGTTTGTTACTACTTAGGTCACAAGCCAGAGATGTCTCTTCACGGAGCGACGACTCCACGATTTTTTTTCAAATACACCCTTTAGACACTTCAAGAGCCTCTATATTAAACACCATTGGACATGCCTAAAGACCACTCAAATGGTCTCATATTGAGGGCTTATTCGGTTAGGGGTGGATTGAGGGAGACTGAAGGGGATTTAATCCCATTCTATACAAATTTGTGGGAGGGGATTTAATCCCCTCCAATCCCTTTCAATCCACTTTAAACTGAACAAGCCCTAAATGAGGTTATAAATGCCCTAAGAGCAACTCTAAGAGACTAGCCAGATCGTTTTGTAAAGTTAAATTTGGTTATTATTAGAAGAAAATTGTCTCCAATAGACTTGTAAATGACTCTCCAAATTTAGTAGCTCTACGTCACTATACATTCGTTTTTTATTATTCAATAGCCTGCTGCACTCGTCATACAAAGTTATAAATTTATATAGTCCGTTGAAATAATCTATTTGTTTATAAAATCTATTTTAGACACTAGCTAAATTAAATTTGGCTAATTTTTTTACTAATCTGCTCTAAAGGATAATAGGCAGAGGGATCTCAAAGTAAATAGCACAAGCGTTGGGGTCAAATGAGGTAGACCGCCGCCTCCGTGATCCATCTACTTCTCTTCCCTTCTTATCTGCTACAGCAATTTTGGCGTGCTTTACTTACCTGCTTTTTATTTTTTCCTTTTTCCGCGACAGAATCTTTTTTGTTAATTGCGAAAACGAAAGAGCCCGTGTGAACCGGAGAGGTGAGGAAAAGAGGAAAAGGGAGACATAAATTGGAGGCCATTATCAAGAAACCATGAGTTCTAGGTTAGCTGAAATCTCCCTTATTGTAATCTGTTCATCTCCTGGCGTGAGTCTGTGGCGCTAGTGTGATGCCTTCTCCTAGCTCATGGCTTCCGGTCTGGAATTTTGCTTACCCTCTTCGACTTATTGTTCTTTTCTCTTTATTCCGCAACTGTTGGGTCCGAAATTATGGTGATCTGTTCGGTATCCCCCCCTGCGAAATCCGGACAAAAGTGGGGATCTGCAGCTTCTGTGCTTTATTGGCTTTAAACCTACCTTTTCTTGGACCTTTTACCATTTCTTTGGCCCATTTCTTTTATCTCCCATTTCCGCCAGTAATTTGCTTTTCTTTTCGTTTCTACTTATTTCCACCTTCCATTTCTTCGAGAAATTTTCATGTACCGTAAAACTGTGTGCTTGTCGCGTGAAAGATCTCGTACTTAGCGGTTTATGGGTTTTTCGCAGGTTCGCAATCCCTAATCCTGATCTCACTTAAGCGCTCGTGAGCTCTCTCCAGTGGCTAAAGATTGCAGATTTGAGTTATAGTCCAAGAAACGGGTGGTGGTCCGCCATGGAGGTGAGGTCCGAGCAAGGGCTGATGGCGGGGAGGGATCTATTCGGTATGCCAAAGAGCCCGCCGGCGCCGGTTTCCGGGCCGCCGGCGTCCGCCGCCATGCAGAGCGTGCGCATGGCGTACACCTCGGACGGCACCGCTGTGTTCGCTCCGATGAGATCCTCGGCCGCGACGCCGTCTTACCAGCCGCAGGGTGCAGCCCACGGCGCTAGCATGTCCGCGGCGACAATCATTGGAGGCAATGGCGCGGCAGCTGCGCCGAGCATGGGGGAGCCGGTGCCCAAGAAGAAGCGCGGGCGACCAAGGAAGTATGGGCCCGACGGGTCCATGGCGCTGGCATTGGTGCCTGTGTCGGCGGCTACGGGGTCGCCGACGACAGGGCAGGGTTCTTCTGGGCCGTTCTCACCGGCTGGGTCAAATCTGACGAACTCTCTGTTGGTAGCCTCGCCGGACGGGTTCAAGAAGCGGGGCCGGCCTAAGGGTTCTACCAACAAGCCGCGCATGGATGCTGCTGGTAAAATTTCTACTGCTATCATTTACACTGATTTTAAGGTTTTGGTATGGTCTGTAGACTCAAAATGAGTAGGAACTGGCGAAGTATATGTGTCAGTTGTTATTGAGATTGCACTGGCTCAAGTGCCATTGTCTTTGTTAGAATTTGAATCTGCTTCATGTGTGCCGAAATATGTACACCCTTCTAGCTTTAATTAGTTAACTGTGCAAAACTATAAATTGTGGATGGATTTGTTTGTCCTCAGTTATTTCAGTGTACAATTTACCACGTTTTCTTTTCAAGAGTGGTGGCATGTGCTTTTTTCTCTGCTGAATTATGTAACATGCTGGTAGTTATTCTAAGTTCTGCAAAGCTGATGTACATCGACTAATTTTTCTGTTGATGATATCAGCATAACTAGCCCTAACCTGAAATCATCTTGCAGGATCGTCAGGAGCTGGATTTACACCTCATGTTATCACAGTTCAAGCTGGGGAGGTATAACACGCTATCTTGCATTTGAACATGTTGACTGTTTCTTTTTTTATTGTCAGAATATGTTCTTGCTTTTATTCTTCCTGGATTCTTTGCACTTGTTTACATTCTTTTGGACTTTCTTTTTTTGCTCTACTTTTCTATAATAACGTTCCCACTATGCAACCTCTTTTATTCTCCTCTTCATTGTTTGGAACATTTCAAGCCCTCCCAGTTTTGGCTTGTGCATATGCTTGCCACTTTTTAGCACTATTGTTTAATCTTCGTGCCAGTACCTTCCATTACATGATGTTTGGTGTCAAATAACTTCAGTTGCTGTAGCTTTGCTAATCAGCGGCACTTTTTATTTCAGTGTTAAGGTGTTTAGTTCTGTACCTGTTGTGACTGTTATTCTGTTATTGAAAGCAAACTTCAAGGTTCATGATTTATTTATCGGTAGTTTTCTCCGAAACATAACAAAACACGCGCTTCTTTTCAGGACGTGTCATCAAAGATCATGTCGTTTTCTCAGCACGGACCGCGTGCAGTCTGTGTTCTCTCAGCAAACGGTGCCATATCAAATGTGACGCTTCGTCAGACTGCTACATCAGGCGGAACTGTAACATATGAGGTCTGTGCCCCTATGGACAGTGGAAATGGAAACTGATAATCATCCTTCTCGGTGAAACGGAAATTTTATCACAAACTCTTAGTTGTGGAGGTCCTAGATATTATGACTGTATAATGAATGGGAGGTGAAATAGAAATATTATCTCACTGTGCAATGTAGAGATTTGAATAACAAATGATAATAATTTCTTCTTCCCACCCTGCAGGGTCGGTTCGAGATACTGTCACTGTCGGGGTCATTCCTCTTGGTGGAGGATGGTGGTCAACGCAGTCGAACTGGAGGGCTCAGTGTGTCGTTGGCTGGTCCCGACGGTCGTGTGCTGGGCGGTGGAGTTGCAGGGCTCCTCGTAGCAGCTTCGCCAGTTCAGGTATTTTTTCTCCCTTGCAGTAGTTAGTTACAGAACACTAGATCTCCAGCGCAGTTTTCTTGCATTCACCTCGTTCTCGAAATGTAGTGCTCCAAAGTGGGGTTAAGCTTGATATCACCGTGTAGTTTCTACTGACTGACTCCATTACCTGTGCATATGTTGTCTGCAGATAGTACTGGGAAGTTTCAATTCTGGAGGCAAAAAAGAGGCAAAAAAGCATGCTCCTTCAGGACCCACACCAGCGCCACTGAAGGTCGCTCCTCCGACAACAACCAGGATGGGACCCAACAGCAGCAGCCCTCCTTCAAGAGGAGGTACATTGAGCGAGTCATCCGGTGGCGCCGGAAGCCCACCACCGCCGCTGCATCAAGGCATGGCTGCTAGCAGTAGCAACGACCAGCCGCCGTTCCTGTCCAGCATCATGCCATGGAAATGATCCTCTTATGTAGTAGTATAAGTCAGAAGCTTTGAGTAGGGAGGTAAATTTGTAGCTCTACTGTAGGTTTAAACCTGAATTCCTGTGCTACTTAGGTGTATTGAGCTGTAACGGATGTGATCATTTGAGAGCTACCAAGTGTTGTTTAGTTAAATGTTTTACCAAGGCATGTCGATCTGAGCCAGAAGATTCTTGCTATGAATTTGTTGTTTGCGCTTGACCTTTTTTTCTGCTGTAGAGAAGGTTGTGGAGCCAAAGGTTCTGCACAAGAATACGTTGAAAGCATTTGGCATCCTTGATGGCATGCCGAACCATTGAAGGTTCCGTGACAGACAGATGGCGTGGCTAAGTTTGTTTATCATTTGTAAAAAAAGCAAACAAAAAAGACATACTGTTTATAGATAGCTCCTGACTAATGTCGTCGTCATCAGGACACACAATGTTACGACTTAAACAAGAGAATCAGATCAACTAGCAAAACACAGCATGCACCAAGCATTCAACAGGGCAAGTGCCAAATGACAAAAAAACATCGACTAAGCGGCCACAGCCAATGCGAGAATACAAGTCCAAGATTATGGTATCCCAACATGTTCCTGTAATTGATTCCCCCTCAGCTATTTCTCCGTCGAATCGTGGTTCTGTGAAGTAGCGTCCACATCTGACAGCGCCATCTCAGCATATCTCTGCGCCGCAGATCGAATGGAATGTTCTATTTTTTCAAGAAAATCCGATTGACAACGTGCAATGGTAGTGCATAGGCAGGATCCAAAGGCTTCACCCCGGGGTACTCCATTAATGAAAGCCCTGCATTGCAAGAGAGAGGTAACTGATTAATCGACCTCCATGGCAAACGAAGATTCTTACGGTAAAAGTGCCACGGTATGGGAATAAAAGCAGCACCTGCAATTCCAAAGTACGTGTGATAGATATCGACTGCATTATCTGGTCTATCTGAAATGCCGCCGTTCTCTTTGTCCTGCCGATCAACATGAATGAGAAGAGTTGGAACCAGTACTTGTTATAAGTCAAGGGACATACGGGTTACGCAAATGGCAGTGGTGGGAATAATAGAACAGTTACCTGACAGTTCAGTATGAATTTCGTTAGCTTTTCCTTGTCAATCCAATGCACTCTGTCAATCATGACTAGGCTCGATAGCACCCACCACGAGTAGCAAACCTTGAGAATTTGGTAGGGTTCAATTAAATCCATAGCGGGCTCGTGGAAACATGTACTGAAGAATGCAGACCACGCATGACTTGTGACAGAGTAAACCTCACATCAGCTAGTTTCTCAGGCCGCCCATTAAGTCCTCCGTCTTTACACTGGCGCTCACAGAGCCACCATCCGAGGAGGTCTCTATCAATGTGATGCAGGGACCCGGTGATTGCGAGCGCGCCGACACAACAAAATACTGCACCAGCAAATGTACATGGTGTTCAGGTTACTTGAATCACCGTAGAAGCAATAGCTTGCAGAAAATACTTGAGTTTGGAAGTAATCACATCCAGCAAAACTAACTTCAAGCTAGATCAGTTAAAATGTCATCAATAATCCAAGGAAGTTCTAGTGCTACAAACCTACCATAGTATAAGTCAGATTACATGTAAAAAAATGCAGTAATATTCCTTTGGAAAAAAGTCTACTGCATTCCTAAACCAGTTTGCTCATTCTTATTCCTTGGTAAGCATATTCTAGAAACAATTAGACTAAATTCCAGTTACACTCAGAAACACCACAATGCAGATTGTCAGGTGAAGTCAAGGGTAAGGCATACTTTGTCCAGCATGAGACTCCCCTCCTGGCATAGCTCCAAATCCGCCATCCAAGTTCTTACAGCTAACAACGAAATCCACAGCTTTTTGCACATCAATCTTATGCAGACGGTGCAGTAATGATAAGGTACATAAGGCAATATACGAGAACCTACATACAGAAATAAAAAACAACAAACTCAAGACTTTGAACTAATAGCTCACATGGGTTGTTATGCTGGGAAGTCCAAAGTGGCAACATATAAAAGGTTTTTACCTAGTGTCAACTTCACCCCAAATATCGCCAGAAAATGATCCATCCTTGTTTTGCAGTCCGGCGACATCTGGCGTGATTTAGATAAGGAAGAGGAACTGGATTCCAAGTTCAGTGAGCTTAACAACAAAACCAAAGTTGCAGAACTGGCTTTGCTCACCAGGAGATTGGTAAATATCAATTTTACATACACCAACAGCACAAACCCAATTCAAAATCTGGGAAAAAAGGATACAATCAGCAACCTTGTCGACGTCAAGGACATCGAGCCGATCGAAAAGGCAGAGGACCTGCACGGCGCTAAGCGTGTAGAGGACATGCGGGTCATGCCCAACGTTCCCTCCAAATCCACCTGCGCATCCACATACAACCCAGGGAGATCACACATGTGAATCAATACCATATTATTACTTCGCAATCCAATCACCCAGGGAAAGGCAGATCTGAGGATTGGGCAAGGGGGAGGTACCAGATTCGGGGTGGTAGCAGGACATGATCCAGTCGACGACCTCGGCGGCATCTACGGCATGGAGCTTGTGGAGGAGGTCGAGCGTGGTGAGGCCCCAGTAGGCGCCGTTGAGGCGGATGTGCTCCATCACCAGCGACTCAAAGGAGTCCTTCTTCTGCGCCGGCACAAGAGGGGGTGTTGGAAGCTGGAGAGGTGTCAAGGGAACGCGGGGCGGGAAGGGCAGGGTGGTCTCGCTCTTTACCTTCTCCACCGTGACGATGTAGCGGACGTGCTGGTCCGCAGCAAGCTCCACCTCATCCGCCATGACTGCCTTCTGCTCCGCTCGTGCTCCTGTTTCCTGAGTCGAGTCCTCCCCTGAACTGAACCCCTCCACGATGGCTGAAGAATTTCGTGGCGGGGGCTATTTCAAAATATCTGGAGTTTGAATATTAATCACGTCCCAAAATCAAGGGGGTATGTGCAAACAGTAGTATCGACTATCGAGAGTAAAACTGTCAACCGTCCAAATTGGTTGGGTGGGATAGACAAGCTTAACAATTTTTCGCTTCCACAATTGATTACAAAACAAAATTGGAAATGAAAACAAGATATTCCATAATATGAAAAAAATAAATACAGACGGTAAGTTAAAACTCCTTTCTAAAGCAAATGACAGGGGCTCTGTTTCAATTAAGCTAGGATGGGAAGAGACAAACAACCCAAAAACAAGGGAGAGGTAGTGGCCAGCTTCTACCCTACAAGGCTAAGATTGTAGGACACTTTTGCTTGCAGTGCCCCTTTGCCCATACCGTCTGGAACCTGGTTAGCACCGCAAATAGTTGCCGGTGGGAGAAAACACCCGCGGGGTCCCAAAAGACAAGAGGCACAATTGTAATGGTATGGTCATCTGTATCATGTGTAATATTTGGAATTGGGAATAACATAACCGAAGCATCTTTGATAGTATGTCCCAAACAACGCAACAGGTAGCTCTAAACGTAAAGGAAGACATTTCTTGGTGCAAAAAGGCTTTTAATAATCCGCTGCCTGTAATTTTTGTTTTCTTGGCTTAGTGTATCTTTGTGTTCAGGGAAGGTTACTCAGCCTTTGGGAGCTTTTCATGTTTTAGTGTTGTAAAGTTAAATTTAGTAGATTATTCCAACGGACTATATAAATTCACACTTTCAATGACGAGTGAAGTAGGCTATCCAATAATAGAGAGCGAATGTATAGGGATGGAGAGTTACTAAATTTGGAGAGCCATTTACAAGTCTATTGGAGACGTTTTTCTTCTAATAATAATCAAATTTAACTTTACAAAACGATCTGGTTGAGTAACCCCCCTGAAGACAAGGATACACTAAGCCAAGAAAAACAAAAATTACAGGCAGTGAATTATTAAAAACCTTTTTGCACCAAGAAATGCCTTCCTTTATGTTTAGAGCTACCTGCTACGCTGTTTAGGACATACTATCAAAGATGCTTCGGTTATGTTATTCCCAATTCCAAATATTACATGACCATACCAATACAAATGTGCCTCTTGTCTTTTGGGATCCTATGGGTGTTTTCTCCCACCAGCAACTAATTGTGGTGCTAACCAGGTTCTAGACCGCATGGGCAAAGGGGCACTGCAAGCAAAGGTGTCCTACAGTCTTGAGGGCCCAAATACAATACTTAGCACACATACATCATGGGTTGGCCAACCGACAACGCCAAATTATCTGCGCTTAGGGTTTTATGTTGCACTAAAATCAAAGTGAAGAGCTTGTATTCGTTTTCTGCATATGTTTGCCAAATTAAGTTTGGTTTGTGCCTAGTGTAGGAGGAGCCTTGAATTGCGCCTTGTATGCCAACCAAGTGGAACACTGCTCATCAGTTGTCCATCTCTAGGTGATGGAATCTCACACTCTAGGCTGCAGATGCACATCTTACAACCGAATTCACAAAGCAACAAATTCTTCAATTTTAAGTGTGGCCAGCTAAGATTACAATATGACTTAATATGCCTTCACATCCTAATATGACGGCATATTACGAGCCTTATTAAAGAGCCTCATGAGTTTTTTGAGGCCCTTTCAGGAGGGATCTCCAGATACTTGATTTAACAGTTGCCATAAAATTTAATGTTCAAACATTACTTCTACACGTCCCTAATTTCATAAAAACGATATGAGCATACGGGAAATAGATCATCACAAAAAACAAAAAAGGAAACACATCATTTTGTTTTCATGTTTTTTATTGTGATTATGAAAATGGACGGGACAAGTGTAGCGTAGAGAACATGACGGAACGGGATTTGCCATTTCATGGCACGGTATTCCATATGCAAAAAATGTCCAAGCAATACTAATAAGCAAAGTATAGTGCCACTGTCTCTTAATCTCAAGAGTGGATCTGGCCGCTGTGTGCTCACCTTGCTTGTTGTTTCAACCTTCAAGCTCGAGCTGGGACTGGAACGGACAGAGGGGGCTGAGGGGGAGGTCCGGAGTCGGAAGTCCTGACTGTCGGGGGCTGACCGTCGCCGGTCGCCGCCGCCACCGGGCACGGCGCTGGGCGCGCAGCCGCGCAGGAGCGCAAGACCGAGGAGGCGAGTCTGCCGGGGGAGGACCGATCACCAAGGGGGGCTGGGGAGGCCGCGCCCCCGCCGTAACGCGACGCGCCTCCAGGGACCAGGGCTCTCTGCTCCCGGCTGATGCCCACGCGGGGGAGGTGTCGAGGCAGCGACCGTCGAGGCGGCGAGCTGGAGAAGCGCGGTCGAGCTCGGGTGAGGGAGGCGGCGGCGCGGCCACGTGCGGCGATCAGCGGCAGGACCGTAGAAGTTGTGCCTGTGCGCGATGCGGGGCTGCGGCGCCGGGCGCAGAGCTGGACTGCTACAAAGCGAACGACGCTGGCCGGTGGCTGGCGGCAGCCTCAGAGATGGAAGCATAAGATCGGTGGTGACGACCTAGGATTTAGGATTTACTGTTCTGTGATCTAGTGGGCCGGGCTAAGGTATGGCGCGGGTTCCGGCCCTCCATCGCTAGGTACACGCGACATGCGTACACGCGACATGCTTTCGTCTCAAATTAAAATTCGTTTTACCTTTCTACCGCATTCATACATTAATTAATAACTAGTTATGTGCTCGTGTGTTTCAACGGCACACAATCACAAAAACAAGAAGGTAGATTTTTTCAAAAATTACAAAAAGCATATGATCTTTCAACATAACATACAAAATCGAGATGGAAATCAGAAAACAATGTAAGCCTCAACTACAGAAGAAGCATCAGAGAATAAAGGACAATAATTAGTAACACTATATAAAGCAGTTAACAACACATGATTGTCAAGCAAGCGTATGAGCACAGCTAGCACTTTTCTAGTACACATTTGAGCATAGGTTCTCCTAGCTGTGGATAAAAAGGATGATGATCAACGAAAGAACAACCTTAACCAATTGAAGGATTTAGTAGAGAGAAGTAGGTCAATGTGTCGACCTAAAGTAGAACTCTATCTGCTTGAATAGCTTGACATGTTCCTCTTCTACGTTAGGTTCAGGCGCCTGAAAGTAAGGATAAGCGGTCAACGAACCTGAGCAAGTCCGCCAGAAGCTATAAAATTGAAGTTCATATAAACTTCCCTCTCGGCAAGGTGATAAATGATAAGCCAATAACCAAACACTATACTCTACCGCCAGAGGACGAGAAAGCACACACAGAAATAACTTGACACTTCAATGTTTCTATAAATTTCAGTAATCTAAAAATGCAAACACCATAGAAATAATCATGTCTTCCAAACTCAGTTTTTTTCCCTATAATACACAGGTGTCAAATCATGATTAAGAATCAAAACTATACTCATATTTAGTAAATAACACAAAATAGGTTGCTTATGAAACACTAAAATTAAAAGAAGACAATGCATATTAGTGGAATGTGATATTTAGAACTAACACGCAATAATTGATGTAACATAGGTTGCTCATTTATATACAAAATACAAGAAGTTGAGTGTTGTAACAACTATATATTCTTCACAGGCATCTTTCAGTTATTTGCTAATGTTCAAATCAACAACAATATGTTTTTTGTCAAACATGTACAAAAGAACCTAAACATAGGTGTTGCTACTTTGACAAACAATAAGGCAAACTGTGTACATATACAACAGGCATGATGTATCCAGAAACATGTGAAATGCTTAGGGCTAGAAGAAGATTACCGTGTGACTTTTTACTACACAGGGGCAGCTGGCTCAGGCGTGTTGAGCTAGCTTCTTCACTGTCGAGGCCATGTTCTCGCCCTGGTGCTCAGCAAGGGCAAGTTTGGTCTCACTGGGTTGTTTGATGCCATCGCCAACAAAGACGCCAACGCCACCAGAATATGCATTTCATTCTCAGTACCAGTTTTTGGTCCTGCGTCAAGAGGAACCAGAGGAAACTGTAGCAGCAGAGAAAAAAATTACCGATCTTTCATTGGAATTATTTCATGGTTTTACAAATTTTTGGGCTTACAAACAAAGAATATTAAACAAATAAATTTTAGACAAGCAGCCATCAAGCATGTATTTTATCAATGAAAAATCCATAGTAGCTGAAGGAAATATGTGTTGTCATCTTGACATATCTAATTAAATTGATTCTATAAACATTTTGGTATATCCAAAAGTTGAATTTCATTCTCATAGCTATGGTGAGAGGCTGAGTGCATGCAAAATAATGACACAATGGTTGTGCTTGCTAACAGAAAATATGAAAACAAATGTGAATTTCCATCCTAATCTAATTCGAAAACATATATAGGAAAGATGAGGTCAAGAAGTCTTGCGTGGAAGCAACCAGTATCTCACCATTCTTAGGAGTACATAAATTATTCTGAACCTGAAAAGCAATAAAAATAAAAAATATCAGATATCAAAGTTGTGCTAAGGTGCTAGTACATAAAAGTAAATTTGATCAACTTAAGAAAGAAGGAAAGCAAATGCTACCCCTATGAGTATAAGCGCTTCAGTGCGAGCTTCCTCCGTCCGAGGGACATGCAAATTCATTTCATCTCCATCAAAATCAACATTGTAAGGGTTTAGGGTTTATTGTAAAAGCTCTTCTTCTGACGCTTCACCTGGGACCAAAGCACAATCGAGTAACAAAACCATATCAGTTGGAATGGGGTTTTGAGTAGAGAAGGCGGCAGCAGCGCAAAGTTGCACACCTGCATGGTGGCACACTGGACGCACCGAAGGGCAATAAAGTTTAAAACCTAGGCTAACTGTTTGTGCTTGTTGGCATTAAGAAACAACAAGATTACTCTACAGGTTTTGTAGCATGATAACAAGTTCCCATCTGACTACACATAGGCCAGTGGAAACAGGGCCTCACACAGTCACACACACATGAACAATCAGCAACATTGTATCTCCTACCAGGCTACCACATACCAGGTTCCCAGATGTGACTTAGAATTGAGTTGTTACTATGAGAATTGAGTTGTTTTTATTACAATAAATAAAATCCATGTGCCACAAAAAACTCTAAATATTACCGTTTTCTACACAGACAACAATCCAAACTCAATTCATTGGTGCCCATAAGGCGCTCCTTCCTGATGACGCTAGGAAGGGGCAACACCTTAAATCTTACAAGTACATGATATGACTGAAAGTATTTGTTTAATTCAGATTTTATCCCAAAATACAAAATGGAAGGACAGATGCACATCGTTGCTAGAATGCTAAAAATATCGGTTTAAAGGATCTGTAAAAGATATTTTTTAATTTTCTCCCAGTTTGGTCTAAGTTCTGGTCATGAACACCATCTACGACATGTTTGCATGTACCAATAAAACATATCATCATTCATGATCTCAAAAACAAAGTATTGAGATCTAAGTATTTCAATTTCTCCAAGGGTATAAAATCTCCTACAGAGATCAATTGAACACAACCCAGTCCAACAATTAGCATAATAAATATAAAAAGACAGCCCACCAGAACAAATTCCTAAATGAGCTCATTGTGCAGTATGAATTTGGCAACAAAGATAGCAGATGATCTAGAGAAATATCCTACTGCATAAATGAAAGAAGATATAAATGTAAACACATTGTACAAGACAACATTATAAATTTGTGTCCCGTACAAGAAACCAAGGCAAGACCAACACAAACAACAAAACACCTGATTAATTATCCAACATCCTAAACCATGAAGATCAGTCAATCCATGTGTGTACCTCATGACTTCAAATACTACCAGTACCACGAAAAGAGTAGTCTGAATAACAACATAAAGGTGATTCATGTCCTGCTGAAGGATACTGAAAGCATCTAGGCCCCTGGTTGGTTTTAGTGATTAATGACAACGTAATGTTATATGTGACTAACATGTGTTTTGCAGAAACAAATGGTAAGTTAGGTCGCATTACAGGTAGAAGTACTACAACAGTGAAAACAATCCCGGCAATGAGAACTCGAAGTGATGGCTAAAGCGACGAAACAAAAAGTGAAGGTCTATATAGTCCGAGTGTCAAGGAGTTGCGGACACTCGTGATTTAGTTAGGTCTTTTATTTTGTTTTCGTCGTACTATAAAGAGGGGTTGTCGATGAGTAGTTTGACCAAGAGAGTTCTAGTGTAGTGTTGGTGCATATTCACACTCACATATAGTGCTAGGTGACACTCTAGAACATTCTCACAAGTTAGAACGAAAATCGATTAAAAAACAGTAGAAAATAGAATTCAGGGTTTCTGACTTTGGGGCATCGGACTGTCCGGTGCGCCCTCTGTCAGGTGGGCCCAGGCTGGCCTGGGGAAGGGTTTCCCCGCACAGAAACCCGAGAGCGCAAGGTTCACAAGTTGAATTATAGTAGCGCACCGGACAGCGCACCGGACAGTGCACCGGACTGTCCGGTGTGCCATCTGTCCAACGGCTAGCTGTCAGAACTAGCCATTGGAGTCGACCGTTGGCGCACCGGACTGTCCGGTGCGCCCATGCGCAGAACATTGCTGGTAACGGCTAGTTGGTGGGTGAGGGCTATTTATACCCCCTCCACCCACCATATTCAATGTCTTGCTGCCCACATTTATTCCTGCACATTGGTAGAGCATTGCATGCACCAAAAGCCTAGTGAGGTGATTAGAGAATCTTAATCCTGCATTTGGACCTCATTAGCGCTAGCAAGAGCCACCTAGAGCACACACACACCGCATGCATTAGGCTTCTCTTGGTCAAGTCAAAGTCTACGACTTGTTACTCTTGGTGATCGGCATCACCTAGACGGCTTGGTGGCGTTGGGAGCTCGGTGATCACCGTGGAGATCTTGTTGGTGACCCGACTCAAGTTTGTAAGCGGTCGTGAGGGATCCATCGCGTCGGAGTGGCAAATGATCATCTCGTAGTGAGCACTTGGTTCTTACGAGGACCAAGGGGGAGCGATACCCTTGCGCGGGTGCTCCAACGAGGACTAGTGGAGAGTGCCGACTCTTCGATACCTCGGGAAAAATTGGAGGAGTCTTCTAAACCTTGCTTTACATTCCGCACTTAATTCAAGCATTTTACATTGTGTATTTGTTTAGCAAGTATTTGAAGTATTGTCTTAGTATTGTTGTATTTCTAGTATTATTCTCTTAGTGCTAGTTGTTGGGGTGAAGTTGGGCTCTTGCTTAGGTTTTAATTAGTGTTGATTTTTAGAAAAGCCCAATTCACCCCCCTCTTGGGCATCGTGATCCTTTCAATTAGTATCGGAGCCTTGTTGCTCTTAGATTAGCTTAACTGCTAGAGTAACGATGTCCGGTGGGGATGGACCTCCTCTCGTTTTTTATGGTGACGATTTTCCATATTGGAAAATTCGTATGGAAGCATACTTAGAGGCTATAGACATTGGTGTCTACAAAGCCACCACACAAGGATTCCCCGAACCTAGAGATCCCACAAATCTTGTAGGTGAAGAGTTTAATTATGAGAAATGGAATGCTAAGGCCAAAAACACCCTTTTTAGAGGCCTTTGCAAGGTTGTGTTTAATAGAGTTAGAAATCATAAAAATGCTCATGATTTGTGGATGGACATATGTGCTCTACATGAAGGAACTAGGAGTGAGTGTGAGGAGAGATATCACATTGCTATGAGAAAGTAAAATTCTTTTGAAATGCTTGCTAATGAAAATGCCAGTGCTATGTACTCACGTCTCAATATTCTTGTAGAGGAAGTAAATGGCTTGGGGCTTACACAAATTTCACAACCGCATGTTGTGAGGAAGATTCTCAGTGTCCTCCCAATTGACAAATATGGACACATTGTCACGGTGCTGCATCAGATGGATCTTTCAGTTACCACACCTACACAGATATTGGGAAAGATCAATGCTCATGAGATGTACATGCACATCAATGACAAGGATGAGACATCTTCCAAGAGAAAGGATTTGGCTCTCAAAGCAAATCAAGAAAGAAAAGGAAAAGCTAAAGTACAAATTGAGGAAGAATACTCAAGTGATGATGACCTTGATGCTAACATTGCCTTGATGGTGAGGAAGACCACCAAGATGTTAAAGAAGCTCAACAGAGAAGGCATCAAATTTGATTCAAGAAAGAAGAAATCCTTTTCAAGCAAAAGAAAGCCCATTTTTGAAATGGATTGCTACAACTGTGGAGAGTTTGGTCATCTTGCTCATCAATGTAACAAGCCCAAGAAGAACAAGTTCAAGAGCAAGAAAGAAGATGACATCGATGATAAGAAAAAGGAAAAGAGATTCTTCAAGAGGAAGGATGGGAAGCACAAGAGGTTCCACAAAAAGAAAAATGGAAAGGCATATATTGTTGGTGACTGGCTCACTGACATTGAGTCATCAAGTGGATCTTCTTCAAGTGAAGAAGAAAATGATGAAAAAGTTGTCACCATCACCGGGGACTTCTCTTCACCACCACCATCGCCATCATCGACTTCTCACCTATGCCTCATGGCTAGAGGTGAACAAAAGGTACAAAATGATAATGATATTACTGATGATAGTGATAGTGATGATGAATTTGCTTCACCTTCCTATGATGAACTAGTTGTCTTGCTAAAAGAATACACTCAAATCATTAGGAAGTCAAAAGCTAAATGTGATAAGTTGAAGAATGAAAATGAATCTTTGAATGCCAAATATGACATAGTTATGAAAGCTAGTGATGAAATGAAAGAAGAAAACAAAACTATGTCATCCACTGTAAATGAGCTCACATCCTCCCTAAAAGATGCTAAGGATAAATGTGACAAGTTAAATGAAGCTAATAGGGAGTTGAAGGATAGACTAGTGAAAATCAAGGAAGACTATACTAAGATTAAATTTGATCATGATAATCTTCTTGTTGAAAATGAACTTTTATCTTGTAATACACATGAGGCTATTAACTCTGTTGTTAAGATTGATGTAGCAACCTCATGTGATGATTTGAGTCAAGGAGATCAAACTAGTCTACATGATGAATTGACCGAAAAAGTTGAAGTCTTGACTTTAGACAACCAAAAATTGAAGAGATACTTGACTGATGCAACTACTAGAGGAAAGGTTGTCGTTGAGAACAATGATTTCAACAATGAGTTGGCAGTGGATAATGAAAGGCTTAAAAATGAGGTCAAGAAACTTAAGAGTGAAAATGAACATCTTGTAACAAGTGTGCAAAAGTTCAACAAGGGCCAATACCTCCAAAATGAATTGCTCATGAACACTGTCATGAAAAACAACAAGAGTGGTATTAGATACAATGCTTTTGTGCAAAAGAAAGCTACTACTCAATACAAGCCAAAGCAGACTCATAAGCCTATCAAATTCTTTGAGTGTGGAAAAGAAGGTCACTTTTCCCACAACTGCAAAGCCAAACCACCAACTCCCTTGCCTAAGCACTCAAGACCATTTGATTTCAATGCTCATTATGTTCTAAGAAAAGTAGCAAATGGAAAGGTCAAAGTTACATTCCTAGGTCCACCAAGCAAGAGTAGACCTAGACAAATTTGGGTTGCAAAGTCCTTGATTGAGAGAGTCACTGGTCCTATGCAATATAGGGCCCTCAAAACTCAAGCTTGATTTGTCTGTGGATGTAGGTGAACTACAAGACCGGTGGGAGCCATTGGGTTATTGACAGTGGATGCACACAACATATGACAGGCAACCCACAGATGTTGACCTCACTTGATGAGAATGTTGATGGACAAGAAAAAATCACATTTGGGGATAATTCAAAAGGGAAAGTTCAAGGACTTGGCAAGGTGGCAATTTCAAATGTTCTCTTGGTTGCACCTTTGAGCTTCAACTTATTATCAGTGGGTCAACTCTGTGATCTTGGACTTCAATGTTTATTCACTACAATAGAGGTTATTCTATCAAAAATTGATGATGAATCAATGTTGTTCAAAGGATTTAGATACAACAATATCTACTTAGTGGATTTCACCTCTGAAGATGCAGACTTGAGAACTTGCCTCTTTACCAAAGCATCACTTGGATGGCTTTGGCATAGGAGGCTTGCACATGTTGGGATGAGCACACTCAAGAAAGTATTAAAGAAGGACATGGTTAGAGGATTGAAGGATGTTGTATTTGAAAAGGACAAGCCTTGTAGTGCATGTCAAGCTGGGAAGCAAGTTGCTAACACACATCCTACAAAAGCTTTCATGTCAACATCAAGGCCACTGGAACTACTTCATATGGATTTATTTGGACCTATAAATTATGTAAGTGCTGGTGGCAACCTCTACTGTCTAGTGATAGTTGATGATTTCTCAAGATACGCTTGGGTGTTCTTTCTCCATGATAAATCTGAAGTTGCATCTATATTTAAGAAGTTTGCTAAGAAAGCTCAGAATGAATTTGATTGCAAGATCAAAAAGATTAGAAGTGATAATGGTAAAGAATTTGACAACACCAACATTCATGACTACTGTGATGAGATTGGGATCAAGCATAAACTATCTGCAACATATACACCTCAACAAAATGGAGTTGTTGAAAGGAAAAACAGGACCTTGATCACACTTGCAAGAACAATGATTGATGAGTATAACACACCAGAGAGGTTTTGGGCCGAAGCTTTCAACACTGCATGTTATGCATCAAACAGGCTATTTCCTCACCGGCTACTTGCGAAGACTCCCTATGAACTACTAAATGGGAAAAAGCCAGACGTCTCCTTCTTCCGGGTGTTTGGATGCAAATGATATATTTACAAGAAACGCCATCACCTAGGGAAGTTTCAAAGACATTGTGATATTGGTTTTCTATTTGGTTATTCATTAAAGTCCAAAGCATATCGAGTATTCAATCATGCCACTGGCGTGGTAGAAGAAACATATGATGTGGAATTTGATGAGACTAATGGCTCCCAAGGAGCACTTGAAAATCTTGATGATGTAGGTGATGAGCCACTCAGGGAAGCCATGAAGAACATGCCAATTGGAGCTATCAAACCAAAAGAAGATGAAGAAGAGGTGCAAAACATTGACATGCCTTCTTCATCAAGTGTACCACAAGATGATGAAAAGATGAGAGGCATGCAAATGAAGATACATTTGTCTCTCATGAACAAGCAAGGGTACAAGCCGAAGATGTTGATGCTCCAGGATCTTCTTCCTAAGTGGTTGACATGAGAAACTCATCACTACTTCAAGCTCACCCTCGAAACCAAATCATCGGGAGTCCTTCACAAGGGGTTATTACTCGATCACATAAACATGCTTCTTTTATTGAACATCACTCCTTTGTTTCTTGTGTTGAGCCTACATGTATAGATGAGGCGCTACAGGATTCGGACTGGGTGAACACCATGCATGAAGAACTTAACAACTTCACCCGTAACTAAGTTTGGACCCTGGAGAAGCCTCTACAAGACGCAAGAATTATTGGAACAAAATGGGTGTTCAGAAACAAACAAGATGATCAAGGCGTGATTGTAAGGAACAAGGCAAGACTTGTTGCAAAGGGATTCTCTCAAGTTGAAGGCTTGGATTTTGGAGAGACCTTTGCACCGGTTGCTCGACTGGAAGCCATCCGTATCCTACTCGCATATGCATCATGCTATGATATAAAGCTTTATAAAATGGATGTAAAAAGTGCATTTTTAAATGGCTTCATAAATGAACTTGTATATGTTGAGCAACCACCTGGGTTTGAAGACCCTAGATATCCTAACCATGCGTACAGGTTGTCCAAGGCGCTATATGGATTAAAGCAAGCTACAAGGGCTTGGTATGAGCGTCTTCGCGACTTCCTCATCGAAAAGGGCTTCAAGATCGGGACCGTCGACACAACTCTATTCACAAAGAAACATAACAGTGATATTTTCATTTGTCAAGTATATGTTGATGACATAATCTTTGGCTCGACAAATGACTATCATTGCAAGGAATTTGGTGAGTTGATATCGAAGGAGTTCGAGATGTCAATGATTGGTGAGCTGACGTACTTCCTCGGCTTTCAAGTCAAGCAAATGAAAGATGGTAACTTCCTCTCACAAGAGAAGTATACCAAAGACTTGTTGAAAAGGTTCAACATGGAGAAGTGCAAACCAATCAAGACACCTATGCCAACAAATGGACATCTCGACCTAGATGAGGGAGGTAACCCGGTTAATCAAACTCTCTACCGTTCTATGATTGGTAGTTTATTGTATCTTACCGCATCTAGGCTCGATATCATGTTTAGTGTCTGCATGTGTGCAAGATTTCAATCTAATCCTAAGAAAGCTCATCTTCGCGCTGTTAAAAGAATTCTTAGGTATCTCAAGCACACCCCAAGCGTTGGTCTGTGGTATCCCAAAGGAGCTACTTTTGACTTAATTGGCTATTCCGATTCGGATTATGCCGGTTGCAAAATTGATAGAAAAAGTACTTCTGGGGGATGCCATTTGCTTGGGAGATCACTAGTATCATGGACATCCAAAAAGCAAAATAGTGTTGCCTTGTCAACCGCAGAAGCGGAATACATTGCCGTGGGTGCTTGTTGCACACAAACTTTATATATGAAACAAACTCTTGTAGACTATGGCGTAGTTCTAGAAAAGGTACCTTTGTTGTGTGACAATGAGAGTGCTGTTAAAATTGCTAATAACCATGTACAACACTCTCGCACCAAGCACATTGATATCCGTCATCACTTCCTTAGAGATCATGTTGCTAAAGGAGATATCATTTTAGAAGGAGTGAGGTCGGAAGATCAATTAGCAGATATTTTCACTAAGCCTCTTGATAAAACCCGCTTTTGCATGTTGAGGAATGAATTAAATATACTTGATCTTAGAAATTTTATTTAAGATGTCAAATGGTGTTGTCAAGCTTGCATTGCATATTTACATTTCTTGTATTGCATCTAGGGCTTGTATAACCTAGTTGAGATAACCGCCAACAAAGCGAGTGAAAAAGCTTAACTCGGGATCAAACTTGACAAGTCTTAGTTTTAAGCTTTTAGTACTTAAATTCTTACTTGCTATGCAATTGTTGGTTCTTGAGATATGCATGAGGCACTACACTAAGGGGGAGTATTTAAAACTCAAAACACTCATGAAAACCCCTAGTGCAAGGCCAAAATGCAAATTTCACCATTTGCCTATTTTCTCTAAAAATTATCTAGCCTATGGCAAAATATTTTGAAAATTATGAGAAAATATATGAGGGTGCCAATACCTGTCCCAACAAGTGTTATTTTGTGTGATTATAAGTTGGGATTTGGTTTGGTTGAAAACTAGATAGAAAATTTGAAAAATTTCAAAATTCCCTCTGTCTGGGCTCACCGGACACTGCACTGTGCGCTGTCCGGTGCACCGGCAGCCACGCGCGCAGATCCCTGTTTCCTGTGCGCTGTCCGGTGGCTCACAGGACAGCTACTGTGCGCTGTTCGGTGTGCACCGGACAGGCACTGTAGACTGTCCGGTGCGCCCATAATCGGTTTTTAAAAACCTTTCCACGCCCGAGCCCGAGGCAGGGCGTTTCTTCTCTGGCCAAACTGCCTCTGCTCTCTCTGTCTCTGGCGATCTGCTCTCTCCGGTGACCTTCCTCTCGCCGGCAGCGATCCTCCGGCGACCAAGAAGCTTCCCCTACTTCCCTATCTCTCCCTCTGGTGAGCATCCTCTGCCTCCCTCTCCTCTCTCTGTTGCTCAGTGCAGTGAACTCCATTTTCACCCCTTGTTGCTCAATTCCAATTCTTATGAAATTCTTGTGAATCCAAGAGCATCTATGTATCCCTTGAGCTACCCTGCACGTTCCTAGCTCCTTAGGGAGGGTTTCACAACCTAAATTGACCATTTCTCTAAAACCCTAAAACACCGCACGCCATGTGCTCGACGAAATGCCCAAACCAGCAAAAATTGCTCCGATTGAACCCAAACTTTTCATGCACCTTCACAATACCTCCAGTAACATATTCGCCAAATTTCACGCCAATCCAATATACCAGGCTTCAATTTCACTCAATTCCCCATTTCGAGCAATCAATTCCGAGTCGAGTGCCTGAATTCCATTTTCTTCGCCTAAAATCAAACCAAGCGCACACTTCACTCATATTTACCCATATAAACCTATTCGTGAAGTATCGGCTCAATTCCAGATCATTTCATGCCTCATTTTCAATTTCAAACCTCCTATGGCACTATTTCCCGTTCAAATGCCGTTTTCGCGTCGTTTGACCTCTCGATCGCCATATCTCTCGATTTCTGTGCCATAACACTCTATGTATGTATTTTTTTACATTTCATATACTTGTGACTATGTGACTAATATGTGCTCACCTCTTCTATCATTTCAGTGACCTTGCCTGCTCGTGAGCCATCTCCTGTCCTGCCTGGATTTTCACCTCTCGTGTGAGATTTCCTGGTAGACATCCATTCTTTTGATATCCTATCGGTTGTTATCGACTTGTGCTTAGCTTCTCTCTCTCATTTGCAGTCGTCAGGTCAGGATGCCGCCCACGAAGAATGTGTTGGCGCTAGGGGGAGGAGATGACGAGGATCCTCCTCGCCCCTTCAGGCAGGTCAAGGGGAAGACAGTTTACTTGGAGCAGCAGGAAGACCGCAAGAAGCGGCGTTTGGATAGAGCAGCCCGAGTGGCTCTAGCAGCAGCAGCAGCCGCTGAGCAGGCAGAGCGAGGAGCTCAGCTAGAGATTCCTTCCGATCAGATTGCTTACCGAGTTCGTCGCCTCGCCTCTCGGCCTCGCTCCTCCGCTCCTACCACTCCCACCACTGCTACCACTCCACCTCCCACTTCACCTGCTCCCGTCACTCCTGCGCCATCCACCACCTCAGCCATACCCACCACTCCACTACTCCAGCTTCCACTGCTCCTCCTCCCTCTCCCCTTTCCGCTCCACCTATCCCACCTGCCCGCTTCCAAGAGCGGGATGAGACTGAGGTGCGACCACTTGCTGCGGATCCTAGGCTGTTTGATCTCCAGCGTGCTACAACGTCACGGGTACGTCGGTTCAGACACGTACCCGTGGAGACTTGGCTACCGGCTCAGAGAGACCCTGATGCAGTTGATCTCTTCAGCACCAGGATTCAGGAGTCTTTCTTTAGAGCACGGATTGCTCTACGAGTGCACCGGCTTTTGGACCTTCCTGCGTTGCTGCTAGCCACTGGTGCTGACTCTGAGGTACACCTCTCATATCTGCCTGGACTTCTCACTCTGTTGACTACCAGCGGTAGATATGTTGAGGAATGGGTCCGAGTTTTCTATGCTACTGTATGGATCGACCCTGATCACCACTGGATGAGATTCCGCTTTGAGCGAGAGGATGTTACCATTCATGCCAGCCAGATTCGCCAGTTGTTTGGATTCAATGAGTCATCGACTCGTCTTCATAGCTTGTGCTGTGGCACCTCTGATCCTCCTCGTCGCCCTCACGGCGGAGTTGCTCCTAGTACAGCTCACGTCGTGGCTCTGTTCCGACCACCCTTCTCAGATGGGTCGCGACGTTCTCCGGCAGACTTCACCACAGCGGCCAAGTTTCTATATCAGCTCATGAGACGGACGCTTCTGCAACGGTTGGGTTACAGGGAGGCTGTCACTCATATCCAACTCTAGCTCCTTGGTGCCCTGGTCTCTCACTCCGAATTTGATGTTGTGGATTTCCTCATTTGTGAAATCAAGGACACCATACTGGATGGTCTACGTGCCCGGCGCCAGCTACTGTATGCTCACTATCTTTGTCACATCTTCGCTCAGCTAATTCAGCCACCACAGTTTTAGGGCACTCTTGAGGCCTCTCGCCTCCTCTTTGGGTCCTACCGTCCAGCCCCTGAGGATCCTGTGCCAGCACCTGCTCCAGTGTTTGACACTCAGGCCGAGGATACCGTTTTTCACCAGTTCGAGACTCAGGGCACAATAGTCCATGATGATGATGATGATGATGACTTTGGTGTTCCGCCTCCGCCTCCGCCTCCCCGCTCCCATGATCATGAGGCCAGAAGTTCCAGTGCTGTTCTCGCTGCTCCTCCAGCGGTTGATCCTGCTCTGGCTGCTATCCTTCAAACTCTTACGCAGCAACAGACTCTTATGGCGTCCGAACATGCTCGACTGGCAGCTGAGCAGGCTCGTCAGGCAGCGGTCCAGCAGCAGATGTCTGAGAGGATGTTTTCTCTCTTTTAGACTATTCAGGACAGGCAGGACACTCTGCAGCAGCAACTTTTGGCAGATATGGCTGAGCACCGGGCCTTCATGACTCATATTCTTCAACACACCGGTGTTCAGATCCCTCCGGTTCAGTCTGCACCCCCTACAGCTCTTCAGACGGCTGTTGTGCCAGCCATTCAGGCAGGACCCCCTCTTTCTACAGTTGGTCCTTCTTCCTCTCCGCTCCGACCGGTCACCCTGGTTTTCTGCCGGTCATTAGCTCCGTCAGCACTCAGCTGCCAGTGCCACCAGCTCCTGTTGTTACCACTGCAGCTGTGGTGGTGTCTGTGACCTCTTCAGCTCCGGCAGCTCCTGCAGCGCAGCCTCCGTCTAAGTCAGTACCAGCTCCAGCTTCTACGGCAGATCTTGGATCCAAGACTGACTCTGACCCGCAGCTGGCGTTCGCTCTACTGCCACGACCGCGATCGGATGCGCCCCCGCCACCTCCTCCCTCTTCTGATGTGTAGGTTCGGGTTCCCTTTTGGTGTTTGACGCCAAAGGGGGAGAGATATGAGTTGTGAGAGCTAGGGGGAGTTAGGGAGTTAGTAGAGAGTCATTTTGATGTAATATATGTGCTTGTTACTCTCTATACTAGCTCCACTTTTGTATGATGATTTTGGCTCACAAACTCTATTATATACTCTCGATGCTTATGTTGACTGTGTGTGTATTATGTTTTCACCTTATATGTTATCACTAGTCTTCTAGTTCTTGTTCATCAATTTGATTTCACTTTTATATGAACAAGGAAACTTACGATGTGTATGCGCTCATTCCCATTATTATGTTACACACTCTTTCTGTCAAAGATTACTGAGTACAACTAACCATCTTCTCTATTGACAGAAATTTCAAAACAAACTACTCTCACAAATCTTGGGTTGTCATCAATCACCAAAAAGAGGGAGATTGAAAGCATCTAGGCCCCTGGTTAGTTTTAGTGATTAATGACAATGTAATGTTATATGTGACTAACGTGTGTTTTGCAGAAACAAATGGTAAGTTAGGTCGCATTACAGGTAGAAGTACTACAACGGTGAAAACAATCCCGGCAATGAGAACTCGAAGCGACGGCTAAAGCGACAAAACAAAAAGTGAAGGTCTACATAGTCCGAGTGTCAAGGAGTTGCGGACACTCATGATTTAGTTAGGTATTTTATTTTGTTTTAGCCGTACAATAAAGAGGGATTGTCAATGAGTAGTTTGACCAAGAGAGTTCTAGTGTAGTGTTGGTGCATATTCACACTCACATATAGTGCTAGGTGACACTCTAGAACATTCTCACAAGTTAGAACGAAAACCAATTAAAAACAGTAGAAAATAGAATTCAGGGTTTCTGACTTTGGGGCACCGGACTGTCCGGTGCGCCCTCATTCAGGTGGGCCCAGGCTGGCCCGGTGAAGGGTTTCCCCGTGCAAAAACCTGAGAGCGCAAGGTTCATGAGTTGAATTATAGTGGCGCACCGGACAGCGCACCGGACTGTCCGGTGTGCCATCTGCCCAATGGCTAGCTGTCAGAACTAGCCGTTGGAGTCGACCGTTGGCGCACCGGTGGCACACCGGACTGTCCGGTGCGCCCATGCGTAGAACATTGCTGGTAACGGCTAGTTGGTGGATGAGGGCTATTTATACCCCCTCCACCCACCATATTCAATGTCTTGCTGCCCACATTTATTCCTGCACATTGATAGAGCATTGCAAGCACCAAAATCCTAGTGAGGTGATTAGAGAATATTAATCCCGCATTTGGACCTCATTAGCACTAGCGAGAGCCACCTAGAGCACACATCGCATGCATTAGGCTTCTCTTGGTCAAGCGAAAGTCTACGACTTGTTACTCTTGGTGATCGGCATCACCTAGACGGCTTGGTGGCGTTGGGAGCTCGGTGATCACTGTGGAGATCTTGTTGGTGACCCGACTCAAGTTTGTAAGCGGTCGTGAGGGATCCACAACGCCGGAGTGGCAAAGGATCATCTCGTAGTGAGCACTTAGTTCTTGCAAGGACCAAGGGGGAGCGATACCCTTGCGCGGGTGCTCTAATGAGGACTAGTGGAGAGTGTCGACTCTTCGATACCTCGAGAAAAATTGGAGGAGTCTTCTAAACCTTGCTTTACATTCCGCACTTAATTCAAGCATTTTACATTGTGTATTTGTTTAGCAAGTATTTGAAGTATTGTCTTAGTATTGTTGTATTTCTAGTATTATTCTCTTAGTGCTAGTTGTTGGGGTGAAGTTGGGCTCTTGCTTAGGTTTTAATTAGTGTTGATTTTTAGAAAAGCCCAATTCACCCCCCTCTTGGGCATCGAGATCCTTTCAGATACCTTTCCAAATTGGCCAATTGGCGCTCCATTCTGCATCTTTGAAAATGATCTTTTTGCATTTTATTCTGGGTAGTATCTGCAAGCCTGCAACTACAATAAATGCAATGAAGCATTTAATATTCAGATTGGTTCATATACTCCAAGATTTCAAGAACATAACCTTGCACACACCAAAATCGATACATATACTCTACAGCAAACTACAGAGGGAAACAGAAACTGGGGTATTCAGGACCAAACACAACTAATTGGTATGTCTATTTCTTAGCAGCCATAACCTTCCAATCCATCTATACGAACACTTGTGTTAAATGTAACTTACTAATAAGAACAGAATGAACGGTGGCAGTTCGATGATGGCTGGCTGAATCGAGAAGAACATGGAACAAAAAGGAAAGGAAGATGAATGGTCAATCCCACCTCCTGCTAGCTCTGGCTCCCAAAGCTCGTCAGTCGACGCACAAACACGGAGGCAGACTCCAGCTTGTCTTCAGCCAGAGATCATCGCCTCACTCCCTGACGCCACCACGACACAGTAGGTCTTGTGGTGCCCTGCGTGCCCTCCGAGCACCACCACCGCCACAACAATTCCCTAGCCCCTCTTGGTGATCGGTCCTCCCCAGCAGACTCGCCTCCTCTGAGCACCACCACCGCCACAACAATTCCCTAGCCCCCCTTGGTGATTGGTCCGCTGGCGGTCGAAACGGGGAGGATGACCGATGGGGGTTGCTGCTGGGGTGATCTCGGCGTTGGGGGCGGGGGCACAATCTCTGGCGCAGTGGGCAGTGACATCTCGCGGGCCAGGGGGGCAATCGCGGGCGCGACATCTCACGGGTCGGGGCAGTCACTAGTTGGGACATGGGTTGTGGACGCGATGGTGTGGAAGTGCAATGTGGGGAAGGGAGAGAATGCCCCCCCCACGGAAGCATGGCGACGATGGAAGGCACCGAGATTTGGGGAAGGGAGGGGATTGCGATAGAGGCAAAGGATGCCGGGGCCAAGTTCCCACGGGTGACGATGGAAGGCGCCATGGGCACCGCGATGCGGGAAGGGAGAGGATGCCCCGCACGTGCGGGTGACGATGGAAGGCGTCGTGGGCGCCGCGATCTGTTTGGGGAAGGGGCCGCGGCGACAGGGGGCTGCGCCGGTGCGGGGAAAGGAGGCAGCAACACGGTGACATACCAGAGTGCAGGGTGAGGGAGGTCGTCGTCCACGCCATGGGCAACATCGGGGAGAATAGGTGCGTCGTTGACGGGGGAGCGGATGCGCGGACGGGACTGGGGGGCAGCCATGGGGAGGAGGTGTTGGCTCGCCACCGAGGGGTAGAGAAGGGAGGTCATCGGTGGCCAGGAACGTGGACAACTGTGGAAGAGAGAGAGGAGAGACCTAGCTAGCTAGATACCATGTTGGATCTCGCCAGGGAAGGGGCGCCGATGGTGGTTGTCACACCTGGGTTTCGGGGGCACCAAGACCCGGGTGCGAAATAATCACCAAGTGTGCTGGGACCAAGTATCACACATATGATGATTCATGGTACAGAAACGAATGTCACATCTTTACTATATAATAGGAGTTCTGTACAAAATAAATAAATAATTACATCATATGGAGACAAAGATCCAGCAACCCAAAGTTGACTGGGAGACGACGGCCTAGACCTCTCACGAACTCGTCACAGCATCCTCCATGCGCCTCATCCTGCGGTACCTGTTCTTGACCTGTGGGGGTGTGAGACAGCAAGAGTGAGCTCACATACGTTCATCGCTCAACAAGTTGTGGGGAATAATGTGCATGAACTCACCAAAGGTGGGAGCTCATGTGAAGTGTAAGGCTTACCAAAGAGGATGGTTAGAGCTGAGCATTGCTTTTAAAGTTGGTCAAAAGTTTATTAGCAATTACTAAGTATAAGTAAATACCAACTCAATTAAGTAGTAGAACAAAAGTGATAACAACACCTGGGATGCAATGCATATGACAAATTGAATTTGGTTCCATAAATTAATCATATGAGGGTCCGAGCTGCTCATGACCGTGAGCACAGCTCATATACCAGTTTTACACTCTGCAGAGGTTGCACATCTTTACCCACAAGTCATGTTACCCATCTGCCAAGAGAAGGCCACTCCCATACACCTCTACCGAGGAGGCAAGGCAAGGTAACACTACGAGGCCTTTACAAAGTTCCACTAGCTTCAGAAAACCCGCTACAGTTTCTAGTAAGCTCTAATGCAGGGACCCCTTGCCTGACCGCCATCGCAGCAAAATCAACCCAAGGGCCACCCTACAATGACCACTCCCCTACTGCCCATGCCCCTTTCGGGTAAGGTAGTCCTCCACTAGCTTTCCTAATTAGTCAGCCAAGGATGTCCCATACCACCCTTGTGGTAGCACTATTTTCCCGGGTGGTTGCTGCATGTTCCAATTAACATAATGGTCTTAACATAAACAGTAAATAACAACTGATAATAAAAGTATAATAATGAATAATGTGTATCTCTATACCCAAAACCACATAAAGCAATAGAAGGTACTACCCAAAAAATCAGTGGTAAACAAGGTATAAAGATAGTCAAACTAGGGTAACCTATTGGGTCCCATCAAAATTAACCTATGCAGATCATTATGATTAATAAGAACATGAGTGGGTAAAGGGAAGTGATCAAGGGCACAACTTGCCTGGGACTTGAAATTCCAGGTACCAACTTGCTCTTCAGGTGACTCATGACCTCACTGCTAAACATAGCAATACAGTCAAACATGGTATAGGAAAAATTAACATCACATCAATCATAAGCACAAACTGAATAATAATAATCTACGTGTTGCTACGAGATCGTGGGCACGAGAATCACTAAAATCAGATTTACGGTTGAAAAGTTATGGTTTTTATGTGATCAATTATGGGGACTATGTCTATGTTAATTAATAAATCATGTGAGAAATATATCCTTAAGAAAATATTAATTTAATTTTAACCTAAGTTATAACTTGTTAGAATCATATTTCTTTAGTTAGACTATAGTCATAGGTAGATTTACCATGTCACATTAACCTAGTTTAGAAAAGTAAATTTAATAAACATGTATTCAATAACTTATGCAAGCACTAACATAATTGTTGTTATCACATAGACAATATTAATGTGAGGCTAACGCAATTTGAACGGTGTAAATCGGAGTTATGGTTAAAAAGTTACGAATTTCTAAAGATTTAGTAGTGGTGTACAAAAGAAATTAAGTACACAATTTCAGTTGAGGTTTCATAACAAAATAAAGTTACTAGGTGATAAACAATATTAATATGAATTTAATACAACTGGAATGGATCAATTTGGAGTTAAAATAAATTAAATATAAATTAAACAAGGTTATGAATTCTAATTCTAAATATTTCTAATGGTTCTGGACTGTGAACACGATTATTATAAATCCGAGGATCTAGCGTGCAAATAACAAGGCCTAATCTGAATTACTTTTACACACATAAGGACGGTGGGTTGGTTTTAAGAAAGCACAGGGTCTCTTTTACAAAATTTCTATGCCGAAGGGGTATTGGGGCGCCACAGCTGTTGGATTACCATCCTAGGGTGTAGATTAGATTGACCCAACATGAAATCTTGGTCGTGGGATTCATAATTGACGCCCCAGATTTCGTCTAAATCGATTCTTACGCGCCCGATTCGGATCAGACGACCCAGGCTCCATCAACCCAAACCGGCATTCCACCTCTAAGGGCTTGTTTGGTTATTCCTATCTCATGTGGATTGGATGAGATTGGAAAAATTATGAAAGATTTTGACTTGTTTGGGATTGAAACCCAACCAATTCTACTCAATCCACATGAATTGAGGGCAAAATGAACAGGCCCTAATATGGACCATTGTTGCCGATCCAACGGCCAGGGAGACCTTCTTCCACCTCCCGTCAATCAGCAGCGATAGAGCGTGAGCTCCCGCGGTGGTGGACTGGCCCATGGCGGCGCTCACGGCGGCAACTGTCTAGGCGATCCCGTGAACCACATCGAGTGCAAGGAGTCGCTACGAGAAACTAGCCAAGCGGCATAAGGGAGGTCCAGGGATCATTACCGGTTCTCAGCGCAGCAGGAGGACTCCACGGCTGGAGCCTGACTAGCTTCATCCATGGCGGCGGCTACTCCATTCTCTCCCCTAACTCGACGCTCCTCGCTCTACTTCCTCGGTGACTACATTTCTCTCTTCTTACCCGGTTAGCACCAGCGAAGCTCTCTCGACTTTACGGTTTTGTCATTGGTTGTTGTCAAGCACCTGGACGCAGGGAACTCGGCAGAGGCTTTTATATCCAGGTTCCAGGGCGTTCTCATTGTCCACAATAGCCCGTCGAAATTGATGGAGTTTGTTAGGATTATGCTTCCTGCTTGCTACGAGCCATGAGGTCATGAGATGACACGTGCGGCTAGAGGAGTAAAATAATAAAAAAACATCCGGGACGTGGGTTCTTGGCGAGTCGAGGTTTTAGCTTTTTTATTATTATTTTCTATTTCTTTTTTATTGTTTCTCTATTTTTTTAGATTCTAATTTCGAATGAGCTCAGATTTTACTAATAAATGAACCAACAAATAAAACTACAATATGCAAACTTATGTTAGTTATTTATCATGTCATTCATTTATAGAAATGTTTTTAAAAGGTACAATTCATACACAAAATAATTTCTAAGGTATAATCCTTCAAATGTATACTCTAGTTAAAATACATCAAAATTTTAATTTTTATCATTTATTTATTATCATCTTCATTTTTTCACGCTCACTTTCAATGTAGAATCTTTCATTAGAAGATACTTTAGTTCGGTTCTTTTGGAAAAGTGTTACTAAACCCAAAATTAGGATTTTGGGGTGTTATAAACTCTACCCCTTAAAAATAATCTCGTCCTCAAGATTAGTAAGAAAGAGATACAGAAAGATTGGTTTGAACTCTATGTTTTAGTTTCTAATTGGTTTTACTACCAAAAGATTTTTTTGTTCTAGTCTATATCTCAAATTATGAGGTGACTAGGAAAGCATGGGTATGTATATGTATAGCCACTTTATTATGTAGGACAAAAGATGAGGAGGTTAGGTTAGGGCAGGAATAGCCTAGGGTAAGAAAGTTTATGGTGAGGAAGAACTCTGTGTTGGGTGGTAATGCATCTGAAGATCGAGCTTGACTTATTTCCTTCCTTGACGAGGTTGACCTTTTCCTTCTCCGGTCTTGTTCTCATTGATTTGGGGTTAATGTATATCATCGGAGTTGGGGGAATATGGTTAAGATGGATATGGGTGAGATAGACTACATGATGTAGGTCAAAATATTGTTTGAAGTTAGGTGGGGATAAACAGATTATACAATCCATCATGACTCTATTGGTTGGGTTAGATCTTCTACTCATGGTTGAGTTGGTCTAATGTACTAAGTTAAGTTAACACATGGCTAGTAGGGTCTAATCTATTCTACCAGTATCACTAATTTGTTTAAGTAGGCCACATTAGATTAGATCATATTAGCTTAGATCACATTAGATTCTATAATCCTATTTAAGAATATCATTTAGTTAAGCATATCAAGTTGACTTTATCTTTATGATGTTCTAGTATTTTTTTATATAAGTGGAACTTCCAATTAGTATATTTTTATACACCTAAAATTTTCATTCCATTAGCAGGTGTAGCATAGAAAACAAGGGTACATCAGGTTTTAGCTATTAGGTCAGGGAAAGTTAGGTAGGGGAGGCTTTTATTCCGGGTGGTGGATCTTGATTCACCTGAAGATCTGTTTCTACGCATATCCTTCATTGTTGAGGTTAACCTTCTTTTTGGGTCTAATTTAGAGACCATCGGTCGTGGTGTTAGATGCCATTATCGAGCTAGGATAACAATTGTGGGTACATGGGGTAGGTAGATTAAACATAGTTTTACTTTGCTTTTGGGATGAATAGGTTGGGCAACATGTAACATAAGCTAGGTCGTGGTTTCACGGACGAGTTGGTTTAAGACACCAATTTAGGTTTAAAACCCATTTATAGGAATATGGTCTAATCTATGTTACCAGTATTAACTAGCTTGTTTTAGTAACTCCCTTTAATTGGATCATATTAGATTAGGTAGGGTCTAGATTAGATTGGATATAACTAGATTAGACTAGTTTAAGTTAGATAGATCTACCAGGGTAGGATAAATATTATTTAGGATATGTTAGAATCTTTTGAGATATGATGGATTATATGGTGTAGGTAGGTCAGAATCTCTGTTCGGTTAAAATAGAGGGGTTATGCAACCATCGGATGAGGCCGAGTTGGTCTGTCGTTCTTAATTTAGTGCATAGTGAATTAAGTTAAAAAGTATTTTATAGGAGTAGAGTCTCATTTATTTCATCAGTATTATCCTTCTTGTTAAGCAACTCACATTAGATTAGCTCAACCTAAGGTTAGCCTTCGTTAGGTTAGATTAATCTATCACATTAGATCAGATCTAGGTTAGATTGGTATGACTAGTTCGGACTAGATAAGATCTAATTAATTTGGTTTAGATCATGATCATGGTGGGATGAGTCAAGTGGTTTGGATAATATGAATCCTTCAAGATAAGATGAATCTATTAAGATAAGAGAGAATCTTTTAAGATAAGATGGATCTTATGAAGCTAGATATACTTTAATGGGGGATAATCTGTGTTGTCTATTTTATAAATATTCTCCCTTATGCCTAGATGTATATGCAAATGCAATTGTGGACATTACTCCACAACTCATCACACTCAATCAAAGATCCAAATCAGATAAGTATCATAAGAACAAACATTGTAGCACATAGATACCTATAAAAAATAGTTTTGTTTTTGTTCCTATGAGTGGGTCTCCTATTCCTAAAGGTTACTTTAGGTACAAGATTTCAAAGTGTGAAATCCACTTTTGTCTTTAGAAAAGAAAAGATAAGAACAATCAGAGTAAAGCAGCAGTGGATGAGAAAAGATTAAGGAAAGTTTTAGAAAGGATCAGAGTAGCAAAGATAAGTAGATAATGGTTATCCAGTTCTATCTAGGTCTCGTGCTACAGTCAACATCCCTCTGATACCACTTCTGTCACACCCGGGTTTCGGGGCACTAAGACCCGGGTGCGAAATAATCACCAAGTGTGTTGGGACCAAGTTTCACACATATGATGATTTATGGTACAGAAACAAATGTCACATCTTTACTATATAATAAGAGTTCTATACAAAATAAATAAATAATTACATCATATGGAGACAATATTCTAGCAACCCAATGTTGACTGGGAGATGACGACCTAGACCTCTCACGAACTCGTCACAACATCCTCCATGCGCCTCATCCTGCGGTACCTGTTCTTGACCTGTGGGGGGTGTGAGACAGCAAGAATGAGCTCATATACGTTCATCACTCAACAAGTTATGGGGAATAATGTGCATGAACTCGCCAAAGGTGGGAGCTCATGTGAAGTGTAAGGCTTACCAAAGAGGATGGTTAGAGCTGAGCATTGCTTTTAAAGTTGGTCAAAATTTTATTAGCAATTACTAAGTATAAGTAAATACCAACCCAATTAAGTAGTAGAACAGAAGTGATAACAACACCTGCGATGCAATGCATATGACAAATTGAATTTAGTTCTATAAATTAATCACGTGAGGGTCCAAGCTGCTCATGATCGTGAGCACGTCTCATATACCAGTTCTACACTCTGCAGAGGTTGCACATCTTTACCCACAAGTCATGTTACCCATCTGCTAAGAGAAGGCCACTCCCATACACCTCTACCGAGGAGGCGAGGTAGGGTAACACTACAAGGCATTTACAAAGTTCCACTAGCTTCAGAAAACCCGCTACAGTTTCTAGGAAGCTCCAATGCAGGGACCCTCGTCTGACCGCCATCGCAGCAAAATCAACCCAAGGGCCTCCCTACACTGACCACTCCCCTACTGCCTTTGCCCCTTTTGGGTAAGGTAGTCCTCCACTAGCTTTCCTAATTAGTCAGCCAAGGGCGTCCCATACCACCCTTGTGGTAGCACTGTTTTCCCGGGTGGTCGCTGCATGTTCCAATTAACATAATAATCTTAACATGAACAGTAAATAACAACTGATAATAAAAGTATAATCATGAATAATGTGTATCTCTATACCCAAAACCACATAAAGCATTAGCATGTACTACCCAAAAATTCAGTGGTAAACAAGGTATAAAGATAGTTAAACAAGGGTAACCTATTGGGTCCCATCAAAATTAACCTATGCAGTTCATTACTATTAATAAGAACATGAGTTGGTAAGAGGAAGTGATCAAGGGCACAACTTGCCTGGGACTTGAGATTCCAGGTACCAACTTGCTCTTCAGGTGACTCGTGACCTCACTGCTAAACGTAGCAATACAGACAAACATGGTATAGGCAAAATTAACATCACATAAATCATAAGCACAAACTGAATAATAATAATCTATGTGTTGCTACGAGATCGTGGGCGCGAGAATCACTAAAATCAGATTTACGGTTAAAAAGTTATGGTTTTTATGTGATCAATTATGGGGACTATGTCTATGTTAATTAATAAATCATGTGAGAAATATATCTTTAAGAAAATATTAATTTAATATTAACCTAAGTTATAACTTGTTAGAATCATATTTCTTTAGTTAGACTATAGTCATAGGTTGATTTACCATGTCACATTAACCTGGTTTAGAAAAGTAAATTTAATAAACATGTATTCAATTACTTATGCAAGCACTAACATAATTGTTGTTGTCACGTAGACAATATTAATGTGAGGCTAACACGATTTGAACGGTGTAAATCAGAGTTACAGTTAAAAGTTACGAATTTCTAAAGATTTAGTAGTGGTGTACAAAAGAAATTAAGTACACAATTTCAGTTTAGGTTTCATAACAAATTAAAGTTACTAGGTGATAAACAATATTAATATGAATTTAATACAAATGGAATGGATCAATTTGGAGTTAAAATAAATTAAATATGAATTAAACAAGTTTCTAAAATTATGTCTATACTAAAAATCATTTTCTATTCTAATTCTAAATATTTCCAATGGTCCTGGACTGCGAGCACGATTATTATAAACCCCACGGTCAAGCGTGCAAATAACAAGACCTAATCTGAATTACTTTTACACACGTAAGGACGGTGGGTTGGTTTTAAGAAAGCACATAGTCTCTTTTACAAAATTTCTATGCCGAAGGTGTATTAGGGCGCCACAGTCGTTGGATTACCAACCTAGGGTGTAGATTAGATTGACCCAACATGAAATCTTGGCCGTGGGATTCATAATTGATGCCCCAGATTTTAAAACGTCTAAATCTGAAAGTGCATTCATCCCTTTTGTGAGTTTTGGTGATTTGGATAACAACACATTTAAAGGTCTAACGAGTTTGCTAAGTGTTGAACAGGAAATTCAGTATGATGAATGTTGGGGACTTGTTCTCAAATTCTAAGAGTTAAGAACAAGGCAACATAAAAAGTGTTAAGTGTTAGGGTCCTTCGTCCTTCGAAGCACTATATCCCTTTGGGAAATAATGAATCTCGGACGAAGGTCATGAAAAACATACCTTCGTAAACATAACAAATAATGACGAAGAACTCACATAAAGCATGAAATATGATATAAGCATCACCAAAGAATCATTTCTATTTTATTAACATGGAAAAACAGAAATGATCCCAAATTACAAATGTACCTTCGATCCTGAGAGAAGGTGGAAAGTACGAGCATGACGCCAAAAGCAGAATGACAAATCAGCGTGAACAGTACGGGAGTACTGTTCATCTATTTATAGACGCGGGACGCAGCCCACGTAAAATTACATCCATGTCCATTACATTTGTTAACGGTTTATGGAAATCTATTGAGGACCCCGAAGTCTTTTCATCTTAAGGTCGGTTCCCCCTTGTGCCATCGCGCCGAAGCTTCCCTGCGTACAGCTTCGGCTGCCCCCGACCTTCGTCTGGCTCAGCCTTCGTCCTGGTCGTGCTCCATATCCATAATTCTGAATCCGAAAATACCTGTTCATATAATTCACTTGGAAAACATTGTCAAATCATGTTTTTGAGGACCTTCGGAGGACGAAGGCCCCCAACAGTAGCCCCTCGCAATATTAATTTGTAAATAATAAATTCAGATTGCGATATGGACGAAGGCCTTGAGCCGAAGGTCCGAAAAAACACCTTCCCTTTGCTAGAATAGCAACATTCACTGACAAGCGGGGCCTTTTAACTTTTAACGCCCTAGGCGTATAAATAAGAACACATCGTGAATTCATTTGGCACACACGCCTGCCTTTTACTTCGGCCCACTAAAAATTTTTAGCTCTTGCTCATTGAGATTTGCTGGTCTTTTTGATTTCGAAGCTTCGGCCTCGGGAACAAATTTTTAGTGTTTCCGAAGATGTCTGAAGACAAGAAGATCCCTGCTGAGACGAAGCTGAGTCTCGAGGAGGAGAAGAATCTGGGGTTCCTGATAGCGATGGCAGAGACTAATACAGAGAAAATCACGAAGGAGATTCTCGAAGGTTTGTCCGAAGATACTGATGACAGCGACAGCTATGATGTGGAAAGTGATGGGGAAGAGGCCGAAGATCGACCGTGGCGACCAAGTCACTCAGTTTTTGGGAAAACAACCATCAAGCAGAGTCACATTGATAATATGAGGGGGCGATACTTCCGAGACATATCTATTGTGAGAGCTGATGCCGGGGAAAAGACTTCTCCCACCCCTGAAGAAGATGAAGTTGTGATTTTCCGAAGCCTCCTCAAGGCTGGGCTTCGATTCCCCCTGAGCAATTTTGTTGTTGAGGTACTGAAAACATTCCAAATCTACCTTCATCAACTCACTCCCGAAGCTATTATAAGAATGGGGATTTTTGTCTGGGCTGCGAGAAGCCAAGGTTTGGAACCAAACGCTAAAAGCTTCTGCAACATACACGAGTTATTGTACGAGACGAAGCCCTGGGGAAAGGAGCAATACCACAACAACTTTGGGTGCTACAGCTTCGGCGCCCGCTCCGGGTCAAGCTACCCTGTGCCAACCTTTCGGAAGAGGTGGCCCGGAGCCTGGATGTCTGAATGGTTTTATGTGAAAAATGATCTAACAGCGCAAAATAATGTCAAAAGTATCATTATGTACCCAATTTGGCAACGCTTCGGACTTCGAAGGCCGAAGGTTGAAATGGATGAGGCAGCCGAAGAATGCCAAAGAGCCTTCGGCGCAGTCTGCTCCTTCATTGGGACAAGGGACTTGGTCCAGGAGCACATTGCCTTCAGGATATGGCCACTTGCGGAAAAGTGGGAAATGCCGAAAGAAACCATCAAAGAGTCCGACGAAGGCGGACTAGTCAGATTAAAATACACATTCAAATATGCAGATAAATTTATTGAACCTGATGATGACTGGCTGAAAAGCATTGAAACATTAAGTGATGAATTACTTGGGGCATTCTCGAAGGCTGAAAATACTGCACTATCAGCAGCCTTCGGAGGCCGAAAAAAGAAGAGATTGAACCGAGTGTTTGATGCAATCGGGTTCTTCTACCCTGATTATTGTTATCCCGTCCGAAGGCAAAAAAGGAAAAACATAACATCTGAAAAAGAAGAAGCTGGAACTGCTCCTAGCGAGCTAGACCCAAAAGGAAAAAGGTTGAAGGTCTTCACACACCGACCACGCCATATTGAACCAGCTTCGGTGCCTGAGTATACTGGAGGAACTCCTTCGGCCGCTGAAGCTGAACAGCCACTCTTATTGCCAGAAATTGCAGAGATGGCCGAAGCACCATCGACAGAAAAAATGGAAGAAGCGAAAAATCTGACTAAGGAAAAAACCTCAGAAACTTTAAGTCCTGCAATAAATATTGAAGCATCAAAAATCCAAAAGGCTCCAATGGTGACCCCAAAAAGGAAAAGAATGGTAAATGTACTAGATGTCTTGGAGACAATTAAGTCTTCAAGCACAACTCCAAAAAAGAGTGTTGAAATTGCTGAAGCTTCCTCTGAAGCTCCGACACAACAAACTGAAGCTGAAGCTGGGCCTTCAGAGCCCTTCAGGGAAGAAACTTTGGAAACCGAAACGATAAAAATACCAGAACCAATTTTAATTGAAGAGACTGACACTGCCATCCCCGAAGCGCCTGCCAGCATGTGTGATTACATTATACGACATGCTTCGGGGAAAAAGCTATCTGACGGAGAAATTCATGAAGCTAATCATTATGCAAAGGAGCTAAAATATCCAAAGGGGGCAATAATATTCAATGGGACAAATGAAGATGATTTTTTATACTGCCTACCGGATAATAAGGAACTATCTGTCTGTCGAGAAATGGCCAGGGGCATAGGCTTCCCGAAGCTCGAAGTTGGACTAAGCGCCATGACGAAAGAGGATCTCGCAGACAGCCTTGCGTACAACAGCTTGAAGGTACCGGAATTAAACGCTTGAAAAAACCCCCCCATTATTTTTACGCACATTATTCCTTTTTCCTTATTTGAATTCTTTTTCGCATAGGGCCTGATCCTAAGCAACGCGCTAAGAGCGCAGAAGAGCGCCGAAGATGAAAGTTATGAAATTGCGTTTAATAATTTACGCTCCGAAGTTATCAAGCTGAGAAATGAAGCTTTGGAAAAAGATAAAATTCTGCTTACATTGGTGGATAAAGTGAAAAAAGACGAGGCCGCTTCAAAGGCCCAATCCGAAGCTCAAAAACGCGAGATTGAAGATCTTCGGAAACAACTGGCTAGAGCGAAAGAGGAGCGCGCGCTTGAGGAAACGAATCGTGAACTTAGTGATTTTATGGTCAACAAATTGGAATCAAGAGTTAAGGAGCTTCGCACATCGCAGAGGAAATGCTATGTTAAATCTATAGAATGCGTGAATAAAATTAAAAACAGCTTTGCTAGCGTCGGCGCCTTTTCCAGCGAAGAGAATTTTTCTCGAGGCAATCCCGAAGGTCCGCTGGAATGGATTAGCCACGAAGCAGAGGCCTTCGAAGAAATTCTAAACAGCCGCGGCGACATATGCGCTTTCTCAGGCGCTAGAGGAATTACTTCTGTGTTAGAGAAGAAGGGTTGCGGGCACGTAAAACTTTTAGCTCAGTCCGAAGCTACCTTATGCTCCGAAGATATCAAGGACCCCTCGGCCGAAGCAAGCGTGGTTGCTGGCAAATTTTTTACTGATATCTGGAACGACGGCGGCCGAGGAATGGCACAAGAAATTATCGAAAGGAGCGAAAAAGGCATCCACGAAGCTAGGAAAGTGGTAGAGACTGCCGAAAAGAGTAGGGAGCCCGAAGGACAGTTAGGTACCAACTAGTCGTTCTTGTTGCGCTGTAATTTTCATTTTAAACTTTGCTCGCGATTTGCAAAAGTACTGAAGAAGTGTTCTCTACGCTCAGAAGCTGTTGGACGATCTCCCCACACAAAAGGGGATGAAGAAATTAATCAGATGGCCAAAACTATCATGGACAAGGTCGTTGACCAACTTCTGAATAAAGCCGCCGAAGCAGTATTGAGGGAAGATTAGGTGCTATTGGGAAAAAACATTTAAAGTGTAATCTATGCAACACTTTGTAGATTTGAATGTAATATACAAGTCTCTTTTCATTATTGAATTCTTTACGATGCATGAAACTTTAAATACATACCACTTTTGAGCCTTCGGCGAAAAAACACCTTCCCTTCTTTTCATGCGTCGTGAAGAAGATAGCCTTCGTCAAAATTGTTCTGATGAATGACATCGATGCCTCGTGAAAACATTTTCCGAAGCTATTTTCCGAAGCTATGCAATTTTGATATTGATCTGATAAAGCTCGCCCATGCTTCGTGAAAATATTCCCCGAAACTGTATTCCGAAGCTATACAATTTCAATGTTACTTTTTCAAAGCATCCCTTCGAAGGTTTAGAGTGTCCCTTTCTCTTGCCAAATGCGATATGATGTATGATGCTTATGCTATGCAAAATGATGTGATGATGTTATGTTATGCATGTGACATTTGTTCCGAAGATACACATAAAATATATTCGTAAGCTCTGCATTCCCTTAGGAACGTCTTTGGAGCTTCTTCGTCTTTTACTTAGACGGCATCAGCGTTGACTTTTCGCTGTAAGCCTCCCTTAGGAGCTTCTTCGTCTTTTACTTAGACGGTATCAGCGTTGACTTTTCGCTGTAGGCTCTGCATTCCTTTAGGAACGACTTCTGAGCAGAAAACTTACGCTGCGCTCCCTTTGGAACGACTTTTTGTGACTTTATAAACTTACTCTGCGTTCCTTAGAACGACTTTTTGTTACTCCGAAGGATTTTTAGTCCGAAGGTCCTTCTTGGTAACGGAAGAAATTTTAGGCTTCGGCAACTTAGGCCTGTGAATCAAATAAATTTTTCTCGTGGAAACAACGAAATTATTACATGGAAACTAACAATGTTTTTTGCTTCACAGAAAATAAAACTGAATAGAAAAGACTGCTATCAAAGGTAGGATATGTCAATAAATGTGCTTCGACTCTGGCACAGTGCTGTTGACTGTGCGAGCTTCGGACTGTTCTCTGAAGTCCCTCTGCTGTGGAGCGTATTGACTCCCTTCTGGCTGTTGACCTTGCTGCAATGGAGGTGGAGGTGGAGGCTGCTGCCAGGAAGCTTGAGGTTGACTTGCCGAAGCTACAGAAGCCGCAGGGTGGTTGTCTATGTATTGTGGGACATAAGGCGGATGAAATGAAGCAGTATGCAAAACCTGCTTCGACTGAGCTTGTTGAGATGCAGCTTCGGCTAGTTCCTTTTGCTTCTGGATTGTAACATGGCACGTCCTAGTGGTGTGACCCTTGCCCTCTCCACAGAATAGGCAAAACAGTCTCCTTGGCTGATCTCCGAATCTTCCGCCGAAGCCCCTGGCGCCTCTGCCTCTTGGAGCTGGTGGCCGAAAGGAAGTTTGTTGTTGCCCCGAAGCCTGTGAGGAGCACTGCGGCCTGTTTTGCTGATTCCCCTTATCATCATTCTGAGTGCTGTGAATGGAACGGACATGCCTCGGGTAATATCTTCCTCCGAAGCCCCTGGTCATCTCAGAAAATCTGAAGGCCTCCTCCCTTCTTTGGCGAAAGTCATTGTCGGCACGAATGTACTCATCCATCTTTTGGAGCAATTTCTCCAAGGTCTGAGGAGGCTTCCGAGCAAAGTATTGAGCTGCAGGTCCAGGACGAAGCCCCTTGATCATGGCTTCGACAACGATTTCATTGGGCACCGTTGGTGCCTGCGCCCTCAATCGTAAGAACCTTCGGACATAAGCCTGAAGGTATTCTTCGTGATCCTGAATACACTGGAAGAGGGCTTGAGCTGTAACCGGCTTCGTTTGAAATCCTTGAAAGCTGGTCAGTAACATATCCTTCAGCTTCTGCCATGAAGTGATTGTTCCTGGCCGAAGGGAGGAATACCAGGTCTGAGCAACATTCCTGACAGCCATGACGAAAGACTTTGCCATGACTGCAGCGTTGCCCCCGTACGAAGACACTGTTGCTTCGTAGCTCATCAAGAATTGCTTCGGGTCGGAGTGGCCGTCAAACATGGGGAGCTGGGGTGGCTTATAGGATGGAGGCCAAGGAGTAGCCTGCAGCTCAGCAGATAGAGGAGAAGCATCATCAAAAACAAAATTTCCCTGATGGAAATTATCATACCAGTCGTCTTCGTTGACGAAGCCCTCCTGATGAAGGTCTTTCTGATGAGGCCTTCTGTTCTGCTCATCGTGAGTGAGATGGCGAACTTCCTCAGAAGCTTCGTCAATTTGCCTTTGCAACTCAGCTAGGCGGGCCATCTTCTCCTTCTTCCTCTGTACTTGTTGATGTAGCATCTCCATCTCTCTGATTTCTTGGTCCAGCTCTTCTTCCTCAAGCGTCGGGCTAACAGCTTTTCTCTTCTGGCTTCTGGCCTCCCGAAGAGAGACGGTCTCCTGGTTGTGGTCCAGCGGTTGTAGTGCTGCAGCCCCAGCTGCTGAAGCTTTCTTCGGCGCCATAGCGAAGGTCTATAGCTTCCGAAGGTGTTCACGAAGACTCGAAGTGGAAGTGAGTTCACCGACGGTGGGCGCCAATGTTGGGGACTTGTTCTCAAATTCTAAGAGTTAAGAACAAGGCAACATAAAAAGTGTTAAGTGTTAGGGTCCTTCGTCCTTCGAAGCACTATATCCCTTTGGGAAATAATGAATCTCGGACGAAGGTCATGAAAAACATACCTTCGTAAACATAACAAATAATGACGAAGAACTCACATAAAGCATGAAATATGATATAAGCATCACCAAAGAATCATTTCTATTTTATTAACATGGAAAAACAGAAATGATCCCAAATTACAAATGTACCTTCGATCCTGAGAGAAGGTGGAAAGTACGAGCATGACGCCAAAAGCAGAATGACAAATCAGCGTGAACAGTACGGGAGTACTGTTCATCTATTTATAGACGCGGGACGCAGCCCACGTAAAATTACATCCATGTCCATTACATTTGTTAACGGTTTATGGAAATCTATTGAGGACCCCGAAGTCTTTTCATCTTAAGGTCGGTTCCCCCTTGTGCCATCGCGCCGAAGCTTCCCTGCGTACAGCTTCGGCTGCCCCCGACCTTCGTCTGGCTCAGCCTTCGTCCTGGTCGTGCTCCATATCCATAATTCTGAATCCGAAAATACCTGTTCATATAATTCACTTGGAAAACATTGTCAAATCATGTTTTTGAGGACCTTCGGAGGACGAAGGCCCCCAACAATGAACATACTTGAATAGTGTATAATGATCAGTAAACAAAGGTTCAACATGAGGTTAAATAACCAATGAGACAATGCAAATGGATATAATATGATCTCTATATTGGTTTGAATATATGGACAAGACCTGAGAAATCACTACATACATATGATCAGAATAGAGGATGAAGTGGTTAAGAGGATTGGTCAAGCCAAAGTGAATAAGATATGAGGAATCGTGAATTGGCTTGACCATATTACTATCAGTCCATATATGCTTCTATGAGAATCAAACTAGAGCTTGATTGATCTTAACGGTTATATCTAGAAGACATTCAAGCAAGGTTCACAATATTGAAGAAATGATTCTCTCAATGGATGGTCAATATGATGTGACTCAAGAATGGCTAGATAGGGTGAAGATAGCAAGGAAAGTGCTTCGAGGAACTAAGCGAAGGTGAAGGCCAAGCGACGACTTGTGGACCAAGGTACCATGGCTAAGGTGAAGAAGAGAGTACTTGCACTAAGTCGATGAACTAATCAGCTATGAAGAGTTATAACATGTTGATACATCAGTATGGTGACTTGAAGCCATGATTTGAACTCATACATGGTGATATGGTACAAGTCACATGGGTTGATTTGTGTTTGCTTCAAAAGGTGAGACAAAGATGTTTGTGATCCCTATGAAGCAACACCATGGAGAAATCACACATGAGACACCAATTACTCAAGGAGTTTACTTAATTATATTTTATTTAACTTGAGTATAGGAATCGTCGTACTATAAAGGGGGATCCAAAAAGAAGGTTGGTGTTTGCCAAAGCTCAAACCTCTATATTCAAAAGCTATTTTTGAAAAACAAAAATCTCTTGAACATTCTATGGTTGACCGTGGTTAGGTTTGAGAAACCTAGAGTGTTCCTGTTGAAAAGCAGCTGAACTTCTTCAACTGCAGCTGAGCTTTTCAGCTAAGCTGAACTTCAGCTGAGTTGAGCTTTCTCAACTCCAGCTGAACTGAGCTTCAGCTGTGAACCTCTTTGTCCATACACCAGCTGAACTTGCCTCTGGGCAGTTGAGTTGGGGTTTTATCTTCTAAACTCTCTGGTCAAGACTAATTGAACTGGTCCTGAGGGGCAGTTCAGCTGGTCTCTGACCCCTCTGACCTCTGACCAACAGTGTGCCAGTCAGACTGGCAAATAGGTCACCAGAGGTGTCAGGGGCGGTTCAACCGGTCTGGTCAACCTTGGTCAGACTGCAGGTCAGTGTGCCAGTCAGTCTGCCAGTCAGACTGGCAGATAGGCTGCCAGGCCTGCCAGGGGCGGTTCAACCGCCCTAGGGGGCGGTTCAACCGGTCTCAGGCAGAAAAATCTGCCCAACGACTAGTTTTGAGCTCCACCTATATATACTCACTCCTACCTCTCTCCCCCACAACAAGAGCACGATTTGAACTCCATTTCTAACCTAAGAAACACCTCCCATTCTCTCTCTCTCTCTCTCACATCTCTTGCCTCTCCCATTTCAAATCTTTGGAGAGAAATCTTTGAGTGAGCTTGAGAGCTGCAGTTTTTGTGCTTCATCTCTAAATCTCTCTTGCTCTTCTTCATTCGAGCTTTGGTACTACATCGAGTTCTTTGTGGATTCATTACTCTTGGAGCTTCTAGCTCCTAGACGACTAGGTGTCTCTTGTGAGTCTCCAAATCTTGTGGAAGACCACAAGAAAGTTTGTATTACTCGCTCGTTTGAGCAAAGATTAGTGTGTGGGCTTGACCTTTGTGGTCGGCGAAGGGAGGATTAGGGTTGAAAGAGAACCGGCTCTTTGTGGGCGCCTCAACGAGGAAGTAGGGCACCTTTTGTGGTGTGACCGAACCTCGGGATAAATCTTCTGTCTCTTGGGTTCTTGCTCATTGTGTTTATTCGTGTTATTCCTTCTCTCACCCTTCCGTGGAAGATTTGTTCATATCTCTTTGGTGTATGGATTTTGAGAAGTGCCTAAAAGGGAATTAGGCTTACACCTAGTTCCTAATTAATTTTGGTGGTTGAATTGCCCAACACAAATTATTGGACTAACTAGTTTGCTCTAGTGTATAAGTTATACAGGTGTCAAAGGTTCACACTTAGCCAATAAAAGACCAAGAAAAGGGTTCAACAAGGAGAGCAAGGGATAACCGAAGTGTGCCCTGGTCTGGCGCACCGGACAGTGTCCGATGCACCAGGGGACCCCAAGCCAACTTCGCACCTTCGGGAATTTTCAGAGGCGCTTCGCTATAATTCACCGGACAGTGTCCGGTGCTCCAGAGAAGAGCGACTCTGAACTCGCCAGCTTCGGATTTCCGCTCCGCTATAATTCACCGGACATGTCCGGTGCACACCGGACGGTCCGGTGAGCCAGCGGAGCAACGACTACTTCGTGCCAACGGTCGTCTGCAACGCATTTAATGCGCGCCAGCGCGCGCAGAAGAGCAGGGCACGCGCAGGTGGCACACCGGACAGTCTACAGGACTTGTCCGGTGCACCACCGGACAGCCAGGCGGGCCCACACGTCAGAGCTCCAACGGTCGGAACCCAACGGCCTGGTGACGTGGCTGGCGCACCGGACAGTGTCCGGTGGCGCACCAGACTGTCCGGTGCGTCATGCGACAGCAGCCTCCACCAAACGACTAGTTTGGTGGTTGGGGTTATAAATACCCCCAACCACCCCACATTCAAGTCATCTAAGTTTTCCACCTTCCAACTACTTACAAGAGCTAGGCATTCAATACAAGACATACCCAAGTGGTCAAATCCTCTCCCAATTCCACAAAAGCTTTAGTGTTAAGTGAGAGTGATTTGTTGTGTTCTTTTGAGCTCTTGCGCTTGGATTGCTTTCTTCTTTCTCATTCTTTCTTGTGATCAATACTCAATTGTAACCAAGGCAAGAGACACCAATTGTGTGGTGGTCCTTGCGGGGAAGTTTTGTTCCCGGTTGATTTGAGAAGAGAAAGCTCACTCGGTCCGAGGGACCGTTTGAGAGAGGGAAGAGGTTGAAAAAGACCCGACCTTTGTGGCCTCCTCAACGGGGAGTAGGTTTGCGATAACCGAACCTCGGTAAAACAAATCCGCGTGTCACACTCCTTTATTCCCTTACGATTTGTTTTGCACCCTCTCTCGCGGACTTGATTATATTTCTAACGCTAACCCGGGTTGTAGGTGTGATTAACTTTGTAAATTTCAGTTTCGCCCTATTCACCCCCCTCTAGGCGACTTTCAATTGGTATCAGAGCCCGGTGCTTCATTAGAGCCTAACCGCTCAAAGTGATGTTGGGAGAACACGCCAAGAAGGAGATGGAGACCGGCGAAAAGCCCACTACAAGCCACGGGAAGGCTTCATCGGAAGAGTCCCGCAAAAAGGAGAAAGGGAAGGAGAAGAAAGCCTCTTCCCACAAGTCGCATCGGAGTGGCGACAAGAAAAAGAAGATGAGGAAGGTGGTCTACTACGAGACCGATACTTCATCACCTTCCACTTCTGGCTCCGACGCGCCCTCCGTAACTTCTAAGCGCCATGAGCGCAAGAAGTTTAGTAAGATTCCCTTACACTACCCTCGCACCTCTAGACATACTCCATTACTTTTCGTTCCATTAGGCAAACCGCCAACCTTTGACAGTGAAGATTATGCTAGGTGGAGTGATTTAATAAAATTTCATCTAACCTCACTCCACAAAAGTATATGGAATGTTGTTGAGTTTGGAGCACAGGTACCATCCGTAGGGGATGAGGATTATGATGAGGACGAGGTGGCCTAAATCGAGCACTTCAACTCCCAAGCCACAACCATACTCCTCGCTTCTCTAAGTAGGGAGGAGTACAACAAGGTGCAAGGATTAAAGAGCGCCAAGGAAGTTTGGGACGTGCTCAAGACCGCGCATGAGGGTGATGAACTAACCAAGATCACCAAGCGGGAGACGATCGAGGGGGAGTTCGGTCGCTTTCGGCTTCGCAAAGGGGAAGAGCCACAAGACATGTACAACCGGCTCAAAACCTTGGTGAACCAAGTGCGCAACCTTGGGAGCAAAAAGTGGGATGACCACGAGATGGTTAAGGTTATTCTTAGATCACTTATTTTCCTTAACCCTACTCAAGTTCAATTAATTCGTGGTAATCCTAGATATACACTAATGACAACGAGGAAGTAATCGGGAATTTTGTGAGCTTTGAGTATATGATCAAGGGCTCAAAGAAGATCAACGAGCTAGATGATCCCTCCACATCCGAAGCACAACCGGTCGCATTTAAGGCGACGGAGGAGAAGAAGGAGGAGTCAACACCGAGTAGACAACCAATCGACGCCTCAAAGCTCGACAACGAGGAAATGGCGCTCGTCATCAAGAGCTTCCGCCAAATCCTCAAGCAAAGGAGGGGGAAAGATTACAAGCCCCGCTCCAAGAAGGTGTGCTACAAATGTGGTAAGCCCGGTCATTTTATTGCAAAATGTCCACTATCTATTGACAGTGACAGGGGCGACGACAAAAAGGGGAGAAGAAAGGAGAAGAAGAGGTACTACAAGAAGAAGGGCGGCGATGCCCATGTTTGTCGCGAGTGGGACTGAGACGAAAGCTCTAGCAACTCCTCCGACGACGAGGACGCCGCCAACATCGCCGTCACCAAGGGACTTCTCTTCCCCAACGTCGGCCACAAGTGCCTCATGGCAAAGGATGGCAAAAAGAAGAAGGTTAAATCCAAATCCTCCACTAGATATGAGTCTTCTAGCGATGATAATGCTAGTGATGAGGAAGATAATTTGCGTACTCTTTTTGCCAACTTAAACATGCAACAAAAAGAAAAATTAAATGAATTAATTAGTGCTATCCATGAGAAGGATGATCTCTTGGACTCCCAAGAGGACTTCCTTATTAAAGAAAACAAGAAGCATGTTAAAGTTAAAAATGCTTATGCTCTAGAAGTAGAAAAATGCGAAAAATTATCTAGTGAGCTAAGCACTTGCCATGAGACTATTGACAACCTTAGGAATGAAAATGCTAATTTATTAGCTAAGGTTGATTCAAATGTTTGTAATGTTTCAATTCCCAATCCTAGAAATGATAATAATGATTTGCTTGCTAAGATTGAAGAATTGAACATTTCTCTTGCTAGCCTTAGAAATGAAAATGAAAAATTGCTTGCTAAGGCTAAAGATTTTGATGTTTGCAATGCTACCATTTCCGACCTTAGAAGTAAAAATGATATATTGCATGCTAAGGTTGTAGAATTAAAATCTTGCAAACCCCCTACATCTACCGTTGAACATACTTCTATTTGCACTAGATGTAGAGATATTGATATTAATGCTATACATGATCACATGGCTTTAATTAAACAACAAAATGATCATATAACTAAATTAGATGCTAAAATTTCCGAGCATGAACTTGAAAATGAGAAATTTAAATTTGCTCGTAGTATGCTTTATAGTGGGAGACGCCGTGGCATCAAGGATGGCATTGGCTTCCAAAAGGGGGACAATGTCAAACTTAATGCCCCTCCTAAGAAATTGTCTAATTTTGTTAAGGGCAAGGCTCCCATGCCTCAGGATAACGAGGGTTACATTTTGTACCCTGTCGGTTATCCTGAGAGCAAAATTAGGAGAATTCACTCTAGGAAGTCTCACTCTGGTCCTAACCATGCATTTATATATAAGGGTGAGACATCTAGTTCTAGGCAACCAACCCGTGCTAAGTTGCCTAAGAAGAAAACTCCTAGTGCATCAAATGATCATGTCATTTCATTTAAAACTTTTGATGCATCATATGTTTTAACTAACAAATCCGGCAAGGTAGTTGCCAAGTATGTTGGGGGGCAAGCACAAGGGGTCAAAGACTTGTGTTTGGGTACCCAAAGTTCTTGTATCTAATGCCAAAGGACCCAAAACCATTTGGGTACCTAAAGTGAAGAACTAAACTTGTTTTGTAGGTTTATGCATCCGGGGGCTCAAGTTGGATAATCGACAGCGGGTGCACAAACCACATGACAGGGGAGAAGAAAATGTTCTCCTTGAAAGGGAATTAGGCTTACACCTAGTTCCTAAATAATTTTGGTGGTTGAATTGCCCAACACAAATCTTTGGACTAACTAGTTTGCTCTAGTGTATAAGTTATACAGGTGTCAAAGGTTCACACTTAGACAATAAAAAGACCAAGTGTTGGGTTCAACAAAAATGCAAAGGAGCAACCGAAGGCTCCTCTGGTCTGGCGCACCGGACTGTCCGGTGTGCCACCAGACATGTCCGGTGCACCAGAGGACTCAGGTTTCAAACTCGTCACCTTCGGGAATTTCCAGAGGCCACTCCGCTATAATTCACCGGACTGTCCGGTGTGCACCGGACATGTCCGGTGCTCCAAGGAAGGAAGGCCTCAGGAACTCGCTAGCCTCGGTTTTTCACTCCAGCCGCTCCGCTATAATTCACCGGACTGTCCGGTGTACACCGGACTGTCCGGTGCATCTGCGGAGCAACGGCTACTTCAGGCGCCAACGGGTACCTGCAGCGCATTTATTGCGCGCCAGCACGCGCAGAGGTCAGGCACGCCCATGCTGGCGCACCGGACACTCTACAGTACATGTCCGGTGCGCCACCGGACATCAAGACGGGCCCAGAAGTCAGAACTCCAACGGTCGATTTCCAACGGCGCTGGTGACGTGGCGGGGGCACCGGACATGTCCGGTGTGCACCGGACTGTCCGGTGCGCCATCGAACAGACAGCCCAGCCAACGGTCAAGTTTGGTGGTTGGGGCTATAAATACCCCAACCACCCCACCATTCATTGCATCCAAGTTTTCCACTTCCCAACTACTACAAGAGCTCTAGCATTCAATTCTAGACACACCAAAGAGATCAAATCCTCTCCAAATTCCACACAACGCCATAGTGACTAGAGAGAGTGATTTGCTTGTGTTCTTTCGAGCTCTTGCGCTTGGATTGCTTTCTTCTTTCTTGATTCTTTCTTGAGATCAAACACTCACTTGTAATTGAGGCAAGAGGCACCAATTGTGTGGTGGCCCTTGCGGGAAGTTTGATTCCCAAGTGATTTGAGAAGAGAAGCTCACTCGGTCCGAGGGATCGTTTGAGAGAGGGAAGGGTTGAAAGAGACCCGGCCTTTGTGGCCTCCTCAATGGGGAGTAGGTTTGCAAGAACCGAACCTCGGTAAAACAAATCCACGTGTCACACTCTTCATTTGCTTGCGATTTGTTTTGTTCCCTCTCTCGCGGACTCGTTTATATTTCTAACGCTAACCCGACTTGTAGTTGTGATTATTTTTGAGAATTTCAGTTTCGCCCTATTCACCCCCCCTCTAGGCGACTTTCAATTGGTATCGGAGCCCGGTGCTTCATTAGAGCCTAACCGCTCGAAGTGATGTCGGGAGATCACGCCAAGAAGGAGATGGAGACCGGCGAAAAGCCCACTACAAGCCACGGGAGCACTTCATCGGAAGAGTCCCGCACCAAGAGGAAGGAGAAGAAGAAGAGCTCCTCCAACAAAGGGAAGGAGAAGAAGTCTTCTTCTCACCACAAAGAGAAGAAGGAGAGATCTTCCTCCCACAAACCACATCGGAGAGGGGACAAGCACAAAAGGATGAGGAAAGTGGTCTACTACGAGACCGACACTTCATCAACATCGACCTCCGACTCCGATGCGCCCTCCGTAACTTCTAAATGCCAAGAGCGTAAGAAGTTTAGTAAGATCCCCCTACATTACCCTCGCATTTCTAAAAATGCACCTTTACTTTCCGTCCCATTAGGCAAACCACCAACTTTTGATGGCGAAGATTATGCTAGGTGGAGTGATTTAATGCGATTTCATCTAACCTCACTCCACAAAAGTATATGGGATGTTGTTGAGTTTGGTGCACAGGTACCATCCGTAGGGGATAAAGACTATGATGAGGATGAGGTGGCCCAAATCGAGCACTTCAACTCTCAAGCAACAACAATACTCCTCGCCTCTTTAAGTAGAGAGGAGTATAACAAAGTTCAAGGGTTGAAGAGCGCCAAGGAAGTTTGGGATGTGCTCAAAACCGCGCACGAAGGAGATGAGCTCACCAAAATCACCAAGCGGGAAACGATCGAGGGGGAGCTCGGTCGGTTCCGACTTCGCAAAGGGGAAGAGCCACAACACATGTACAACCGGCTCAAGACTTTGGTGAATCAAGTGCGCAACCTCGGGAGCACAAAGTGGGACGACCACGAAATGGTTAAGGTTATTCTAAGATCTCTCATTTTCCTTAACCCTACTCAAGTTCAATTAATTCGTGGTAATCCTAGATATACTAAAATGACCCCCGAGGAAGTTATCGGGAATTTTGTAAGTTTTGAGTGCATGATCGAAGGCTCAAGGAAGATCAACGAGCTTGATGATCCATCCACATCCGAAGCTCAACCCGTCGCATTCAAGGCGACGGAGGAAAAGAAGGAGGAGGCTACACCAAGTCGACAACCTATAGACGCCTCCAAGCTCGACAATGAGGAAATGGCGCTCATCATTAAGAGCTTCCGTCAAATCCTCAAGCAAAGGAGAGGGAAAGACTACAAGTCCCGCTCCAAGAAGGTTTGCTACAAATGTGGTAAGCCCGGTCATTTTATTGCTAAATGTCCTATATCAAGTGACAGTGACCGAGGCGACGACAAGAAGGGGAGAAGAAAGGAGAAAAAGAAGTACTACAAGAAGAAGGGCGGCGATGCCCATGTTTGTCGGGAGTGGGATTCCGACGAAAGCTCAAGCGACTCCTCCGACGACGAGGACGCCGCCAACATCGCCGTCACCAAGGGACTTCTCTTCCCCAACATCGGCCACAAGTGCCTCATGGCAAAGGACGGCAAACGGAAGAAGGTTAAATCTAACTCCTCCACTAAATATGAGTCTTCTAGTGATGATAATAATAGTGATGAGGAGGATAATTTGCGTATTCTCTTTGCCAATCTTAACATGGAGCAAAAAGAAAAATTAAATGAATTGATTAGTGCTATTCATGAAAAGGATGACCTTTTGGACTCCCAAGAGGATTGTCTAATTAAAGAAAACAAGAAACATGTTAAGGTTAACAAGGCTTATGCTCTAGAAGTAGAAAAATGTGAAAAATTATCTAGTGAGCTAAGCATTTGCCGTGAGATGATTGACAACCTTAGAAATGAAAATGCTAGTTTAAATGCTAAGGTTGATTCACATGTTTGTAATATTTCAATTCTCAATCCTAGAGATAATAATGATGATTTGCTTGCTAGGATTGAAGAATTAAACACCTCTCTTGCTAGCCTTAGAGTAGAAAATGATAATTTGATTGCCAAGGCTAAAGATTATGATGCTTGCAAAGTTACAGTTTCCGATCTTAGAGATAAAAATGATATTCTTCATGCTAAGATTGTTGAACTTAATTCTTGCAAACCCTCTACATCTACCATTGAGCATGTCACTATTTGTACTAGATGTAGAGATATTGATGTTGATGCTATTCATGATCACATGATTCTAATTAAGCAACAAAATGATCATATAGCTAAACTAGATGCTAAAGTTGCCGAGCACAACTTAGAAAATGAGAAATTTAAATTTGCTCGTAGCATGCTTTATAATGGGAGACGCCCTGGCATTAAGGATGGCATTGGCTTCCAAAGGGGAGACAATGTCAAAATTAGTGCCCCTCCTAAAAGATTGTCAAATTTTGTTAAGGGCAAGGCTCCCATGCCTCAGGATAACGAGGGTTACATTTTGTACCCTGCCGGCTATCCTGAGAGCAAAATTAGGAAAATTCATTCTAGGAAGTCTCACTCTGGCCCTAATCATGCTTTTATGTATAAGGGTGAGACATCTAGCTCTAGGCAACCAACCCGTGCCAAGTTGCCTAGAAAGAAAACTCCTAATGCATCAAATGATCATGCCATTTCTTTTAAAACTTTTGATACTTCTTATGTGCTTACTAACAAATCCGGCAAGGTAGTTGCCAAGTTTGTTGGGGGCAAACACAAGGGGTCAAAGACTTGTGTTTGGGTACCCAAAGTTCTTGTGTCTAATGCCAAAGGACCCAAAACCGTTTGGGTACCTAAAGTCAAGAACTAAAATTGTCTTGTAGGTTTATGCATCCGGGGGCTCAAGTTGGATACTCGACAGCGGGTGCACAAACCACATGACAGGGGAGAAAAAGATGTTCTCCTCATATGAGAAAAACCAAGATCCCCAACGAGCGATCACATTCGGGGATGGAAATCAAGGTTTGGTCAAAGGTCTTGGTAAAATAGCTATATCTCCTGACCATTCTATTTCCAATGTTTTTCTTGTAGATTCTTTAGATTACAATTTGCTTTCCGTTTCACAATTATGTCAAATGGGCTACAACTGTCTATTCACTGATGTAGGTGTCACTGTCTTTAGAAGAAGTGATGATTCAATAGCATTTAAGGGAGTGTTAGAGGGTCAGCTATACTTAGTAGATTTTGATAGAGCTGAACTCGACACTTGCTTAATTGCTAAGACTAACATGGGTTGGCTCTGGCACCGCCGACTAGCCCATGTTGGAATGAAGAATCTTCATAAGCTTCTAAAGGGAGAACACATTTTAGGATTAACAAATGTTCATTTTGAGAAAGACAGGATTTGTAGCGCGTGCCAGGCAGGGAAGCAAGTTGGAGCTCATCATTCACACAAGAACATCATGACGACCGACAGGCCACTGGAGCTCCTACACATGGATCTATTCGGCCTGATTGCTTACATAAGCATCGACGGGAGTAAGTACTGTCTAGTTATTGTGGATGATTATTCTCGCTTCACTTGGGTATTCTTTTTACAGGAAAAAATCTCAAACCCAAGAGACCTTAAAGGGATTCTTGAGACGGGCTCAAAATGAGTTCGGCTTAAGGATCAAGAAAATAAGAAGCGACAACGGGACGGAGTTCAAGGACTCTCAAATTGAAGGCTTTCTTGAGGAGGAGGGCATCAAGCATGAGTTCTCTTCTCCCTACACCCCTCAACAAAATGGTGTAGTGGAGAGGAAGAATCGAACTCTATTGGACATGGCAAGGACCATGCTTGATGAGTACAAGACTTCGGATCGGTTTTGGGCGAGGCGGTCAACACCGCTTGCTACGCCATCAACCGGTTATATCTTCACCGAATCCTCAAGAAGACATCATATGAACTCCTAACCGGTAAAAAGCCCAATATTTCTTATTTTAGAGTCTTTGGTAGCAAATGTTTTATTCTTGTTAAAAAAGGTAGAAAATCTAAATTTGCTCCTAAGACTGTAGAAGGCTTTTTACTTGGTTATGACTCAAACACAAGGGCATATAGAGTCTTTAACAAGTCCACTGGACTAGTTGAAGTCTCATGTGACGTTGTGTTTGATGAAACTAACGGCTCTCAAGTAGAGCAAGTTGATCTTGATGAGATAGGTGATGAAGAGGCTCCGTGCATCGCGCTAAGGAACATGTCCATCGGGGATGTGTGTCCTAAGGAATCCGAAGAGCCTCCAAAAGCACAAGATCAACCATCCTCCTCCACTCAAGGATCTCCACCAACTCAAAATGAGGATGAAGCTCAAGTTGATGAAGTAGAAGATCAAGCAAATGAGCCACCTCAAGATGACGGCAATGATCAAGGGGGAGATGCAAATGATCAAGACAAGGAGGATGAAGAGCAAAGACCGCCACACCCAAGAGTCCACCAAGCAATCCAACGAGATCACCCCGTCGACACTATCCTCGGCGACATTCATAAGGGGGTAACTACTAGATCTCGTGTTGCACATTTTTGTGAGCATTACTCGTTTGTTTCCTCTATTGAGCCACATAGGGTAGAGGAAGCACTACAAGATTCGGATTGGGTGGTGGCGATGCAAGAGGAGCTCAACAATTTCACAAGAAACGAGGTATGGCACTTAGTTCCACGTCCTAACCAAAATGTTGTAGGAACCAAATGGGTCTTCCGCAACAAGCAAGATGAGCATGGTGTGGTGACAAGGAACAAAGCTCGACTTGTGGCCAAAGGATACTCCCAAGTCGAAGGTTTGGATTTCGGTGAAACCTATGCACCCGTAGCTAGGCTTGAGTCAATTCGCATATTATTAGCCTATGCTACTTACCATGGCTTTAAGCTTTATCAAATGGACGTGAAAAGTGCTTTCCTCAATGGACCAATCAAGGAAGAGGTCTATGTTGAGCAACCTCCCGGCTTTGAAGATAGTAAGTACCCTAACCATGTCTATAAGCTCTCTAAGGCGCTTTATGGGCTCAAGCAAGCCCCAAGAGCATGGTATGAATGCCTTAGAGATTTCCTTATCGCTAATGGCTTCAAAGTCGGCAAGGCCGATCCTACTCTATTCACTAAAACTCTTGACAATGATTTGTTTGTATGCCAAATTTATGTTGATGATATCATATTTGGGTCTACTAACGAATCTACTTGTGAGGAATTTAGTAGGATCATGACACAGAAATTCGAGATGTCTATGATGGGGGAGTTGAAGTATTTCTTAGGATTTCAAGTGAAGCAACTCCAAGAGGGCACCTTCCTTAGCCAAACGAAGTATACTCAAGATATTCTAAGCAAGTTTGGGATGAAGGATGCCAAGCCCATCAAGACACCCATGAGAACCAATGGGCATCTCGACCTCGACACGGGAGGTAAGTCCGTGGATCAAAAGGTATACCGGTCGATGATAGGTTCCTTACTCTATTTATGTGCTTCTCGACCGGACATTATGCTTTCCGTTTGCATGTGTGCAAGATTCCAATCCGACCCTAAGGAATCCCACCTTACGGCCGTAAAACGAATCTTAAGATATTTGGCTTATACTCCTAAGTTTGGGCTTTGGTACCCTCGGGGATCCACATTTGATTTGATTGGTTATTCGGATGCCGATTGGGCGGGGTGTAAGATTAACAGGAAGAGCACATCAGGGACTTGCCAGTTCTTGGGGAGATCCTTGGTGTCTTGGGCTTCAAAGAAGCAAAATTCGGTCGCTCTTTCAACCGCCGAAGCCGAGTACATTGCCGCAGGTCATTGTTGCGCGCAATTACTATGGATGAGGCAAACCCTGCGGGACTACGGTTACAAATTAACCAAAGTTCCTTTGCTATGTGATAATGAGAGTGCAATCAAAATGGCCGACAATCCCGTCGAGCATAGCCGCACTAAGCACATAGCCATTCGGTATCATTTTCTTAGGGATCACCAACAAAAGGGAGATATCGAGATTGCTTACATTAATACTAAAGATCAATTAGCCGATATCTTTACCAAGCCTCTTGATGAACAAACTTTTACCAAACTTAGGCATGAGCTCAATATTCTTGATTCCCGCAACTTCTTTTGCTAGATTGCACACATAGCTCATTTATATACTTTTGATCATATCTCTTTTATATGCTATGACTAATGTGTTTCCAAGTCTATTTCAAATCAAGTCATAGGTATATTGAAAGGGAATTGGAGTTTTCGGCGAAGACAAAGGCTTCCACTCCGCAACCCATCCTTCGCCGTCGCTCTAAGCCACTCTCCATCATTGGGGGAGAGAACAAAAGGACTTCATCTTTGGTATAATCTTAACTCATTTGTTTATGACCAAAGAGGAAGACATTACTTCAAGGGCTCTAATAATTCCGTTTTTGGCGATTCATGCCAAAGGGGGAGAGAGTATGAGCCCAAAGCAAAAGGACCGCACCACCACCAATTTCAAAAACTTAGTGTTTTTCAAGAGTATTTATCAATTGGTATCCTATTGTGTTCAAAAGAGGGAGAAAGTAGTATTTCAAAAATGATATATCAAAACCCTCTTGAACACTAAGAGGAGGATCTCCTTTAGGGGGAGTTTTGTTTAGTCAAAGGAAAAGCATTTAAAACAGGGGGAGAAAATTTCAAATCTTGAAAATGCTTTGCAAAATCCTATTCATTTACCTTTGACCATTTGCAAAAGAACTTTGAAAAGGATTTACAAAAGAGTTTGCAAAAACAAAACATGTGGTGCAAGCGTGGTCCAAAATGTTAAATAAGAAAGAAACAATCCATGCATATCTTGTAAGTAGTTATATTGGCTCAATTCCAAGCAACCTTTACACTTACATTATGCAAACTAGTTCAATTATGCACTTCTATATTTGCTTTGGTTTGTGTTGGCATCAATCACCAAAAAGGGGGAGATTGAAAGGGAATTAGGCTTACACCTAGTTCCTAAATAATTTTGGTGGTTGAATTGCCCAACACAAATCTTTGGACTAACTAGTTTGCTCTAGTGTATAAGTTATACAGGTGTCAAAGGTTCACACTTAGCCAATAAAAAGACCAAGTGTTGGGTTCAACAAAAATGCAAAGGAGCAACCGAAGGCTCCTCTGGTCTGGCGCACCGGACTGTCCGGTGTGCCACCGGACATGTCCGGTGCACCAGAGGACTCAGGTTTCAAACTCATCACCTTCGGGAATTTCCAGAGGCCACTCCGCTATAATTCACCGGACTGTCCGGTGTGCACCGGACATGTCCGGTGCTCCAAGGAAGGAAGGCCTCAGGAACTCGCCAGCCTCGGTTTTTCACTCCAGCCGCTCCGCTATAATTCACCGGACTGTCCGGTGTACACCGGACTGTCCGGTGCATCTGTGGAGCAACGGCTACTTCAGGCGCCAACGGGTACCTGCAGCGCATTTATTGCGCGCCAGCGCGCGCAGAGGTCAGGCACGCCCATGCTGGCGCACCGGACACTCTACAGTACATGTCCGGTGCGCCACCGGACATCAAGACGGGCCCAGAAGTCAGAACTCCAACGGTCGATTTCCAACGGCGCTGGTGACATGGCGGGGGCACCGGACATGTCCGATGTGCACCGGACTGTCCGGTGCGCCATCGAACAGACAGCCCAGCCAACAGTCAAGTTTGGTGGTTGGGGCTATAAATACCCCAACCACCCCACCATTCATTGCATCCAAGTTTTCCACTTCCCAACTACTACAAGAGCTCTAGCATTCAATTCTAGACACACCAAAGAGATCAAATCCTCTCCAAATTCCACACAACGCCATAGTGACTAGAGAGAGTGATTTGCTTGTGTTCTTTCGAGCTCTTGCGCTTGGATTGCTTTCTTCTTTCTTGATTCTTTCTTGAGATCAAACACTCACTTGTAATTGAGGCAAGAGGCACTAATTGTGTGGTGGCCCTTGCGGGAAGTTTGATTCCCAAGTGATTTGAGAAGAGAAGCTCACTCGGTCCGAGGGATCCTTTGAGAGAGGGAAGGGTTGAAAGAGACCCGGCCTTTGTGGCCTCCTCAACGGGGAGTAGGTTTGCAAGAACCGAACCTCGGTAAAACAAATCCACGTGTCACACTCTTCATTTGCTTGCGATTTGTTTTGTTCCCTCTCTCGCGGACTCGTTTATATTTCTAACGCTAACCCGGCTTGTAGTTGTGATTATTTTTGAGAATTTCAGTTTCGCCCTATTCACCCCCCCTCTAGGCGACTTTCACTCCTCCTATGAGAAAAACCAAGATCCCCAACGAGCTATCACATTCGGGGATGGAAACCAAGGTTTGGTCAAAGGATTGGGTAAAATTGCTATATCTTCTGACCATTCTATCTCCAATGTTTTTCTTGTAGATTCATTAGATTACAATTTGCTTTCCGTTTCTCAATTATGTCAAATGGGTACAACTGTCTTTTTACTGATGTAGGTGTCACTGTCTTTAGAAGAAGTGATGATTCAATAGCATTTAAGGGTGTGTTAGAGGGTCAGCTATACTTAGTAGATTTTGATAGAGCTGAACTCGACACATGCTTAATTGCTAAGACTAACATGGGTTGGCTCTGGCACCGCCGACTGGCCCATGTTGGGATGAAGAATCTTCATAAGCTTCTAAAGGGAGAGCACATTTTAGGATTAACAAATGTTCATTTTGATAAAGACAAGATTTGTAGCGCATGCCAAGCAGGGAAGCAAGTTGGTACCCATCATCCACACAAGAACATTATGACGACTGACAGGCCACTGGAGCTTCTACACATGGATCTATTCGGCCCGATTGCTTACATAAGCATCAGCGGGAGTAAGTACTGTCTAGTTATTGTGGATGACTATTCTCGCTTCACTTGGGTATTCTTTTTACAGGAAAAATCTCATACCCAAGAGACCTTAAAAGGATTCTTGAGACGGGCTCAAAACGAGTTCGGCTTAAGGATCAAGAAAATTAGAAGCGACAACGGGACGAAGTTCAAGAACTCACAAATAGAAGGCTTCCTTGAGGAGGAGGGCATCAAGCATGAGTTCTCTTCTCCCTACACGCCACAACAAAATGGTGTAGTGGAGAGGAAGAATCAAACTCTATTGGACATGGCAAGAACCATGCTTGATGAGTACAAGACTTCGGATCGGTTTTGGGCCGAGGCGGTCAACACCGCTTGCTACGCCATCAACCGATTATATCTACACCGAATCCTCAAGAAGACATCATACGAACTCCTAACCGGTAAAAAGCCAAACATTTCATATTTTAGAGTCTTTGGTAGCAAATGTTTTATTCTTGTTAAAAGAGGTAGAAAATCTAAATTTGCTCCTAAGACTGTAGAAGGCTTTTTACTAGGATATGATTCAAACACAAGGGCATATAGAGTCTTTAACAAGTCCTCGGGACTAGTTGAAGTTTCTTGTGACATTGTGTTTGATGAGACTAACGGCTCTCAAGTAGAGCAAGTTGATCTTGATGAGATAGGTGATGAAGAGGCTCCGTGCATCGCGCTAAGGAACATGTCCATTGGGGATGTGTGTCCTAAGGAATCCGAAGAGCCTCCAAATGCACAAGATCAACCATCCTCCTCCACGCAAGCATCTCCACCAACTCAAAATGAGGATGAGGCTCAAGTTGATGAAAGAAAGGATCAAGCAAATGAGTCACCTCAAGATAACGGCAATGATCAAGGGGGAGATGCAAATGATCTAGATAAGGAGGATGAAGAACAAAGGCCGCCACACCCAAGAATCCACCAAGCAATCCAACGAGATCACCCCGTCGACACCATCCTCAGCGACATCCATAAGGGGGTAACCACTAGATCTCGTGTTGCACATTTTTGTGAGCATTACTCTTTTGTTTCCTCTATTGAGCCACACAGGGTAGAGGAAGCACTTCAAGATTCGGATTGGGTGGTGGCAATGCAAGAGGAGCTCAACAACTTCACTAGGAACGAGGTATGGCATTTAGTTCCACGTCCTAATCAAAATGTTGTAGGAACCAAGTGGGTTTTCCGCAACAAGCAAGATGAGCATGGTGTGGTGACAAGGAACAAAGCCCGACTTGTGGCCAAAGGATACTCCCAAGTCGAAGGTTTGGATTTCGGTGAAACCTATGCACTCGTAGCTAGGCTTGAGTCAATTCGTATATTATTGGCCTATGCTACTTTCCATGGCTTCAAGCTTTATCAAATGGACGTGAAGAGTGCCTTCCTCAACGGACCAATCAAGGAAGAGGTCTATGTTGAGAAACCTCCCGGCTTTGAAGATAGTGAGTACCCTAACCATGTTTATAAACTCTCTAAGGTGCTTTATGGGCTCAAGCAAGCCCCAAGAGCATGGTATGAATGCCTTAGAGATTTCCTTATCACTAATGGATTCAAAGTCGGAAAGGCCGATCCTACACTCTTTACCAAAACACTTGAAAATGATTTGTTTGTATGCCAAATTTATGTTGATGATATTATATTTGGGTCTACTAACGAATCTACATGTGAAGAGTTTAGTAGGATCATGACACAAAAATTCGAGATGTCTATGATGGGGGAGTTGAAGTACTTCTTGGGATTTCAAGTGAAGCAACTCCAAGAGGGCACCTTCATTAGCCAAACAAAGTATACTCAAGATATTCTAAGCAAGTTTGGGATGAAGGATGCCAAACCCATCAAGACACCCATGGGAACCAATGGGCATCTCGACCTCGACACGGAAGGTAAGTCCGTGGATCAAAAGGTATACCGGTCGATGATAGGCTCTTTACTCTATTTATGTGCATCTCGACTGGATATTATGCTTTTCGTATGCATGTGTGCAAGATTCCAAGCCGACCCTAAGGAAGCTCACCTTACGGCCGTAAAACGAATCTTGAGATATTTAGTTTATACTCCTAAGTTTGGGCTTTGGTATCCTAGGGGATCCACATTTGATCTAATTGGTTATTCCGATGCCGATTGGGCGGGGTGTAAAATTAATAGAAAGAACACATTGGGGACTTGCTAGTTCTTGGGAAGATCCTTGGTGTCTTGGGCTTCAAAGAAGCAAAATTCCGTAGCTCTTTCTACCGCCGAAGCCGAGTACATTGCCGCAGGCCATTGTTGCGCGCAACTACTTTGGATGAGGCAAAACCTTAGGGACTATGGTTACAAATTAACCAAAGTTCCTCTTCTATGTGATAATGAGAGTGCAATCCGCATGGCGGATAATCCCGTTGAGCATAGTCGCACTAAACACATAGCCATTCGGTATCATTTTCTAAGGGATCACCAACAAAAGGGAGATATCGAGATTTCATATATTAACACTAAAGATCAATTAGCCGATATCTTTACCAAGCCTCTTGATGAACAAACTTTTAACAAACTTAGGCATGAGCTAAATATTCTTGACTCTAGGAACTTCTTTTGTTGATTTGCACACATAGTACATTCATATACCTTTGATCATGTCTCTTTTATATATGATGTGACTAATGTGTTTTCAAAGTGAATTTCAAACCAAGTCATAGGTGTATTGAAAGGGAATTGGAGTCTTCGGCAAAGACAAAGGCTTCCACTCCGTAACTCATCCTTCGTCGTCGCTCCGAGCAACTCTCCATCTTTGGGGGAGAGAGCATGAGTCCAAAGCAAAAGGACTCCGACTTTGGTATAATCTTCACTCATTTGTTTTATTTGCCAAAGGGGAGAGAATAGTTTAAAAAGGGCTCTAATGACTCCGTTTTTGGCGATTCATGCCAAAGGGGGAGAGAGTATTAGCCCAAAGCAAAAGGACCGCACCACCATCTAATTTTAAAAAATGATTCTCAATTGGAAATTTCAAATTGGTATCTTATTGTGTTCAAAAGGGGGAGAAAGTAGTATTTTCAAATTCAATATCTCAAAACCCTCTTGAACACTAAGAGGAGGATTTCATTTAGGGGGAGTTTTGGTTAGTCAAAGGAAAAGCATTTGAAACAGGGGGAGAAAATTTCAAATCTTGAAAATGCTTCGCAAAATCTTATTCATTTACCTTTGACTATTTGCAAAACAACTTTGAAAAGGATTTACAAAAGAATTTGCAAAAAACAAAACAAGTGGTGCAAGCGTGGTCCAAAATGTCAATAATTAAAGAAACAATCCATGCATATCTTATAAGTAATTATATTGGCTCAATTCCAAGCAACCTTTGCACTTACATTATGTAAACTAGTTCAATTATGTACTTCTATATTTGCTTTGGTTTGTGTTGGCATCAATCACCAAAAAGGGGGAGATTGAAAGGTAATTAGGCTTACACCTAGTTCCTAATTAATTTTGGTGGTTGAATTGCCCAACACAAATTATTGGACTAACTAGTTTGCTCTAGTGTATAAGTTATACAGGTGTCAAAGGTTCACACTTAGCCAATAAAAGACCAAGAAAAGGGTTCAACAAGGAGAGAAAGGGATAACCGAAGTGTGCCCTGGTCTGGCGCACCGGACTGTCCGGTGCACCAAGGGACCCCAAGCCAACTTCGCACCTTCGGGAATTTTCAGAGGTGCTTCGCTATAATTCACCGGACATGTCCAGTGCACACCGGACAGTGTCCGGTGCTCCAGAGAAGAGCGACTCTGAACTCGCCAGCTTCGGATTTCCGCTCCGCTATAATTCACCAGACATGTCCGGTGCACACCGGACTGTCCGGTGAGCTAGCGGAGCAACGACTACTTCGCGCCAACGGTCGTCTGCAACGCATTTAATGCGCGCCAGCGCGCGCAGAGGAGCAGGGCACGCGCGGGTGGCACACCGGACAACCAGGCGGGCCCACACGTCAGAGCTCCAACGGCCGGAACCCAACGACCTGGTGACGTGGCTGGCGCACCGGACTGTCCGGTGGCACACCGGACTGTCCGGTGCGCCATGCGACAGCAGCCTCCACCAAACGGCTAGTTTGGTGGTTGGGGTTATAAATACCCCCAACCACCCCACATTCAAGTCATCTAAGTTTTCCACCTTCCAACTACTTACAAGAGCTAGGCATTCAATACAAGACACACCCAAGTGATCAAATCCTCTCCCAATTCCACAAAAGCTTTAGTGTTAAGTGAGAGTGATTTGTTGTGTTCTTTTGAGCTCTTGCGCTTGGATTGCTTTCTTCTTTCTCATTCTTTCTTGTGATCAATACTCAATTGTAACCAAGGCAAGAGACACCAATTGTGTGGTGGTCCTTGCGGGGAAGTTTTGTTCACGGTTGATTTGAGAAGAGAAAGCTCACTCGGTCTTTGTGGCCTCCTCAACGGGGAGTAGGTTTGCGAGAACCGAACCTCGGTAAAACAAATCTGCGTGTCACACTCCTTTATTCGCTTACGATTTATTTTGCACCCTCTCTCGCGGACTTGATTATATTTCTAACGCTAACCCGGGTTGTAGGTGTGATTAACTTTGTAAATTTCAGTTTCGCCCTATTCACCCCCCCTCTAGGCGACTTTCAGTGCCCTTCTCAGATCTACTACTTTGAACACCGTGGATCATTTAGAACATCTCATTTCCAAACTAACTTGTTTTACCCAGTTTGTTTCTAGTTTTTGTTGAAAAAGTTTTAACTTGCTTATTCACCCCCTCTAGGCAACTTTAAATTGGTATCAGAACCTAATCCTCGTTCTAACGCTTAACCGCGTGAGGAAAAGATCATGTCGGGGGGACTAAGAAATGAAAGTGTGTCTAAGCTTGAAAACATTGAGGTTGCCTCGACTTCATCTTTTGGTGCAGATGTTGATCCTACGACAATAGACCTTGCCATGAGAACCGCCGAAAGGATGTTCCTCAAAATGAAGGAAGATGAGGCAAAGAACAAGATTAAAGAAAAAGAAAATGATCGATGGAGACCAAACCACGAATCCACCTCTTCACAAGGTTCGCCTTTCAAATCCACTTCTCATATGTGCTTTATCGCTAATGGGAGTGACAGTGAAAGCGAAAGTGAGGATGAGGAGGAGCAAGAAAGTGATAGTGAAGATGAGGATGGTCTTCAACAATTCTTCGCTCAGCTAAGCAAGAAAAATCGGATTAGCTTGCTCAAACTCATGAAAAGAGCGGAAGAACAAAAAGAAATGCTTCATAAGCAAGAAGACTTCCTCATCAGAAAAATCGAAGACTTAGAGAAGTTGACCAAAGAGCATGAGAAGCTAAAGTGCTCTCATGATGATTTGGTCCAAAGGTATGAAGATATTTCAATTGAGCAAATTAGAGTTGTTAATCATTCATCATATATTGCTCAATTAGAAAATAAAAATGTTATGCTCAAGAACACGATAGAAAAGCTAAATATTCAAAATCTAGCTTTACAAGAAAAACATGATATGCTTGTGTGCTCTCATAATAAATTTATAGATTCACATATCATGCTAGAAATGGCTCATGAGGTTGTGTTAACTATTTTGAAATCATACCAACCTCACATATGCACATGTACTCAAATAGAAACTATATTATCATGTGCTAACAAATGTTGCTCTCAAGAAAGTCAATCTTCCATTGAGCAAGAATTTTCAGGAACAAGTAATGTTTCCTATGCAAAAAGAAAACAATGAGATCAAGGAAGAATATGAGAGGCTAAGAAGGAGCTTGACTCAATTGAAAGGAAAGTGTCATGCTCAACCTTCTCAAGATAATCATGATAATATGGTGAAAAAGCTTGAGAAGGGGACAACCGTAGCATGCACAAAACCCCTTCAAAAGAATACCAAGCTTTCCAAGAAGGACATGAGCAAAATTCATGGTAAGAAAATTAATGTTCATACTATTTGCTCTAACAATGTACCTATGTGCTTCAATAAAGAAAGATTAAAGAGAAGCGATAGAAGGTGCTATGGATGCAAGGAGAAGGGTCATGAAATTGATTCATGCCCCCACATGAAGAACCAAAACCTTGCACGATCAAGAAAGATGACCATCAAAAAGGATGAAAGCAAAAGGCAAATGCATTGCAAGGACAAGCATCGCATTTGTTACAATTGCCGTGAAAAGGGTCATCTATTCAAGGTTTGTCCAAAGGGTAAAAATCTGTAACACCCTAAATCTCATTTTGAGAATATAGTAAAAAAATTTCAACATAAATCTTAAATTAGAATATTTTTTTCCATAACATTGAAGTCACATCTCCTTAAATAAAAGTTCTATAACAAAAAAAATCAATAAAAAGATTCTTATAAAAATTAACCTTTATTGAAATTTATAAGTATTAATGTGAGAACATTTCTTTTTAATAAGAGATCACACAATATAAACTACTTTTCTTAAAATAATTACATGTGTGCTACATATTCAAAGGCAATTGCTTATGTAGAATAATAAATGAATGAATATATATATATATATATATATATATATATATATATATATATATATATATATATATGTGTGTGTGTGTGTGTGTGTGTGTGTAAATATATTGACCTCTCATGCTGGTTCTTATGATTGTGCATTTAATTGAATTGGAAATCCAAAACCAAGTTTAAATTTGGAAATAGAAATAGAAATTTGGAATAAGAAAGCAGGAAAAAGAAAAAGGAATAAATCCCTGCGTGGGCTGAGTTCCCTGATTCGGCCCACTAGCTTCATCCGGCCCAACTTCATTTCACATGCGTCGCCCACATAACTCCCGCGCTTCTTTCCCTCTCTGCGTCTGCCTGGTGGTCCCCACTGGACAGGTTTCCATCGCGCGGTCTGCGCGCTTGTGGTTGACACGTGCGGGCCCGCCCGGTCAGTTTCTTCCTTGCCACGCATGTAGCATCCAGTGACTAACTTGTGGGCTCCATCTGTAATAATCATCTTCAACAGAAAGGAAGCGAAACTGATGGCGGGGTGGCCGAGATCCTTGTGTCGGCCGTTTCGCGCTGGCCGTGGAAATCGGCTCTCGATTTCCGATCTCGTCCCCGCCACTCGACTATATAAACCGAACCCCGCATCCTTGATAGCACCGAGCCACCATCGCCATGAGAACAAGAGAGAGAGAGGGATCGGGTCGTCGAGAGAGAAGAAGTTCTGTCCCATCGAGAGAGAGAAGAAAGGAGGGGATTCCGCCGCCGCCGAGCTCCAGTTCAAGCTCTTCTTCGCCGCTCGCATCTCCGGACCGCCTCCCTAGGAGCTCCATGGACGATGGCTTCTGCTGCGCCACCACAGGTCAAACAGAGAGAAAACGAAGGAGAGAGAGAGCTAGAGAGTTGGCTGCCAACATGGATCTCGTGCGTGGGCAACTCCCTGGCCCGGCGGGTGTTCCAGGCGCGTCGTGAGATACCGCCGCGCGTGCGTGTGACCTCGGTAAGCGAGGACCGCCGCCGTGGGGTCGATGATTCCTCGTCGGCAAATGGGCTGCTGCGACCTGCACGTTGGTCACCTGTTGCCACCGTGGGGAAGAAGCGGTTGCCTGCGCCGTTGATTTCCTCTTGCATGGCTATGATCAGGTGGGTGCTTTCCCTTTCGTCCTATTGAATCTGTGTCGTCAATTCGGAGATGAACGGTCCTGTGCGCTCGACTCTTGATCTGATCTGGATCACTGGATCATGATCCGATGGCTATCGGTGTACCGGTTCGATTATAAAACATGATCTAATCGTGGCCGTAGAATTCTAATCTTGCGGCTGAGATAGACGTGTACCCCTTCGATCCTAGCCAATTTTCAAAAGGGCCCCTGTCCTTTGTATATATAAACCCGCGATCCACATCTAGTGAAGAAACCTCTCGGGTAGGTCCTAAAATTTGCAGATTAGACCCTGACCTTCTGCAGAATGGTGTCCCCAGACCAGTCAGCAAATAAAAGGGAATAAATCAATATAGGAAATAGGTTTTTGGTACTAAATTAATGTTAGGAATCTTGTTTAATCCATATCTCATCCGTGTTAACTCCAAATTGATCCGTTCCAGTTGCATTAATTTTGTTTATCACCTGGTACCTCTGTTTAGCCATGAAACTTGAAGTAAAAATGTTCATTTGAATTAATCTATTCTAGATGCTTATTAACTTCAGAAATTCATAACTTAAAATCTAGAACTCCAAAATTAATGATTCCTGTTCCTAGAATATTATTTTAATGTGTAGATTATTATCATGTATTTTGTTTACATGTTTGGTGTGATGTTAATTTTGCCTATACACTATTTGTATGTACTGCTACTTTTAGCAGTGAGGATATGTATCATCTGGGACAGCAAGTTGGTACCTGGAATCTCAAGTCCCAGGCAAGTTGTGCCCTTGATCACTTCTTTTTACCCAGTCATGTTCTTATTAATCATAATGATCTGCATAGGTTAATTTTGATGGGACCCAATAGGTTACCCCAGTTTGACTATCTTTATACCTTGATTACCACTGAACTTTTTGGTAGTACTTGCTATTGCTTTATGTGGTTTTGGGTATGGAGATATATTATTCACGATTACACTTTTTATTATCTGTTCATTATTTACTGTTCATGATAAGATCATTATGTTAATGGGAACATGGAGAACCACCCGGGAAAACAGTGCTACCACAAGGGTTTATGGACGCCCTTGGCTGATTAACTAGGAAAGCTAGTGGATGATTACCTTACCCGAAAGGGGCAAGGGCAGTAGGGGAGTGGTCAGTGTAGGGAGGTCCTTGGTTGATTTTGCTGCGATGGCGGTCAGTCGAGGGACTCCTGCACTGGAGCTTCCTATAAACTGTAGCGGGTTTTCTGAAGCTAGTGGAACTTTGTAAAGGCCTCGTAGTGTTACCCTGCCTCGCCTCCTCGGTAGAGGTGTATGAGATTGGCCGTCTCTTGGCAGATGGGTAACATGACTTGTGGGTAAAGATGCGCAACCTCTGCAGAGTGTAAAACTGGTATACTAGCCGTGCTCACGGTCATGAGCAGCTCGGACACTCACATGATTAAATTATGGAACTTAAATTCAATTTGTCATATGCATTGCATCGCAGGTAATATTGTTACTTTTGTTCTACTACTTAATTGGGTTGGTATTTACTTATACTTAGTAATTGCTAATAAAATTTTGTCCAACTTTAAAAGCAATGCTCAGCTCTAACCATCCTCTTTGGTAAGCCTTACACTTCACATGAGCTTCCCACCTTTGGCGAGTTCATGCACATTATTCCCCACAACTTGTTGAGCGATGAACGTATGTGAGCTCACTCTTGTTGTCTCACACCCCCCACAGGTCAAGATCAGGTACCACAGGATGAGGCGCATGGAGGATGCTGCGATGTGTTCGTGAGAGATCTAGGTTGTCGTCTCCCAGTCAACTTTGGGTTGCTGGACCGTTGTCTCCTTATAATGTAATTATTTATTTTGTATAGAACTCTTGTTATATAGTAAAGATGTGACATTCGATCCTGTGCCATGATTCATCATATGTGTGAGACTTGGTCCCAACACACCTGGTGATTATGTTCGCGCCCGAGTTTTGGACCCCTAAAACCCGGGTGTGACAGAAGTGGTATCAGAGGAATGTTGACTGTAGGACGAAACCTAGATAGAACTGGACAACCCTTATTTACTTACCTCTGCTACTCTGATTCTTTTCTAAACTTTTCTTAATCTTTTCTCATCTATTTCCGCTTTACTCTGATTACTCTTACCTTTTTCCTTCTAAGGGCAAACTTGGATTTCACACTTTGAAATCATGTGCCTAAAGTGACCTTTAGGAATAGGAGACCTACTCTTAGGAACAAAAAAACAAAACTATTTTTTATATAGATATCTATGAACTTGAATGTTTGTTCTTATGATATTTGCCTGAGTTGGATCTTTGATTGAGTGTGATAGGTTGTGGATCAATATCCACAATTACATCTGCATATACATATAGGTATAAATATAAATAAATAAAATTCATAAGATAACTAAGCAACCTGGTTTATCCTCCATTAAAGTGTATCTATTTTATATAGATCCCTCATAACTTAAAAGACCCTCTCTTATCTTAATAGATCCATCTTATCTTAATAGATTCATCTTATCTTGAAAAGATTTTATCTTATTTCAATTTGATCTACATCCCACCCAATCTAACATGATCTAATCCAAATTGAGTTACTTAAATAAGTTAGATAATGTTGGCGAAAAAAAATTAGGCCCTAATTCTATAAACATACCTTACCCTAAATTAATACCTTAGACCAACTCGTCCGTGAACAAACAGCATAACCTACCTCACAGGCTACTTAGTCCATTTGTCCTAAAAGCAATGTAAAACTTTGTTCAAACCTACCTACCTCGTGTACCCTGGCTATCCTAACTATATATCCTTAGCCATATGTCCTTAACTAGGATGACAACTCGAAGAATAAAGGCCAAAGAAGACCAACCACATCAAAGGAGGATAAGCACCAACTCAAGTCTTCGAAAGGCAAAACGGAATCACTAGATGAGTCAAGATCTACCATCCATAATGGAATCTTTCTTTGCCCTAATCCTTATTAACGCAACCTTCTCTACTTCTGCCTAATAGCTAAACATAGTATACCCATGTGTTCCTAATCATTTCCTTATTTAAATGACTTAAAAAAGTATATAGAAATCATTTGTGCTTAAAACCATTTGGAAAAAAAACTTGAAACTAAACTGCAACCAAACAATTGACTTTCTATATCCCTTTTCTTACAAATCTCGAGGACGAGATTTCTGTTAGGGGGGTAGGATTTGTAACACCCTAAATCTCATTTTGAGAATATAGTAAAAAAATTTCAACAAAAATCTTAAATTAGAATATTTTTTTCCATAACATTGAAGTCACATCTCCTTAAATAAAAGTTCTATAACAAAAAAAATCAATAAAAAGATTCTTATAAAAATTAACTTTTATTGAAATTTATAAGTATTATTGTGAGAACATTTCTTTTTAATAAGAGATCATACAATATAAACTACTTTTCTTAAAATAATTACATGTGTGCTACATATTCAAAGGCAATTGCTTATGTAGAATAATAAATGAATATATGTATATATATATATATATGTGTGTGTGTGTGTGTGTGTGTATAAATATATTGACCTCTCATGCTGGTTCTTATGATTGTGCATTTAATTGAATTGGAAATCCAAAACCAAGTTTAAATTTGGAAATAGAAATAGAAATTTGGAATAAGAAAGCAGGAAAAAGAAAAAGGAATAAATCCCTGCGTTTGGGCTGAGTTCCCTGATTCGGCCCACTAGCTTCATCCGGCCCAACTTCATTTCACATGCGTGGCCCACATAACTCCCGCGCTTCTTTCCCTCTCTGCGGCTGCCTGGTGGTCCCCACTGGACAGGTTTCCATCGCGCGGTCTGCGCGCTTGTGGATGACATGTGCGGGCCCGCCCGGTCAGTTTCTTCCTTGCCGCACATGTAGCATCCAGTGACTGACTTGTGGGCTCCATCTGTCATAATCGTCTTCAACAGAAAGGAAGCGAAACTGATGGCGCGGTGGCCGAGATCCTTGTGTCGGCCGTTTCGCGCTGGCCGTGGAAATCGGCTCTCGGTTTCCGATCTCGTCCCCGCCACTCGACTATATAAACCGAACCCCGCATCCTTGATAGCACCGAGCCACCATCGCCATGAGAACAAGAGAGAGAGGGATCGGGTTGTCGAGAGAGAAGAAGTTCTGTCCCGTCGAGAGAGAGAAGAAAGGAGGGGATTCCGCCGCCGCCGAGCCCCAGTTCAAGCTCTTCTTCGCCGCTCGCATCTCCGGACCGCCTCCCTGGGAGCTCCATGGACGATGGATTCTGCTGCGCCACCACAGGTCTAACAGAGAGAAAACGAAGGAGAGAGAGAGAGAGCTAGAGAGTTGGCCGCCAACATGGATCTCGTGCGTGGGCAACTCCCCGGCCCGGCGGGTGTTCCAGGCGCGTCGTGAGATACCGCCGCGCGTGCGTGTGACCTCGGTAAGCGAGGACCGCCGCCGTGGGGTCGATGATTCCTCGCCGGCAAATGGGCTGCGGCGACCTGCGCGTTGGTCACCTGTTGCCACCGTGGGGAAGAAGCGGTTGCCTGCGCCGTTGATTTCCTCTTGCACGGCTATGATCAGGTGGGTGCTTTCCCTTTCGTCCTATTGAATCCGTGTCGTCAATTCGGAGATGAACGGTCCTATGCGCTCGACTCTTGATCTGATCTGGATCACTGAATCATGATCCGATGGCTATCGGTGTACCGGTTCGATTATAAAACATGATCTAATCGTCGCTGTAGAAGTCTAATCTTGCGGCTGAGATAGACGTGTACCCCTTCGGTCCTGGCCATTTTTCAAAAGGGCCCCTGTCCTTTATATATATAAACCCGCAATCCACATCTAGTGAAGAAACCTCTCGGGTAGGTCCTAAAATTTGCAGATTAGACCCTGACCTTCTGCAGAATGGTGTCCCCAGACCAGTCAGCAAATAAAAGGGAATAAATCAATATAGGAAATAGGTTTTTGGTACTAAATTAATGTTAGGAATCTTGTTTAATCCATATCTCATTCGTGTTAACTCCAAATTGATCCGTTTCAGTTGCATTAATTTTGTTTATCACCTAGTACCTCTGTTTAGCCATGAAACTTGAAGTAAAAATGTTCATTTGAATTAATCTATTCTAGATGCTTATTAACTTCAGAAATTCATAACTTAAAATCTATAACTCCAAAATTAATGATTCCTGTTCCTAGAATATTATTTTAATGTGTAGATTATTATCATGTATTTTGTTTACATGTTTGGTGTGATGTTAATTTTGCCTATACACTATTTGTATGTACTGCTACGTTTAGCAGTGAGGATACATATCATCTGGGACAACAAGTTGGTACCTGGAATCTCAAGTCCCAGGCAAGTTGTGCCCTTGATCACTTCTTTTTACCCGGTCATGTTCTTATTAATCATAATGATCTACATAGGTTAATTTTGATGGGACCCAATAGGTTACCCCAGTTTGACTATCTTTATACCTTGATTACCACTGAACTTTTTGGGTAGTACTTGCTATTGCTTTATGTGGTTTTGGGTATGGAGATATATTATTCATGATTACACTTTTTATTATCTGTTCATTATTTACTGTTCATGATAAGATCATTATGTTAATGGGAACATGGAGAACCACCCGGGAAAACAGTGCTACCACAAGGGTTTATGGACGCCCTTGGCTAATTAACTAGGAAAGCTAGTGGATGATTACCTTACCCGAAAGGGGCAAGGGCAGTAGGGGAGTGGTCAGTGTAGGGAGGTCCTTGGTTGATTTTGCTGCGATGGCGGTCAGTCGAGGGACTCCTGCACTGGAGCTTCCTATAAACTGTAGCGGGTTTTCTGAAGCTAGTGGAACTTTGTAAAGGCCTCGTAGTGTTACCCTGCCTCGCCTCCTTGGTAGAGGTGTATGAGATTGGTCGTCTCTTGGCAGATGGGTAACATGACTTGTGGGTAAAGATGTGCAACCTCTGCAGAGTGTAAAACTGGTATACTAGCCGTGCTCACGGTCATGAGCAGCTCGGACACTCACATGATTAAATTATGGAACTTAAATTCAATTTGTCATATGCATTGCATCGCAGGTAATATTGTTACTTTTGTTCTTCTACTTAATTGGGTTGGTATTTACTTATACTTAGTAATTGCTAATAAAATTTTGACCAACTTTAAAAGCAATGCTCAGCTCTAACCATCCTCTTTGGTAAGCCTTACACTTCACATGAGCTCCCACCTTTGGCGAGTTCATGCACATTATTCCCCACAACTTGTTGAGCGATGAACGTATGTGAGCTCACTCTTGCTGTCTCACACCCCCACAGGTCAAGATCAGGTACCACAGGATGAGGCGCATGGAGGATGCTGCGATGTGTTCGTGAGAGATCTAGGTCGTCGTCTCCCAGTCAACTTTGGGTTGCTGGACCGTTGTCTCCTTATAATGTAATTATTTATTTTGTATAGAACTCTTGTTATATAGTAAAGATTTGACATTCGATCATGTGCCATGATTCATCATATGTGTGAGACTTGGTCCCAGCACACCTGGTGATTATGTTCGCGCCCGAGTTTTGGACCCCTAAAACCCGGGTGTGACAAAATCCTAAGCCTAACTTGGCAATACATTCAAATATGCTTAGGAGACCCAAATTTGACTCTTGTGCTAGAGAGGTGATGAGTTCACCACATTCTAGGACCAAGGCTATTTGGGTGTCTAAGTCCTTATTGACTAACCTTGATGGACCCATCATGAGATGGGTACCAAAATGTAATTAATAAGTTTTGCAGGTACCTAGAGATGATATAAAGCTTTGGGGGTGCTTGAGTGGTTGAACTCAATTCTTATATCAAGCTATCAATCTTACATTGACTATTCTTTTAAGACTGTCCCAAAGATGAATTGAGTTGTTATATCACTAACTTCATATTCATCTCTAGCAAGAACTTGTGTTGTAGGGAATAAGGATTAACCTTTGTGGGAATCAAGCAAAAGGCCTACAACTAAGGGATATCCAAATGATGGTAATAGTTAATTCTTAAGTGCACATTGCATTTAATTAGTATATTCCTTTGTGTCTTTTGTAGCCTCATAGGAAAAATGAAGCACTTGAGAATGAACTTAAAAGATTTTACCTTGCCTTTGAAAAGATCCAATTATATGGTAGATTACAAGTTCATATTTTTATATTGTGACAATCTACAAGCTTTAAATTAGTTGTATGTATCTTGTGGCATATTTCAAATTAATTATCATATTATTTCCATGACCTAGACATAAAGAGGATTATCCCTTGTTCTTAAATGAATAGAGTGCTAAGTAAGAAATTCAAATTCTTAAAGCACTTACCAAAAGGGGAATTCTCTATATGACTAGAGTTGTGAGACTAATGTTTCTATCTAAGTGTTTATGTACTCTCACAACATGATAATGTGTTTCTCAAATGGAATGTGTCATTCAACATTCAAAGAAGATCAAACCAATACTATGTGATGTATTCCTTCTTGTTTAAATTGGTTTTGAGTCTTCTAAATTAATCACTCAGCATGCTATGAATTAAACTTGCCATGTAAACTTAATTAAATAATCATGCTATTTTCACCATGTTTAAATCAGTGTTATGCATGATGTTTGTAAGGGTAATTTAGTTCATATCATGAGGTTTCCTTATTTTAGTGACCTTCTTGTCATTCATATACTAGAGGTTTCTAAATAGGAAACTATTGCCTGTGTTTCTAATGCAATCTCCTTTAAGCTATTTCATGGAAATTCATAAGTAGAGATTGTGCTCTTTCATTTGGTAAAATCACAAGCATTAAAGGTTAATCTTCACCTAAAAGAAAGATTAGGAATGCTCAAGGCAAATGTATGGAACTAGTTGTTTCATTTGGCATGTGACCAATAATAGTTCCTTTCAAGTGACATTCTTTCAATTGGTAATAATCTATTCTATGGAAAGAAATGTCAATATGAAGGTTAAATTCCTTTTGGCTTAAATTTGTAAATTGGTGCATATTGGTAATTCACTCCTCCATGTGCATTAACTTAAAAGGAATTTAACTTATGCCTTTATGCCTCATAAATAATGATTTGTTTGTAATTCATATCTAAAGATCACCATTCATTAAATACTTCCATGTACTAATAATATCTCTTTTCAAAGTTCTTTTTCAACTAGTATTAAAAGAAAAGAGATAACAAGCTAAAGAAGGAAGTCTCCACAAATGATGAAAAGAAGAATACTACTATGACACCACCACAGATAGTAAGATCTTTCAAATTGGTATAACAAATGGTACGCTCTACTTGGTGGTAAGTATTCTTAAGGATAAGTTAATTCATTGCAAATTTGTCATGCCTTGACCATGATATGTAATGTACTCCTCATGAGACTCTTAACTGAATTGAAAGTGCATGTGGCAAGTCATTCAAATACTTAATTGTAACGCCCCGAATTTGAGAGTTGAATTTTTCTTTCTCCAGCACTCACCAAATTCGGGCGTTACCTTTTCTCTTTCTTTTTCTTCTCGCTATGCCTTGTTCTTTTTCAAAGATTCTAGCGAGGTTTAGCTCGAGACCTTGTGTGAGTGAACCCTAGAAATATTTTCCTCAGTTGTTGCATCATGCCGGATCATGATTTTCTTGCTTGTGGTTGAGTGAGTTGTGAAAAGTATCTTTGGATTGAAGTTTATAGCTAAATATAAAATAGAAAACCCCCTTTCTCTCTTGGACCGGCTCCCTAGCACGGCCCAGCCAACTCCCTGTGGCCCAGCTCACCCGGCGCTAGGGCTAGAAAATCAGCTCGTGGCTCATGAGCCAGCTCGAGCTCGCAACGGCTCAGCTCGCAATGGCTCGCGAGCTCAAAATGAGCCGAGCCGAGCCGAGCCGAGCCTGTTCTCTAGGCTCGCTTCTCTACTGAGCCGAGCCAAGCTAGCTCGCGAGTGGCTCACGAGCTGGGCAAAAACTCAGCTGGCCCAATCTGGGTCCGACTGCACAACAACCCAAGTGCTCAAGCGGCCAAGCCCAACAGTCGTCTCTCCATCTCGCGTCCTCTGGTGTCTGGTCCAAGTTTGAAGTCTCGTGTCTGGTCCAACTCGTCCAAGAGTCCAAGTCCAACTCTAAGACGTCATTGTCTCACTGACACTAACACATGAACAGGAGGGCAGAGGCTTCGAGTCTCTCAATGAATCGACGACACCGGCCGTCCGCCGGCGACGGCCACACGCCATTGGAACTCTGGTGCCTCGATCCCTTTGCCGGTGCCGACCTAGATCTGGACGCGGGCGACCGGGCGTGACGACCACCGGCTGCCGGCGCGCCACGCGCGGTTGATTGGCCAGCTCCCAACTTCTCCAATCTCTAGGCTCTAGCGACAAGCACACCAGGTTAGTGCTTACTACTCTCCTTCTTTCCTTGCCTTGACTACTTGTCTCTTTTCCCTTATGTTATTCTGTCTTTCATTGAATCAGTACGAAATCGAGCATCTGACCCAAAAATCATAACCCTAACTTAAGCAGTTAAGCTATTTAGTTATAGCTTCTGCCCTTCAATGAATATATCATTCATCCTTCAATGTTTAATGAACCAGATCTGATATAATTAAAAGTATTTGACACCAGGAAAGCTGGAAAATAGTACTGCACCCCTGTAGGCTGTACATTTCACTAAAATTCACTTGCACACATTCTATTATTCACAGGTACAATAAATTACAGTGTCTTGGTAATTTGGTATTGTTTGCAGATTGCAGTGATGGAACCTTTATCGGTTCATTCAGTTGTGGCAGCGAAACAGAGGAACAAAATAGATGAGACTGATTCAGAGAGCAACTCCTTCGACAAGAATGATGACATGTCTGAGGATGAGATGACAGTGCTAGGTGGGAGAGGTGAGGATGTTGTTAGAGTTGATGAATGCAATGATGGCAGAGATGTGACTAAAGTCAAGAAAGGAGTAGAGGAGTGACTAAACCAGTTAAGGTTGAGGGTGGCAGCAAAAGCAAATCCAAGGTTTGGGAGGTTTTTGATAAGGTGAATGTGCCAAATCCGTTTGATAAGGAGAATCCATTATTAAATGCAAAGTGCAAATATTGTAAAAAGCTTTATAGTTATGCACAAGGATCAACAACAACGACATTGTCAAGGCATATGAAGAACTGTGGAAAGTATCAAAAGTATATCGAAGGGAAGCTTGATCAGACTCTCTTGAACTTTGCTCCTTCAATGGCAGGTGAATCTGGTTCTGGTCTCCCTACTATCTCATCACCTAAAGATTATAATCATGAGCAAGTCAAAAAATTAGTTGCCAAAATGATTATAGTTCATGGGTATCCATTTCGAATGGTTGAGCACACATGGTTTAATATTCTCATGAAGTATATGAATCCGTTGTATGAATTTATTGGTAGGAAGACCATAAGAGCTGAATGTTTGAAGGTCTATGAGTTTGAAAAGGAATCATTAGCAAAGTTACTTAAGGGTGTGGATTTCATTTCCTTAACCACTGATCTATGGACATCTAATCAAACATTGTCCTATATGTGTTTGGTTGCGCACTACATTGATAAAGATTAGAAAATGCAATATCGTGTGCTGAATTTTTTTGAGTTAAACCCTCCACATAAAGGATATGTGATAGGACAAGCTGCTTATGAATGTGTTACTGCATGGAAAATAGAAGATAAGATTGTATCCTTCACTCTAGATAATGCTGCAAACAATGATAGTGCTATCCGTGGTTTGAGGGCTAGATTTGCAGCTAGACAAGGGAATGCTTTCATTGTAAAATACTTTCATGTTCGTTGTTGTGCACATATCATCAATTTGGTTGTCAATGATGGAACAACAACATTAGCTTCTTTGATAGAAAATCTAAGGTTAACAGTCAAGTACCTCAAGAAGTCTCCATCTCGCATGCATAAGTTTGTAGAGATATGTAGATCTCTTGCATTGCAAGTTGGAGAAGGGATGAGACTTGATGTGTCAACGAGGTGGGGTTCAACATACAAGATGTTGCGCACTGCTATAGCTTACAAAGAAGCTATTAAGACATATGCTGATTCAGATTTGAACTATAAATGGGAACCTACAGCTGAAGAATGGGATTTGTTTGTTGCAATTGAGCCTATTTTAGCCTCTTTAGCTAAAGTAACCACTGCATTGTCAGCTTCTTCTTACCCCACTGCAAACCTATTTTATCCTCACATTGTGGATGTCAAAATTGCATTGAAAGCAGCAATGAGTTCTACTAATTTGAATATGAGAAAAATGGGTACTGCGATGATGGAGAAGTTCAATAAGTATTGGGAAGAAAAGAACAATGTTATGGTCATTGCTACTATCCTAGATCCAAGGTATAAGACGAGATATATTGTGTGGTGCTTTCGTAAGATTTTTGATGCATGCCAAGTTGACTTTGAGATAGAAGAAGTTAGAGGTGAATTGGAAAAGTTGTTTGAAGACTATGAGATGCAACATAGAGAGAGAAAAGCTGCTCAAAGTAAGACTAGTGCATCATCTTCCTTGACGGCTGATAGATCTTGTAGTTTGCCTTCTGCTTCATGTGAGTTTCAGTCATACTTATCATCCACTGAATCGAACCCATCAAAGAGTGAGTTGCTCATATATTTGGATGAAACAAATGTGAGTTTAGCTTACAAGGAGTTTGATTTGCTTAACTGGTGGAAGGTTAACTCACATAGATTTCCAGTGGTGTTGAGGATGGCAAAGAAGTTCTTAACTATGCCCGCTACCTCCGTGTCTTCAGAGTCTACTTTTAGCACTGGGGGTCGAACTCTAGATGATTATCATAGCTCTCTAAGCCCTTCTATGGTGGAGGCATTGGTATGCTCCTCTAGTTGGATTCGAGGTGCACATGATGGGAGTTTTACATATGTGGTATGTATTGTATTGTATTGTACTGTATTCTTGTTCTCTTTTATATTCTAGTATGTTCCTTTTTATCAATCTAATTACTCTATTTATTTTTAGGAACAAGATGAAGAGGATGATGTTGAAAACATTTCATTTCCAAAAAGTTTGGTGGAGAGCAACTAGATTATCCTTTGTAAGCTGGTGGTTGGTGGCACTTTGCAGAAGGCTGGAGCCTGGAGACTTGTAGTCTGTAATTTTGCATGGTTTTCTGCTGTTCTGCACTTGGTGCCTTGCTGTAATGCTGTTGTTGGGTGACTGCCATACTTATATATATTTAGTCTACTTCTGTTGGATGACTACCATACTTATATATTTATTTGGATGAACAAATGCAAGTATCAAGTTGAACTGAACTTGTTTCATGTTTATACTATGTTGATGAATCATCAATTGTTCTATAATGGATTATATTAGCTTTTTTCCCCTGCATTCTGAACTTCTGGGCATAAAACAGTTCTGGCTCGCGAGCCGGTTCGAGCCAGCTCGCGCGCCACAGTCGAGCCGAGCCTGAATTTCTAGCTCGCTGAACGAGCAAGCCGAGCCGAGCTCAGCTCATGTACTTAACGAGCCACACCGAGCCGAGCTTGGCTCAGCTCGTTTCCAGCCCTACCCGACGGGGCCCAGCCGCCCCTCCCCCCGCGTCCCCGCGCGTGGCGCGCGTGGCAGTTACGCCGCCGCCGTCGCCCCTGGTGGGGCCCCCTGTCATCCCCCACCCTCCCCAAACTGCCTCCCTCTCTCTCTCCTCTCCCTTTCCCCTGCCCGGCTCGCTCGTCGCTGAACCGCCGCCCTCCGCTCCGACCTTGCCCTCGTGGTAAGCCCCTCTCCCTCCTCTTACCCTCACCCCCTCTTCTTCCCTTCCTCCCCGGCCACGGCGCTGTTCGGCCCGGCACGACCGTCCCGGCGCGGCTCCCTCCCCCTCGCGCCCGTCCGACGCGCGTGGCCCCGTCTGGCTCGGTGCGGCCAGCCATGGCGCGGCCGTGGCGCTCGCGCCCGCCCTGGCTCCCTCCCTCTCCGCTCGGCAGCGCGCCAGCCCGGCCATGGTGCGGCCCTCTTCCCCTCCCTGCGCGGCGCGCCCGCCCGGCCCCCTGCCCTCGGGTCGGCGCGGCCAAGGCGCGGCGGTGGCGCCCGGCGCGACCCTTGTGACATAACCTCCCAAGTCATTAGGCCCACCTACAGTTATCCTTGTCCAACGGACCTTAGACAACCCTGCAGGTGCACCTGATCACTTGACAAGTTCGGTATCTGAATTCATTACCTTTCACAAGAGCGTCTCACCCGTCACGCAAACATTATAATACAACAGAGGTACGAAAATGTGGAAGCAGTTACAATAACTTACTTTATTGAAAAGTAAGACAAAGTTATATAGTTACAGACCAGAACAAAATTATATGAGTGCTGAGTATTATTATTACATAACCTGGGAGGCAAAAACTCCTCTCGAATAAACAGTAAAATTTTTTCTTAATGGAGGACATTTCCTCCCGCAGCTTTAGTCTTGATTCTCTTCTTTTGGTACCACCTTGGAACAGAAGCAACAAAAGTTTGCTGCTTCTTCACCTAAAACAACATGGGACAAAGCCCTGAGTATGAAGTGTACTTTCACAAGTCTTACCCGTCAAATAAAAGACTCTCAAGGATATGCTGGCTTTAAGGGAGTCAAGGTAAGGCTTATCAATAATCAATGACTCTGTTTGCAGAAATGCTTACTAATAGTGGATCCTTAAAAATCCAATTTTACTTGTCAGGTTAGGTAAAGTTACATATATCTAGAGTTCTTTCTACCCTAGTTCAATCACTTGACCTATACTAGCCAATTTCTTAACAACCCTTCTTATTCACTGGAATGCTACGTATAGGGCAGTGACCAAGTCTTCATATCCGTGAAGTTACGGCGATCCGAATCGATCATACTCAGCTAAGGATCTCCAATCACACGACATATGTAGCACTTAACCCTTGCATATGTCAACTCGCCACCGGGGTTCTTAAGACCAGATCAGGTTCACACCAACCGAGAGCACAGATACACCACCGTCCAGCCTCTTGCCACGGAGGGTACACGCTACTCTCGCCATCTCTCCACACCCATTGTGTGTTATCTTATTCTGGTATTAGTCTACCCGAGGCAAAGCTTACCCATGATGAGGCATGTGACCAGTTAAAGGGTCCTCGGTCAGCAAGCCTACATCGACACGGTCCTTAATCGACTCAGACGAAGACACTACACCGAGACTCTCTTCTTGTGCAAGTCACCCACCCGGTCTCAGCTTTATCATTTCAACCTAAAGTTTGGTACCTGGCAGAGGTACATCTTTTCCGATGTTGAACCCACCATGGCCATGATGGATCCACCATCAAGTTTTGTTTTTTTAAAAACATCCCACCCACTTTGCCACATCATCTTTTGTGAAAACAAAACATTTTATTTTTCTAGAGCAGGGCTAAGCATAAGAAAAACCTTTTGTAAAATAGGGATTTAAGGAGAAGTAATCAAATCCAAGGAAGGAAATGCAGGAATTGGTTTAGCACACAACTCCTATCACCTAATGCATCAAGCAAGTGAGAAAGATTTTAGAAGGAACAAGGAGGTGGCAAATGCACCGGGGCTTGCCTTGTGTTACTGGTGAATCAGGCTCTGTTCCGCAGATATCAAAATAAAAACAGTTGCCTGCCTGATGTTCTTCAGGTGGTGGTGGTGAAGTACTTGCTTCTTCAACTTCTATTTCCTCTTCATTTTCTAGATATAGCCATATATAATCATGAATGCTCATGTAATGCTCATGAAGATGCAAAGATAATAAAAGTTTATTATCTAAGGTCTTGAATATAACTTTCCTTCACGGATCTCCGAGAAACTAGGGTTCGCGGAGTCAATAGTGAAGTTCATAGGGCATGGGAAACTAGGGTTTTGGGTTCTAAGTATCAAACATGGTCCAAATCATACCAAACTTTACCCAAGGCTTCTAAATATTATTTAGAGTTTACCCTAAAAGTTTAGTGAATTTTGGATTTATTATTTATTCCCTAAAAATCCAGAACCATGGTTTTTGGCTGTTTTAAATGCTCTATAATTTCCTATTTGGACTAAAAATCATGAAACTATTTTTACTAAATACTATAGGAAATTAGAAGTCTAGCAAAATTGGTCTGGTATTTTTATCATTTTTCTGTAATTTTCTAGAATTTCTTTAGCTCTGGCAGAAAAAGAAAAAGAAAAATACTCTACAGTGTTGGGCCGGAATTGGCCCAAGCCGGCCCAACAACAGATAGAAACGCGCCCGAGTGCGCCCATGCTGTCGGCTTTGCGAATAATTCCCTGATGATTTTAATAACAGGAAAAAGGTCACAGCGCTATTCCTTTGTGTCACTGACACCTTACAAAAACACCCCTGCACTTTCCTCTCTTCACAATTCCTAGTCCACGATGGTGAACGGCGGGGAGCCGAGCTCCGGCGAGTGCATACCGGTCGAATTACTCAATGACCGGTGCTCTTCTTCGGTCTAAACCTTGTGTAGTGACAGAGCTCTTTTGAGGGCAATTTGTGCCAAATTTTGTGTAGTGACCAGACCAACACTCTGCATCAAAATTGTAGTTCAACAAACCAACTTTAAGTTTGCCATAGAGGTTTTAGTTAAACAGCCACTGAATCAAGCACTACATGGTTCCAAAGTTGATCCTACACACTGTTAACCAGAGTTTCAGACTTGAGACTGACTGATAGCCCAACTTTGGGCCCAGTTTTCTCTCAACTTTGCATAACAACAATGCTTAATCCCTTAAGCAAAGTTGTACTCCTTTTGTAGCTCTAAACCTTTGATGTGTTGGCCTAGGGCCAAATATTCATAATTTGGAAGATACAAGCTTCTAAAGTTGAGTCATTGCACTGAAATTCAGACTTAGCCATTGGAGCACAATTGTGGCCTTTTTGCAAATAAGCCCAAAACCTAGGGTTTCATTTGCAAATCTCCAAATATGTGAACCATATGACTAAAGACACCCTATTTCCATGATTTTTGCACTTAGGCCCAAAAGGTGCACAATTTTACAAATACCCCCCTAGGGTTTCAGTCTAGGGTTTTCCAGGGGTTTATTAGGGTTTCTGCCACTTCTAGGGTTTGGATGCTATCAAATCTTATTAGAGTGGATATCTCATGACCATTTCTAATAAGTTTTGAAGTTTTCTTTTATTTAGGCTTTGCTTGCTCTTTCAAGCCCAGTTTAGGGTTAGGTACCCTACTCTAGGGTTTTACCCACAAAATGTCATATCAATACAACTTTGTTTGAATTTTTTGCCTAGTGAATGCACTCTAAGTGTAACAAACACATGATATGCCAATGCTTATGATGTTATGCTCAAGTTTTAGTGGCAGTAACACCAGGGGTGTTACATCCTTGCCCCCATAAAAGAATCTCGTCCCGAGATTAAAAGTCCTAGGGCAAGTAATGGAAAAGGAAACACGACATATCTTTATTTCCTTATTCATGGTATAATGCAGGGGTGGTTTGGGGGTTCATTCCTCTATTACAACAATTGTACACATTTTACAATTTACACGAAGCTAAAAAGCCTAGGAAATTCTTATCTAAAAAGGCTTGAGTTTCCCAAGTAGCTTCATCTTCTGTGTGTTGGTTCCACTTTATCTTGTAAAACTTGAGAGTTTTCTTTTGGGTAGTTCTTTCCTTTTGATCCAAGACTCGAATAGGATGTTCTGAATATGTCAAGTCTGGTTCTAAGGCAACATCTGTTACTTCAATGGTTCGATCGGGAACCCGAAGACACTTCTTCAATTGAGACACGTGGAACACATTATGTACTGCATACAAGGTTTTGGGTAACTGAAGTCGGTATGCTACTGGTCCACATTGTTCAAGGATAGAAAAAGGACCAATATACCGGGGTGCAAGCTTCCCTTTTACCCCGAAACGTGATACACCCTTCATTGGTGAAACTTTCAGGTAGACATAATCTCCAACTAGAAAGTACAAGGGTATCCGGCGTTTGTCTGCGTAACTCTTTTGTCGGGCTTGGGCTTCCTTCAAATTATGAACTATTCGTTGAACTTTCTCTTCTATTTCCTTTACCATATCAGGCCTAAAGAAATTTCTTTCACTTGGTTCAGACCAGTTTAACGGAGTACGACACCGTCGTCCATATAAAGCTTCGAAGGGTGCCATATTAATGCTTTCTTGATAGCTATTATTATATGAGAACTCCGCTAATGGTAAACAATCATCCCATTTCTGTGGGAATTCTAGAACACATGCTCGCAACATAACTTCAAGTATTTGATTTACTCTTTCAGTTTGCCCACTAGTTTGAGGATGATATGCCAAACTGTGGAGTAATTTAGTACCCAAGGATTTGTGAAGTTCTTCCTAGAATTTGGATACAAATTGAGGTCCACGATCTAACACTATAGTCTTCAGAATACCGTGCAAACTGAGAATACGGGCAATGTATAACTCTGCATATGTGGCCACTGTATACTTTACCCTGACTGGAAGGAAGTGGGCGATCTTTGTAAGTCAATCAACAATGAACCAAATAGAATCATACCCTTTGGCGGTCCTGGGCAATCCCACAATAAAGTCCATGCTTATATCCTCCCATTTCCATGTTGGTATAGGTAAGGATTGTAATGGACCAGCAGCTTTCATGTGTATGGCCTTGACACGTCTGCAATTGTCACATCTTGCCACATAGCGTGTGACTTCAATCTTCATCTTTGTCCACCAATAATGTTGTTTTAGATCATGATACATCTTAGTGCTTCTGGGATGAATAGAATAGCGACTAAGATGTGCTTCATCTAGAATTTGCTGGCGGATCTCCTCATTCTTAGGCACAACTATGCAGTTATTAAACCATACAACACCTTGATCATCTCTTCTGAAGCAGTTGGCTTTACCGGCCTCTATTTTCTCATGAATGTGTTTCATTCCCTCATCATTTATTTGTGCGTCAATTATTCTTTGCAGGATGACTGACTCAAGCTTCAAGTGATTTACAGTTCCATGTTATATCATTCCCAAGTTTAGCTTTTCCATTTCTTGGCATAATGTAATGTCAGAAGTCTTCATGGTAAGACAATGACAGAAAGCCTTACGACTTAACGCATCTACCACTACATTAGCTTTGCCTGGGTGATAGTGAATCTCTAATTCATAATCCTTGATCAGCTCAAGCCATCTCCTTTGTCTCATATTAAGCTCTGACTGGGTAAAGATATACTTCAAACTTTTATGATCTGTATAAATGTGACAAATATTTCTCAGCAGATAGTGACGCCATATTTTTAGGGCATGAACCACAGCAGCTAACTCTAGGTCATGAGTTGGGTAATGTTCTTCATGCCAGCGCAACTGCCTTGAAGCATAAGCTATTACTCGGCCCTCTTGCATTAGAACACAGTCGAGACCACTGCCTGATGCGTCACAATACACATCAAAGGGCATTTCAATGTCCGGTTGAGCCAATACCGGAGCAGTGGTCAATAATACTTTCAGCTGCTCAAAAGCTTCATTACATTTTGAAGACCAATTAAATTTAGTATCATTCTTTAATAAACTTGTGATTGGTTTCACAAGCTTGGAAAAATCTGGAATGAATCGGCGGTAGTAACCAGCCAGTCCAAGGAAACTTCGGACTTGATGTACAGTGGTTGGGGGTTTCCACTCCAAAATATCCTTGATTTTGCTGGGATCCACCGCAATCCCCTTGGCAGATAATACATGTCCCAGAAATTGAATCTTCTCCAGCTAGAATGTGCACTTACTGAACTTAGCATATAACTGGTGTTCCCTTAAGCGCGTTAATACGATCCGCAAATGCCGAGTATGCTCGTCTTCATTCTTGGAGTATATTAAGATATCGTCAATGAATACCACCACAAATTTATCCAACTCGGGCATAAATACCGAGTTCATCAGATATGTGAAGTGGGCAGGAGCATTGGTTAGTCCGAAAGACATAACCAGATATTCAAATAATCCATACCGCGTGGTGAATGCGGTCTTTGGTATATCTTCGGGTCGAATACAGATCTGATGATAACCCGACCTGAGGTCAATCTTGGAAAATACCCGGGCTCTGGTAAGTTGATCAAATAGGATGTCAATCCAGGGAAGAGGGTACTTATTCTTGATGGTGACCTCATTAAGGGGTCTATAATCCATGCACATCCGTAGTGTTTGGTCCTTCTTCTTGACAAAGATGGCTGGACAACCCCAAGGTGATGAACTTGGTTGGATAAATCCTTTTTCTAGTAGATCTTGTAATTGGGTCTTGAGTTCTGCCAATTCATTTGGAGGCATTCGGTACGACCTTCTAGAAATAGGAGCCGTACCGGGCTTCAACTCAATCACAAATTCTACATCTCTTTCTGGAGGCAATCCAGGCAGATCTTCTAGGAAGACGTCCGGAAATTCACATACTACCGGAATATCTTGGATCTCCGGTATGATGGCTTCATATACTCTGCCACACGGTTTAGCTGGAATAGCTACGGGGATGGACAAAAGAACCTCTTCTTGGCCATAACTCAACCTGATGGTTCTCAGATCAGTGTTGAGGATTGCTTTATGCTGGGCTAACCAATTCATGCCCAAAATTACATCTATATCTTGGCCTTTTAGAACAATCATGTTTGTAGGAAAGTCCCGTTCAGCCAATGTTACGGGCACATGGTAAGCCATCTCTTTAGTAAATATTTGTCCCCCAGGCGAATGAATTATAAACCCTTCCCTTGATTCATTGTATGGAATGCAATGTGGCTCCACAAACTTCTTGCTTATGAATGTATGTGAAGCGCCAGAATAAAAAAGAATAACTACAGGGTGATTGGCCACGAGAAACATACCCATCATAACCGGTTCTCCTTCCGGTGTTGTGGCCACATGAGTATAATAAATCCGCCCCGTTTTCCTTATATTTTTGCCCAGGGTATTGTTTGCCGCATTTCCCTTGCCTTGAGCGGAACTCCCAGAACTCTGCTGATTATTTGATCTGTTCTGCTTTGGGTATGGACAGTCCTTGATAAAATGTCCGAACTTTCCACAATTAAAGAAGCCTGTTGAAGAGCTTGGGAGAGCGGGGAAACGAGTACCAGGGGCACCTGGCTGATTTGTTGAGGTGGGGGCAGTAGCAGGACGGATAAAAACCGGTTGTTTGAAAGGGTAGGAGGGTGGATGTGGCGAAGAACGATTCTGATTAAAAGGTCGGATCACCAACCTTTGTCTTTCCTCAGACCCCTGATTGGGTATGTCGCCTCCATTGCCCTTTGATTTTCCTGGGCCTGCATATTTGGCTTCAACTGCCAGCGCCATGCTGACAACCCTTCCGTAAGAAAGATCAATGCAGGTGGCCATCTTTCGTTGCATTCGATCATTAAGGCCTCGCATGAAGCAATTTTTCTTCTTTAAATCAGTGTTGACTTGATCAATGGCATATTGGGACAAGTGGTTGAATTTGTTAAGATACTGAGTGACAGTATCCCCACCTTGTTTGAGCTTCATAAATTCCTCCTGCTTCATATGGAGCACCCCTTCAGGAATATAGTGCTCTTGGAAAGCCAGTTTGAACTCGTCCCATGTGATTTGATGGCCGGCAGGCTGAACGGCTACATAATTTCCCCACCAGGTGCTGGCAGGGCCTCGCAACTGTTGTGCCGCAAATAAAGGCTTTTGAGTCTCCGTACATCGAAGAAGCCCGAAGTTTTGTTCGATAACTTGGATCCACTCATCTGCTTCCAGAGGATCTTCCGCCTTGACAAACAATGGGGGACGTGTCTCTGAGAAATCCAGATATGAAGTTTCGCGGGGTCCTTACTGATACGCTCGCTCGCCTTGCTGTTGCATTTGTTGTCCCGCCATTTCCCGCAGAAAGCGGGTGTTGTTAGCTGTGGCATTAACTAAGGCAGCGATGGCCTCAGCTAATGTTGGAGGTGAGAGCACCTAGAGGGGGGGGGTGAATAGGTGATCCTGTAAACTTCAAAACTTAAGCCACAAAACTTTGATTAAGTGTTAGCACAGTTAATGCCAAGTGGCAAGAGAGAAGATCTTGCACAATATGATAATCACAAGGAGCTCAACACAGAGAAGACACAGTGATTTATCCCGTGGTTCGGCCAAGTACAAAACTTGCCTACTCCACGTTGTGGCGTCCCAACGGACGAGAGTTGCACTCAACTCCTCTCAAGTGATCCAATGATCAACTTGAATACCACAGTGTTATGCTTTCCTTTCAATTTCCCGTTTGCGAGGAATCTCCACAACTTGGAGTCTCTCGCCCTTACACTTGAGATTCACAAAGAAATACGGAGTAAGGGAGGGAAGCAACACACACAAATCCACAGCAAAATGCGCACACACACGGTCAAGAATCGAGCTCAAAAGACTATCTCAAAGTTCTCACTAGAACGGAGCTCGAATCACTTAGAATGACAAACGAATGCGCAAAGAATGAGCGTGGATGATCAAGAATGCTCTTAGGTTGCTTGGTGTTCTCCTCCATGCGCCTAGGGGTCCCTTTTATAGCCCCAAGGCAGCTAGGAGCCGTTGAGAGCAAATCTGGAAGGCTGATCTTGCCTTCTGTCGTCGGGCGCACTGGACAGTCCGGTGCACACCGGACACTGTCCGGTGCCCGATTTCCTTCCTTAAACAGCGCAGTCGACCGTTGCAGATCTGGGAGCCGTTGGCGCACCGGACATGTCCGGTGCACACCGGACAGTCCGGTGCACACCGGACAGTCCGGTGCACACCGGACAGTCCGGTGCCCCCTTCCGACCGTTGGCTTGGCCACGTGTCGCGCGCAGAATCCGCGGCCGACCGTTGGCCCTAGCCGACCGTTGGCTCACCGGACAGTCCGGTGCACACCGGACAGTCCGGTGAATTTTAGTCGTACGCCGTCGGCGAATTCCCGAGAGTGGCCTGTTTGGCCGAGGCAGTCTGGCGCACCGGACACTGTCCGGTGCACCACCGGACAGTCCGGTGCCCCAGACCAAAACAGCCCCTTGGCTGTACACAACCACCTTTTTCCTTTTCTTTTTCTTCCTGTTTCCAATACTTAGACAAGTATATTAGTACACAAAACCAATGTACTAAGACTTAGAAACATACCTTGCTCTTGATTTGCACTTTATTCATCCATTGCATAAATTCACATTTAAGCACTTGAGTTGGCACTCAATCACCAAAATACTTAGAAATGGCCCAAGGGCACATTTCCCTTTCAATCTCCCCCTTTTTGGTGATTTATGCCAACACAACATAAAGCAACTAGAACAAGTGCAAAATCACTTCAAATAACACTTAAATTTATTTTGATTCAGTTTTGGCATATATGGATCATCCTTTGCCACCACTTGGTTTGTTTTTGCAAATAAAACTCAAATTTCTATCTCTAAGTCAAACACACATGTTGAAGCATATAGAGAGTTATTCCAAAAGAGATTGATCAAAGATTTCAAAAACTCCCCCTATTTCCCATAATCACCACTTCTCCCCACAAGAAGCCAACTTTTGACAAGAGACACAAGAAAAGAGTTTTGCCAAAACAGAAAGCTCTATTCTACTATTGTCAAAATCTCTCAAGTGGTAGCTGATCCATTTATCACTTTGGCCTTTATTTTCTCCCCCTTTGGCATCAAGCACCAAAACGGGATCAATCTTGGCCCTTTAACCCCATTGCCTCACCAAAATCTTCAATTAAGAGTACAAAAGCAATAAGATCATAGAGATGAACTTGGAATAAGTTACCCTCTCATCGGAGTGCAGTGGAAGTCTTGGATGGTCCAAGTTCACTTTCCCTTTCAATCCACCTTCGAGACTAAATCAAGCAAACTCAAGCAAATGGTTAGTCTCAAAGGGTCAAGTTGTAACACATCTCCCCCTAAACATGTGCATCACTTTGCAACGGACTTGTGAGGTCCAGGGAGTGTTTGTACAACTTGAGCACCACAATAAGCAACAAAATGCAGAATGAACCTGATCAAGGGCATAAACACATGTATGCTACAATTCAATCCAAGTTCCGCGAATCTAAGACATTTAGCTCACTGCGCAGCCTGCAAAAGGTCTTCTCATCTAGAGGCTTGGTAAAGATATCGGCTAGCTGGTTCTCGGTGCTAACATGAAACACTTCGATATCTCCCTTTTGCTGGTGGTCTCTCAAAAAGTGATGCCGGATGTCTATGTGCTTTGTGCGGCTGTGTTCAATAGGATTTTCCGCCATGCGGATAGCACTCTCATTATCACATAGGAGTGGGACTTTGCTCAGATTGTAGCCAAAGTCCCGGAGGGTTTGCCTCATCCAAAGTAGTTGCGCGCAACACTGTCCTGCGGCAACATACTCGGCATCAGCGGTGGATAGGGCAACAGAGGTTTGTTTCTTAGAATTCCATGACACTAGGGACCTTCCTAAGAATTGGCACGTCCCTAATGTACTCTTCCTATCGACCTTACATCCAGCATAGTCGGAATCTGAGTATCCAACCAAGTCAAAGGTAGACCCTTTTGGATACCAGAGCCCGAAGCAAGGCGTAGCAACTAAGTATCTAAGAATTCGCTTCACCGCCACTAAGTGACACTCCTTAGGATCGGATTGAAATCTAGCACACATGCATACGCTAAGCATAATATCCGGTCTACTAGCACATAAATAAAGTAAAGACCCTATCATTGACCGGTATGCCTTTTGATCAACAGACTTACCTCCTTTGTTGAGGTCTGTGTGTCCGTCGGTTCCCATCGGCGTCTTTGCGGGCTTGGCGTCCTTCATCCCAAACCTCTTTAGCAAGTCTTGCGTGTACTTCGTTTGGGAGATGAAAGTGCCGTCCTTGAGTTGCTTCACTTGGAACCCAAGGAAGTAGTTCAACTCGCCCATCATCGACATCTCGAATTTCTGCGTCATCACCCTGCTAAACTCTTCACAAGACGTTTGGTTAGTCGAACCAAATATTATGTCATCGACATAAATTTGGCACACAAACAAATCACCATTACAAGTCTTAGTAAAAAGAGTTGGATCGGCTTTCCCAACCTTGAAAGCATTAGCAATTAAGAAATCTCTAAGGCATTCATACCATGCTCTTGGGGCTTGCTTAAGTCCATAGAGCGCCTTAGAGAGCTTACACACATGGTTGGGGTGCCGATCATCCTCGAAGCCAGGGGGTTGCTCCACGTACACCTCCTCCTTGATTGGCCCGTTGAGGAAAGCGCTCTTCACATCCATTTGGTACAACCTGAAAGAGTGGTGAGCGGCATATGCTAGCAAAATACGAATTGATTCTAGCCTAGCCACAGGAGCAAACGTCTCCTCAAAGTTCAAACCTGCGACTTGGGCATAACCTTTTGCCACAAGTCGAGCCTTGTTCCTCGTCACCACCCCATGCTCGTCCTGTTTGTTGCGGAACACCCACTTGGTTCCCACAACATTTTGCTTGGGACGAGGCACCAGTGTCCAAACTTCATTGCGCTTGAAGTTGTTGAGTTCCTCCTTTTACCTTGCCTTGATTCCCATCACCGAATATAATTGAATCTTGGGAATCCTTATTCCTGACGTAGGAGGTGAACATCTTCTTCTCCCCCGTCATATGGTTTGTGCATCCGCTGTCGATAATCCAGCTTGAACCCCCGGATGCATAAACCTGCAAGGCAAATTTAGGCTTGGGACTTAGGTACCCAACTCATGTTGGGTCCTACAAGGTTAGCACAAATATCCTTAGGGACCCAAATGCAAGTTTTGTCTCCCTTGCATCTTGCCCCTAATTTTCTAGCAACTATCTTCCTATCCTTTCTACAAATAGCAAAGGAAGCATTTAAGGCATGATAAATTTTAGAAGGTCCATTCATAACTTTTCTAGGAACATTAACAACATTTCTCCTAGGCATATTATGAACAACATTTCTCCTATCAACATTTCTATCATGCACATAGGAAGAACTAGAAGCAAACATGGCATGAGAATCAAAATCATCATGAGCATTAAAACTCCTATAAGCATTTCTAGTTTGTCTCCTATCATAGTACATAAAAGCATGGTTCTTTTGCACACTACTAGCCATAGGGGCCTTCCCTTTCTCCTTGGCGGAGATGGGAGCCTTATGGCTTGTCAAGTTCTTGACTTCCCTCTTGAGGCCAAGCCCATCCTTAATTGAGGGGTGTCTACCAATTGTGTAGGCATCCCTTGCAAATTTTAGTTTATCCAAATCACTCTTGCTAGTCTTAAGTTGGGCATTAAGGCTAGCTACTTCATCATTTAATTTAGAAATGCACTCTAGGTGTTCACTACAAGCATCAACATTAAAGTCTTTACACCTAGTGCAAATCACAACATGTTCTACACAAGATGTTAATTTACTAGATTTTTCTAGCTTAGCATTTAAATCATCATTTTTGCTCTTTAAACTAGCAATTGAATCATGACATGTAGACAACTCACAAGAAAGCATTTCATTTCTCTTAACTTCTAAAGCATGGGATTTTTGTGCTTCTACAAATTTGTCATGCTCTTCATATAAAAGGTCCTCTTGTTTTTCTAGTAATCTATTCTTGTCATTCAAGGCATCAATCAACTCATTAATCTTATCAATTTTAGATCTATCTAATCCCTTGAATAAGCATGAGTAATCTATCTCATCATCATCACTAGACTCATCCTCACTAGAAGAAGCATAAGTAGGGTTTTGAGTACATACCTTCTTCTCCCTTGCCATAAGGCATGTGTGACGCTCGTTGGGGAAGAGGGTCGATTTGTTGAAGGCGGTGGCGGCGAGTCCCTCATTGTCGGAGTCGGAAGAGGAGCAATCCGAATCCCACTCCTTTTCGATATGTGCCTCGCCCTTGGCCTTCTTGTAATGCTTCTTCTTTTCCCTCTTGTCCTCCTTTTCCTGGTCACTTTCATTATCGGGACAGTTAGCAATGAAATGACCAATCTTACCACATTTGAAGCATGAGCGCTTCTCCTTTGTCTTGGTCTTGTTTGGCTGTCCCTTGCGACCTTTAAGCGCCGTCTTGAAGCGCTTAATGATGAGGGCCATCTCCTCATTATTTAGCCCGGCCGCCTCAACTTGCGCCACCTTGCTTAGTAGCGCCTCCTTGCTCCTTGTTGCCTTGAGAGCAATTGGTTGAGGCTCATGAATAGGACCGTTCAACGCGTCGTCCACGTATCTTGCCTCCTTAATCATCATTCGCCCACTTACGAACTTCCCAAGAACTTCTTCGGGCGACATTTTGGTGTACCTGGGATTCTCACGAATATTATTCACCAAATGAGGATCAAGAACGGTAAAGGACCTTAGCATTAGGCGGACGACGTCGTGGTCCGTCCATCGCGTGCTTCCATAGCTCCTTATCTTGTTGACAAGGGTTTTGAGCCGGTTGTATGTTTGGGTTGGCTCCTCCCCCCTTATCATAGCAAATCTTCCAAGTTCGCCCTCCACCAACTCCATCTTGGTGAGCATGGTGACGTCGTTGCCCTCGTGAGAGATCTTGAGGGTGTCCCATATCTGCTTGGCATTGTCCAAGCCGCTCACCTTATTGTATTCTTCCCAGCACAAAGATGCTAAAAGAACAGTAGTAGCTTGTGCATTTCTATGGATTTGTTCATTTATAAGCATAGGACTATCCGAGCTATCAAATTTCATTCCGTTCTCTACAATCTCCCATATGCTTGGATGAAGAGAGAATAAGTGACTACGCATTTTGTGACTCCAAAATCCGTAGTCCTCCCCATCGAAGTGTGGAGGTTTGCCAAGAGGAATGGAAAGTAAATGCGAATTCGAATTATTTGGAATACGAGAATAATCAAATGAAAAGTTCGAATTGACCGTCTTCCTGTAGTCGTTGTCGTCGTCCTTTTGGGAAGAGGAAGATTCGTCGCTGTCGTAGTAGACAATCTCCTTGATGCACCTTGTCTTCTTCTTCTTCCCATCTTTTCGTCTATGACCCGAGCCCGAGTCGTTTGACTTGTCATCCTTTGGCTCGTTGACGAAGGACTCCTTCTCCTTATCGTTGATCACGATTCCTTTCCCCTTAGGATCCATCTCTTCGGGCGGTTAGTCCCTTTCTTGAAGAGAACGGCTCCGATACCAATTGAGAGCACCTAGAGGGGGGGGGGGTGAATAGGTGATCCTGTAAACTTCAAAACTTAAGCCACAAAACTTTGATTAAGTGTTAGCACAGTTAATGCCAAGTGGCAAGAGAGAAGATCTTGCACAATATGATAATCACAAGGAGCTCAACACAGAGAAGACACAGTGATTTATCCCGTGGTTCGGCCAAGTACAAAACTTGCCTACTCCACGTTGTGGCGTCCCAACGGACGAGAGTTGCACTCAACTCCTCTCAAGTGATCCAATGATCAACTTGACTACCACAGTGTTATGCTTTCCTTTCAATTTCCCGTTTGCGAGGAATCTCCACAACTTGGAGTCTCTCGCCCTTACACTTGAGATTCACAAAGAAATACGGAGTAAGGGAGGGAAGCAACACACACAAATCCACAGCAAAATGCGCACACACACGGTCAAGAATCGAGCTCAAAAGACTATCTCAAAGTTCTCACTAGAACGGAGCTCGAATCACTTAGAATGACAAACGAATGCGCAAAGAATGAGTGTGGATGATCAAGAATGCTCTTAGGTTGCTTGGTGTTCTCCTCCATGCGCCTAGGGGTCCCTTTTATAGCCCCAAGGCAGCTAGGAGCCGTTGAGAGCAAATCTGGAAGGCTGATCTTGCCTTCTGTCGTCGGGCGCACCGGACAGTCCGGTGCACACCGGACATTGTCCGGTGCCCGATTTCCTTCCTTAAACAACGCAGTCGACCGTTGCAGATCTGGGAGCCGTTGGCACACCGGACATGTCCGGTGCACACCGGACAGTCCGGTGCCCCCTTCCGACCGTTGGCTTGGCCACGTGTCGCGCGCAGAATCCGCGGCCGACCGTTGGCCCTAGCCGACCGTTGGCTCACCGGACAGTCCGGTGCACACCGGACAGTCCGGTGAATTTTAGCCGTACGCCGTCGGCGAATTCCCGAGAGTGGCCTGTTTGGCCGAGGCAGTCTGGCGCACCGGACACTGTCCGGTGCACCACCGGACAGTCCGGTGCCCCAGACCGAAACAGCCCCTTGGCTGTACACAGCCACCTTTTTCCTTTTCTTTTTCTTCCTGTTTCCAATACTTAGACAAGTATATTAGTACACAAAACCAATGTACTAAGACTTAGAAACATACCTTGCTCTTGATTTGCACTTTATTCATTCATTGCATAAATTCACATTTAAGCACTTGAGTTGGCACTCAATCACCAAAATACTTAGAAATGGCCCAAGGGCACATTTCCCTTTCAGGAGGTACTGGGGGTGGATTAGGAGTTGCTTCCCTCCCACGGGAGGTTCCTGCACCATCCTGTGCATGAGTCTTGGATGGCATCTGAGGCAAAGAACAATTGGAAAAATATAATATGCCAAAGCAAACCATCCATTTTACATTACTTAAAAGGGTAATGATACAGACTCGAATTTACAACAGGATTACATTACCTATTACACATTATTACTACTTCTTTACTACTCTACTCTAGCTTCTTATCACTTTTGGTAGCCTCGCCGTCAGGTGTAGGAGACCATTCATCGACCAAATTCATGGAAGGAGGGGGCCTGAAAAGGTCCAGTTCCCCACCAAGGGCTTCACCCGCTGCTCCAGATGGTCCGGCTCCCATCCCGATAGGATCCGCAGGTACGTTAGGGTGCAGTTGTGAATACAATACATGAACTTCCTCATGTAGTGTATTACAATAAACCTGCAAGTTGTCCACGGCTGTGCTAAGCTCCTCCACGCGGGCTCGAGCTTTGGCTTCCTTGGCCCAAGCAAGTGAATGAGAGTTAACAGCCCAATCGAGCGCTAGATCTCGTTCAGCAAGTTGGTCTTGCAGGTGGCAGATGTTAGTCCTTAATTCATTTATTCTCTCACCATCCTCGACCCATATATCATTCCTGTGACGGAGTTCTGATCAAAGTTGTTCTACTTGAGCTTCCACATCCTCGATTGGATCATTGCTACCACTGCTACTGTCTTCATGCCTTAGAGCTAGTTGATGGCGGGGTACGCCAACGGGTCTGGTAGACTTGCACGCAGTCTTTCTTGTGCGTGACGGAATATCTCGATGAGAGGAAAAATCTTATTAGCATAGTTTTTAGCATGATGCATGTATAATTACAGAATCAACCTTAGTTGATTCACACCCTTCTATACATTGCACTCTACTATCTGGTCTTTAAAATAAGTACCTCAGAAGGTGATTGGATAAGAAGGAAAGAAATTTTCTAGATAAGTCTTTGAAAATTCTTTTTGAAAATGTCTCATAATATCTGCAGAGATAGGCTTCGCTCCGATACCAGCTGTGACAGAACCTCCCAAGTCATTAGGCCCACCTACAGTTGTCCTTGTCCAACAGACCTCAGACAACCCTGCAGGTGCACCTGATCACTTGACAAGTTTGGTATTTGAATTCCTTACCTTTCCCAAGAGCATCTCACCCGTCACGCAGACATTATAATACATCGGAGGTACGAAAATGCGGAAGTAGTTACAATAACTTACTTTATTGAAAAGTAAGACAGAGTTATATAGTTACAGACCAGAACAAAAATATATGAGTGCTGAGTATTATTATTACATAACCTGGGAGGCAAAAACTCCTCCCGAATAAATAGTAAAAGTTTTTCTTAATGGAGGACCTTTCCTCTCGCAGCTTTAGTCTTGATTCTCTTCTTTTGGTACCACCTTGGAACAGAAGCAACAAAAGTTTGCTGCTTCTTCACCTAAAACAACATGGGATAAAGCCCTGAGTACGAAGTGTACTTTCGCAAGTCTTACCCGTCAAATAAAAGACTCTCAAGGATATGATGGCTTTAAGGGAGTCAAGGTAAGGCTTATCAATAATCAATGACTCTGTTTGCAGAAATGCTTACTAATAGTGGATCCTTAAAAATCCAGTTTTACTTGTCAGGTTAGGTAAAGTTACCTGTATCTAGAGTTCTTTCTACCCTACTTCAATCACTTGACCTATACTAGCCAATTTCTTAACAACCCTTCTTATTCACTGGAATGCTACGTATAGGGCAGTGACCAAGTCTTCATATCCGTGAAGTTATGGTGATCCGAATCGATTATACTCAGCTGAGGATCTCCAATCACACGACATATGTAGCACTTAACCCTTGCATATGTCAACTCGCCACCGGGGTTCTTAAGACCAGATCAAGTTCACGCCAACCGAGAGCACAGATACACCACCGTCCAGCCTCTTGCCACGGAGGGTACACGCTACTCTCACCATCTCTCCACTCCCATTGCGTGTTATCTTATTCTGGTATTAGTCTGCCCGAGGCAAAGCTTACCCATGATGAGGCATGTGACCAGTTAAAGGGTCCTCGGTCAGCAAGCCTACATCGACACAGTCCTTAATCGACTCAGACGGAGACACTACACCGAGACTCTCTTCTCGTGCAAGTCACCCGCCTAGTCTCAGCTTTATCATTTCAACCCAAAGTTTGGTACCTAGCATAGGTACATCTTTTCCGATGTTGAACCCATCATGGCCATGATGGATCCACCATCAAGTTTTGTTTTTTTAAACATCCCACCCACTTTGCCATATCATCTTTTGTGAAAACAAAACATTTTATTTTGCTAGAGCAGGGCTAAGCATAAGAAAAACCTTTTGTAAAACAGGGATTTAAGGAGAAGTAATCAATTCCAAGGAAGGAAATGCAGGAATTGGTTTAGCACACAACTCCTATCACCTAATGCATCAAGCAAGTGAGAAAGATTTTAAAAGGAACAAGGAGGTAGCAAATGCACCGGGGCTTGCCTTGTGTTACTGGTGAATCAGGCTTTGTTCCGCAGATATCAAAATAAAAACAGTTGCCTGCCTGATGTTCTTCAGGTGGTGGTGGTGAAGTCCTTGCTTCTTCAACTTCTATTTCCTCTTCGTTTTCTAGATATAACCATATATAATCATGAATGCTCATGTAATGCTCATGAAGATGCAAAGATAATAAAAGTTTATTATCTAAGGTCTTGAATATAACTTTCCTTCACGGATCTCCGAGAAACTAGGGTTCGCGGAGTCAATAGTGAAGTTCATAGGGCACGGGAAACTAGGGTTTTGGGTTCTAAGTATCAAACATGGTCCAAATCATACCAAACTTTAACCAAGGCTTCTAAATATTATTTAGAGTTTACCCTAAAAGTTTAGTGAATTTTGGATTTATTATTTATTCTCTAAAAATCTAGAACCATGGTTTTTGGCTGTTTTAAATGCTCTATAATTTCCTATTTGGACTAAAAATCATGAAACTATTTTTACTAAATACTATAGGAAATTAGAAGTCTAGCAAAATTGGTCTGGTATTTTTATCATTTTTCTGTAATTTTCTAGAATTTCTTTATCTCTGGTAGAAAAAGAAAAAGAAAAATACTCTACAGTGCTGGGCCGGAATTGGCCCAAGCCGGCCCAACAACAGACAGAAATGCGCCCGCGTGCGCCCGCGCTGTCGGCTTTGCGAATAAGTCCCTGATGATTTGAATAACAGGAAAAAGGTCACAGCGCTATTCCTCTGTGTCACTGACACCTTACAAAAACACCCCTGCACTTTCCTCTCTTCACAATTCCAAGTCCACGACGGTGAACGGCGGGGAGCCAAGCTCCGGCGAGCGCATACCGGTCGAATTACTCAATGACCAGTGCTCTTCTTCGGTCTAAACCTAATTCCAGTCCTAAGGAGTGTTTCCCCCCAACTAATTTCACCAGTGGCGCACTAACACGCCCTACCCACTGTGACAACGGACACCACGGTTAACCGAGCACGCTCCCGGGGATCCTAGGGACTCTAGCTCAATTGGAAGGGTCGAGCAGCATTAGGAGAACCTAAGGATACTAAAACGAACGACTAGAGAGTATGAACTGACCTGGAGCAAGCTGGCCTCGGCGAGGTGTTTCTACGGTGGCGGAAACACAGATTAGGGGCAATGAGCAATTCACGGCCTCTGGTGAACGATTGGAGGCAAGCATGGGTGCTATGGATGGGTGATTACCCTACGGAGCTTGCAATGCGCTCAATTTATAACGGGCTTAAGCGGTGGCCGGGGATTTGGACGAAGATGCGCGGCGGCCGGAGAAGAAGAGGGTTACTGGCGCTAGGGATTGGTGGCCTTTACCGTGGCAAGCACCCCGGCGATCACCGGATAGGCTTAACACGATAGACTGCGACGTGGTAAGATGCCCGGGCATGTGGCATACGATCGGCAGGCAGCCAACGTCGGTGAGCTTATCTGCGCCGGTCGCAAGGCACGGGGGGTACGACGCCTAGCCACCAGGGTTATTCCCAAGCGAAGATCTTTTACCTAGGAGCATTATCCTGTCACTGGTGAGCACGAATCGCAACGGTGGCGTGGATCTAGGCACACTCGCCGGCGGTAAGGTGCGCTGCACTCGTGATCTTGTTCAGGGCATTGTACCATCGCGACTACCCTTCAGAACGACTGATAGAGCTCTTTTGAGGGCAATTTGTGCCAAATTTTGTGTAGTGACCAGACCAACACTCTGCATCAAAATTGTAGTTCAACAAAACCAACTTTAAGTTTGCCACAGAGGTTTTAGTTAAACAGCCACTGAATCAAGCGCTACATGGTTCCAAAGTTGATCCTACACACTGTTAACCAGAGTTTCAGACTTGAGACTGACTGATAGCCCAACTTTGGGCCCAGTTTTCTCTCAACTTTGCATAACAACAATGCTTAATCCCTTAAGCAAAGTTGTACTCCTATTGTAGCTCTAAACCTTTGATGTGTTGGCCTAGGGCAAAATATCCATAATTTGGAAGATACAAGCTTCTAAAGTTGAGCCGTTGCACTGAAATTCAGACTTAGCCATTGGAGCACAATTGTGGCCTTTTTGCAAATAAGCCCAAAACCTAGGGTTTCATTTGCAAATCTCCAATATGTGAACCATATGACTAAAGACACCCTATTTCCATGATTTTTGCACTTAGGTCCAAAATGTGCACACTTTTACAAATACAACCCTAGGGTTTCAATCTAGGGTTTTTCAGGGGTTTATTAGGGTTTCTGCCACTTCTAGGGTTTGGATGCTATCAAATCTTATTAGAGTGGATATCTCATGACCATTTCTAATAAGTTTTGAAGTTTTCTTTTATTTAGGCTTTGTTTGCTCTTTCAAGCCTAGTTTAGGGTTAAGTACCTTACTCTAGGGTTTTACCCACAAAATGTCATATCAATACAACTTTGTTTGAAATTTTTGCCTAGTGAATGCACTCTAAGTATAACAAACACATGATATGCCAATGCTTATGATGTTATGCTCAAGTTTTAGTGGCAGTAACACCAGGAGTGTTACAACCCTCCTCGTCCTAGCCCCCGCCCCGGCGCGGCCCTCCTCGCCCCGGCCATGGCGCGCAGCCCTCGGCCCCCGGCGCGGACGCCCCGGCGTGATGTGCCTGGCCCTGTGCAGCCACCCCTCGGTCCCGGCCCCTCCCCGCCCCGGTGTGGTGGACCCATGCGCGGCCGCGCGCCCCCTTCCCCGCCCAGCTCACGACCGTGGCATCCCGGCGCGACGCGCCCGCGGCTATGGCGCGGTCGGCCCCGGCGTGGCCCCGCTGCCTGCGCGGCGCGGTCGGCCCCCGGCGCAGCCCCGCTACTCGCGCAACACGCTCGGACCCGACGCGGCCACGCTACCTGCTCGCGGCGCACAGCGTGGCTCATTCGCAGCGCATCAGCGCGGCCTTGCGCGTGCTCGCGTGGTGCGCGCGGTGTCTTGGCGTGGTTCGTTGTACTCTCAGCGCAACGTGTAGCGCCCCGCCACGCTCGTGACCCGCCCGTCTACCCCTAGACGTGCCCGTCTACACCCCCCGTGTATTTTATGCGCGTTGATCATGTTATTTATTTTAATGAAATTGAACTCTACTTAAATATTGATCACGTTAGTTATCTCACGTAGTTAATCATCGACTTTATTTAATGTCGACCAATTGGAAATAGTTGTAACTCTATTGGTGCATGTGATTAATACCTGTTAGTATGGCTAGGTAGAGTTAGACAATGTAATGATTAATTGCACATCTACACGTAATATGCTTCGACTATAGCTTTAACCACTGCAAGAGCTTTCTTTTTCTCTTTCTAGCAATTGCGAATGCAAATCGTATGTCATATCTTATGCATATTCAGTTTATCTGCTCTCTTGTATGGTGTACTGTTTATTTCATAATTCAAAGAGATGATGTATGTTTGCACTCACATAGATAACAGTCTGGTTGAGGAATCCAAAGAACTCGCAGGAGAAGACCCTGAGCAGCAGCTGGTTGGTGGAGGCAAGTGTCCCTTGACCCACTTATGTCCTATACATTTTTAATGCACTTTCCGCATTTACACAGTTTATATCTAAGGATTGACTAGCTTTTGTTATCCATGTGCTTGCTTACCTATTTGGGTTGGATTATTCTAGTTTAGCTTCATGCTAGTGCTTCACATAAATCAATGAACATGATGAGATTTATCTATGATATGTTGTTTTCCTTCTTTATTATGATGATATACTTGTGGCACATAAGGGGACTCGAGCGGTTTCTCGAGTGTCTCTCCGTAAGGACCTGTTCGTTGGATGACCGCCCAGGAAAACAGTGCAACCATGAGGGTGGAAAGGGATGCCCTTAGCTGAATAATTAGAGGAACCGGGGTGTAGTTCGCTTCGCCGTCGTGCCGTTAATGTGGCTCGGTGTATGCGGCTCGCTCTGTCAAGGTTGGTTCGCCCCTTGGGGAGGAGTGCGGTGTATTTAGGAAACCTAACGGGCGCCTACAGCCCCAGGGAATCTTTGTAAAGGCTACGTAGTGATACCCTGCTGGGTCACCTTGGTAGTGATCAATGGAGAGTCATGATCTCTGGGCAGAAAGGGAATCACGACTTGTGGGTAAAGTGCGCAACCTCTGCAGAGTGTTATGAAACTGATATATTAGCCGTGCTCGCGGTTATGAGCAGCCAAGGGAGCTCCATTGATTAGTGATACTTGATCAGAGATGTTCGGATTACAGGTGGTGATGAGAATTGTGGTTTTGGTATTGACTATGGTAATGGTAAGTGGTATTCTTTCCGTTTGGAAAGCGTACTTTTGGGTTAACAACTTGGGTTAATACTTAAATTTGGCTCTCTCTACTAGTAATAATAATCTGATCAACTAAAAGCAACTGCTTGACTTACCCCCACATAAAGCTAGTCCACTACAGCCAAACAGGACATTTGCTGAGTATGTTGATGTGTACTCACCCTTGCTCTACACACCAAACCCCCCCTTCCCCAGGTTGTCCGTGTTGCAACCACTGCTAAGGAGAAGATGAAGCCGTGGAGGAAGACTTCTAGGAGTTCCAAGATTACGATGAGTTTTATGCGTGGGTTAGCGGCAACCCCCAGTCGGCTGCCTGTGGAGGCCGCGTGTATCTATGTTTTGTTTTGGCACTTTGATTATTGTTAAAGACTATGTGGATGTCTCAGATATTATGATGTAATCGACTATTATTTCCCTTTTATGTTAATATTTAAGCACTGTGTGATGATATCCAGTTATGTAACTGTTGTGTACGTGAATTGCTGATCCTGGCATGTACATGGTTCGCATTCGGTTTGCCTTCTAAAACCGAGTGTGACATTAATGCACATATCTAGTGGGAGAACATTATATATCTTGTGTCGTAGAGAATAAGTTTCCATTGAGTAAGCTATACTAAGACAATCCAAAATGGTAAATTTGTATCTCATTCATATGGATTGTAACCTTTGTTTCCTAAATTGCTACTCTTGATGCAGTTTAAAATTCCCTTTTCGTTAAATCTAAAAGTGCATAAGAATCCTTTTTGTTGATATTCATCACATACATATGCACTAACGTGGATATGATTTTTAAACTTTAAATAGTACAATTAGTGATCCATACTCTCTAAATTTTGGAAACCCATATTTTTGATATCTTAGAAATCTACTTAAATCGATATTCATATGCTTCACATTGAATTGGATCACTAAGTTGTAAATTACATGCATAACTTGTCTTTATGATATGAATGCTTGTGCGACTAACCTTGATAAGCTAGGTGCACCCAAGGTCAAGCTAGGTTCATCATCAAGAAGGCAACACAATGATGTATCAAGAAAAGGAGAAAAGGCTCCTATTCTTAACTCTAGCTTTTATCTGTGTGATTAAATATCGACTTGAAACCATGTAAGATGGTTGTCAAGTATATGTGGGTGCCTACACAAAGAGAAAGGCCACAATAAAGATTGTGTGGGTACTCAAGGCTCTTACTACTAATCTCAAAGGACCCAATTCAAGTTGGGTACCAAGATATGAAGCTTAAACTTGTTTTGCAGGATCACTCCTTCAATGGATCAAGTTGGGTGCTCTATAATGAATGTATAAATCATATTTGGAGATAGTGGCAAGGGTGGTAACAACTGAATCTCAAGTGCATATTATTTTCAAATCTTATCTCTTTTGTGACTTGTGTAGCCACTAAGGAAAAAGAAGCACTTGAGGATATACATCAGTTGTTGATTATGAAATAAAGGCCCAATTGGAAGATGAATGAATATTATCATATGGTCAACAATCCAAAATTATGTGATGTATTCTCTCTCTAGTCAATTTGGATTTGATTCTTCTATATTAGACACTCACCATAATATGGATTAAGTCAGCCCTTTAGACTTCATTGAATAACAATGCATATTATCCATGTCATTCAAAATATAGTGTGCATGAGGGCTCAAGGGAAATTTAGTCCATATTATGAGGTTTCTCTATTTTAGCAACTCGCTAGACATCCACATATAAAGGGTTGCTAAATAAGAAACTAGTGCTTGTGCTACTAATGCCATCTCTAGTGTTGAGTTTATCCATAGAAAATCTATGTTAAGAGATGGTGCTTGTTTTAAATTGAATAAATCACAAGCTTAAGGATACTATTCAACTAAAGTAAGATGAAGTTGATAAGAGGCCAAGGTATGAAAACTTCCTATCCTTCAGTTGTTTTAGTATTCTATCCTTAGTGGGATGTACCATAGTATAGGTTAAATTCCTTGCAATATAAAATGTTCAATAGCGCATATAAATTTGACATATTATGTCAACACAAATTTAAAGGAATTTAGTCTATCCTTTTGGGTTTCAAGAATGATGATTCATTTGCCATCCGTATATAAGGATCATCATTTGTGAAACCCTCCCTTGTGTTTCTAATGCTCTCTTTTCTAAGTGTTTCAATAAGGTCCATCCAAGTGCTTTCATGATGGATTCAAAATCTACGGATATAAGAGTCTTAGTTGTTTCAATCATTGACTTTCAATTGATCTCATATCAAGTATGATCAAATCAAGAAAAGATGAAAGAAGTTCATGATCACTTGGTTGGATGAAATCGTAAAGAGAAAAGAAATCACAGTGATTCAAGAAGGGAGTTATATTTTTTTGTCAACCAAATAATGAAGATGTAGTGACATATTTATGTGATATCCTTCATTATGAGGTTTGAGGTTCATATTGAAAGGGAAATGTGCCCTTGGGCCATTTCTATAATGTTTTGGTGATTAAATGCCCAACACGATTGATTAAGTTCTTATGTGCTAAACAATGTGTGAAAAGTGCAAATCAAAGTACAAGGTATGTTTCTAGACTTAGTATATTATTTTGTACACTAATGTGTTTCTCTAAGTGCTAGAAACAGGGCTAAGAGAAGAAGAAATGCAATGGAAAAGTCCTGACTGTGTGTAGCCAAACTCTAGCTCGGCCAGGCACACCGGACAGTGTCCGGTGCCCAAGGCTAGCCGACGGTGAACCAGCTGCTCTCGGGAATCGACGAAGTTGTACGGCTAAATCACCGGACTGTCCGGTGGTGCACCGGACTGTCCAGTGAGTCATCCGCGATGAACTCGTCGGTCTCGGGAAATGAAAAAGGCGACGTGGCTAAAATTCACCGGATTGTCCGGTGCCAACAGCGCTCGCAGCCAATGTTCGGCTGCGCAATCTGCGGGCGACGCATGTCTCGCTCCAACGGTCGGTTGGGCACACCGGACTGTTCGGTGTGCACTGGACAGGGTCCGGTGCGCCAACGGGCCCAGAGGAGCAACGGTCGGCTACGCCCGATATGGAAGGAGATCGCGCACCAAACATGAACATTGGTTGTCCGATGGTGCACCAGACTGTCCAGTGCACCACTCGACAGAAGGCAAGAATGGCCTTCCAAATTGATCTCCAACAGCTCCTAGCTGCCTTGGGGCTATAAAAGGGACCCCTAGGCGCATGGAGCACTACACCAAGCATTCTATAAGCATACTAAGACATCCAGACTCCGCTCCCATGCATTTGATTCGCTGTGTTAGTGATTTGAGCTCCATTAGAGTTGAGAACTCCCTGTGTTGTCCTTTGAGCTCAAGTCTTCACTTGTGTGCATGGTTGTGCTGCATATTTGAGTCTTGTGTGTGTTGCTCTCCTCCCTTACTTCTGTGTTTCTTTTGTGATCATCATTGTAAGGGCGAGAGGCTCAAATTGTGGAGATTCCTCACAAATGGGAGAAAGACTATAAGGAAGAAAGACGTGGTAATCAAGTTGATCATTGGATCGCTTGAAAGGGGTTGAGTTCAACCCTTGTCCATTGGGACGCCACAATGTGGAAGTAGGCAAGTATTACTTGGCCGAACCACGGGATAAAAATCACGTGTCTTGTGTGTTGCTTCTTGTGATTGTTTTGACTGCACGAGCGTGTTCCATAGCCACTTGGTTTCACTAACACCTTGATAATCAAGTTTATGGCTATTTAGTGTTTGATTTTACAGGATCACCTATTCACCCCCCTCTAGGTGCTCTCAATTGGTATCAGAGTCGTACTCTTTATTTAAGGGACTAACCGCCCGAAGAGATGGATCCTAAGGGAAAGGGGATGGTGGTCAACGACAAGGAAAAGGAGTTCATCTTCAACGAGCCAAGAGATGACAAGCCCACTGACTCAGGCTTGAGTCACAAGAAGAGGGACAGGAAGAAGAAGAGACGCATCAAGAAAATCATCTACTACGACAGCGATGCATCTTCCTCTTCACCAAGGGACAACGACGACGACTCCTCGTCCAAGAAAAAGACGGTCAATCAAAATTATTCCTTTGATTACTCTCGCATGCCCTATAATTAAAATGCACATTTACTATCAATTCCCCTCGGAAAACCTCCACACTTTGATGGAGAAGACTATTCATTTTGGACTCATAAAATGCGTAGTCATTTATTTTCTCTCCATCCTAGCATATGGGAAATTATAGAAAATGGGATGCATTTCGATAGCACTGATAATCCTATTGTTATAAATGAGTAAATTCACAAAAATGCCCAAGCTACTACTGTTTTGCTAGCATCTCTTTGCAGGGATGAGTACAATAAAGTGAGTGGCTTGGACAACGCCAAACAGATCTGGGACACCCTCAAAATTTCACATGAGGGAAATGATGCCACCATGATGGAACTAGCGAAAGGCGAGCTGGGAAGGTTCACGATGATCAGGGGAGAGGAGCCAACTCAGACCTACAACAGGCTAAAGACCCTGGTCAACAAGATCCGAAGCTATGGAAGCACAAGATGGACGGATCATGATGTCGTCCGACTCATGCTAAGGTCATTCACTGTAATTGACCCCCATCTTGTCAACCTTATTCGTGAAAATCCAAGGTACACCAAGATGACGCCTGAGAAGATCCTCGGAAAATTTGTGAGCGGGCGCATGATGGTGAAGGAGGCACGATATGTGGACGATGCGCTAAATGGTCCACTACCCGTCTACGAGCCATAGCCCGTTGCTCTCAAAGCAACAAACAGCAGGGAGGCGCTGCCAAGCAAGGTGGCACAAGTGGAGGCCACCAGGCTAAATGAAGATGAAATGGCACTCATCATCAAACGTTTCAAGACCGCGCTCAAAGGACGCAAGTAGTACCCCAACAAGAATAAAACAAGGGGAAAGCGCTCATGCTCCAAATGCGGTAAGACTGGTCACTTTATTGCTCAATGTCCCGATAATGACAATGACTAGGCACAAGAAAGACATGGGAAGAAGGAGAAGAAGAAGAATTACAGGAAGGCGAAGGGCGAGGTGCATCTTGGAAAAGAATGGGACTCTGACTTTTCTTCATCCGACTCCGACGATGAAGGACTGGCTGCCTCGGCCTTCGACAAGTCTTCACTCTTCCCCAACGAATGTCATACATGTCTTATGGCTAAGGATAAGAAGGTATGTATTTGAGATACTCCTAAGTACTCTTCTTCTAGTGATGAGGAATCTTCTGATGATGAAGTAGATTACTTTGAATTGTTTAAGGGTTTAGATAGAGCTAAGGTAGAGAAAATTAATGAATTAATCGATGCTCTAAATGAAAAGGATAGACTACTAGAGAAGCAAGATGACATTTTATATGAGGAACATGACAAGTTTGTTAATGTTCATAAATCCCTTGCTTTAGAAATTAAAAGAAATGAAATGCTATCCTCTGAGTTATCTGCTTGCCATGAATATGTCTCTAGTTTAAAGAATTTAAATGATGAATTAAATGCTAAGCAAGAGGAAGTTAATAAAGCTAGTTCATGTGTAGAGCATGTTGTCATTTGTAATAGATGTAAGGATTTTAATGTTGATGCATGTAATGAACATCTTGCTTCTATTACCAAATTAAATAATGAGGTGACAAGTCTTAATGCTCAACTTAAGACTTGCAAGGTTGATTTTGATAAATTGAAATTTGCTAGGTGAAAGGGAAATAGGGTCAAACCTCTTCCTAAATGATTTTGGTGGTTGAATTGCCCAACACAAATAATTGGACTAACTAGTTTGCTCTAGATGATAAGTTCTACAGGTGCCAAAAGTTCAACACAAACCAATAAAAAGTCCAAGATAGGGTTCAAAAAGAAAGGAGCAAAACCAACCGAAGACTGCCCTGGTCTGGCGCACCGGACAGTGTCCGGTGCACCAGGGAGATCAACTCTGAACTGCTCAGCTTCGGGTTTTTGGAGAGCCACTCCGCTATAATTCACCGGACTGTCCGGTGTGCCATGCGAAGCAACGGCTGCAGCGCCAATGATCGTCCGCAAAATATGAACAGTGCGCTACAGTGCGCGGACAGTTCGCGCAGAGGCAGAGCAGGCGCCAGAAGGCGCACCGGACAGTGAACAGTGACTGTCCGGTGCACCACCGGACTGTCCGGTGCACCAGGCTGTCAGAGCTCCAACGGTCGAACCCTAACGGTTGGGTGACGTGGCTAGCGCACCAGACAGTGTCCGGTGGTGCACCGGACTGTCCGGTGCGCCCATCGACAGACATCCTCCCCAACGACCATTTTGGTGGTTGAGGCTATAAATACCCCACAACCACCACACTTCAAGGCATCCAAGTTTTCAGCCATTGCATTCAATACAAGAGCTCTAGACTTCACTCCAAGACACAAATCAAGAGATCAAATCCTCTCCAAGTTCAAATTCACTCCAAACACTTAGTGGCTAGAGAGAGAGATATTCGTGTTCATTTGAGTTCTTGTCGCTTGGATCGCTTTTCTTCTTCCTCGATTCTTGTTCTCAAGCAACATGTAATCAAGCAAGAGACACCAAGTTGTGGTGGTCCTTGTAAGGGGTCTAAGTGACCCGTTGATTAAGGAGAAAAGCTCACTCGGTCTAGGTGACCGTTTGAGAGAGGGAAAGGGTTGAAAGAGACCCGGTCTTTGTGACCACCTCAACGGGGAGTAGGTTTGCAAGAACCAAACCTCGGTAAAACAAATCACTGTGTCATCTGCTTTCATTTTCTTGTGATTTGTTTTCGCCCTCCCTTTCGGACTCGACTTTACTTCTAACGCTAACCCCGGCTTGTAGTTGTGCTTAAAGTTTATAAATTTCAGATTTGCCTATTCACCCCCCTCTAGGTGACTTTCAATTGGTATCAGAGCCCGGTGCTTCATTAGAGTCTAACCACTCGAAGTGATGTCGGGAGCATCCGCCAAGAGGGAGATCGGGACCGGTGGCGACAAGTCCGCAAGCTCGGGGAGAACCCATTCGAGGGAGTCCGCCCACAAGCACAAGGAGGAATCGTCTTCCTCCATTAAGTCACAATGGAGAGGTGATAAGAAGAAGAAGATGAAGAAAGTGGTCTACTACGAGACCGACTCTTCGTCACCCTCCACATCTGGCTCTGAATCGACGTCCGTCACTTATAAGCGCCATGAGCGCAAGAAGTATAGTAAAATGCCCCTCTGCTATCCTCGTATTTCAAAACGCACTCCATTACTTTCCATCCCATTAGGCAAACCACCGGTTTTTGAAGGTGAAGATTATTCTATGTGGAGTGATAAAATGAGGCATCACCTAACCTCACTCCACAAAAGCATATGGGATATTGTTGAGTATGGAGCGCAGGTACCGAAGAAAGGGGACAAGGACTATGATTCGGAGGAGGTCGACCAAATCCGGCACTTCAACTCCCAAGCCACTACTATACTCCTTGCCTCTCTAAGTCGAGAGGAGTATAATAAGGTGCAAGGGTTGAAGAGTGCCAAAGAGATTTGGGATGTGCTCAAGACCGCGCACGAAGGAGATGAGGTGACCAAGATCACCAAGCGGGAAACGATCGAGGGGGAGCTCGGTCGATTCATGCTCAACCAAGGGGAGGAGCCACAAGCCATGTACAACCGGCTCAAGACCTTGGTGAATCAAGTGCGCAATCTCAGGAGCACAAAATGGGATGACCATGAAATGGTCAAGGTTATTCTAAGATCACTCGTTTTTCTTAATCCTACTCAAGTTCAATTAATTCGTGGTGATCCTAGATATAAGCTAATGTCTCCCGAGGAAGTTATAGGAAAGTTTGTGAGCTTTGAATTGATGATCAAAGGCTCCAAACAAATCATCGAGCGAGGTGCCACCTCCACACTCGAGGTGCAACCCGTCACCTTCAAAGCGATGGAGGAGAAGAAAGAAGAGTCTACATCAAGTAGGCTCCCCATCGATGCCTCCAAGCTCGACAACGAGGAGATGGCGCTCATCATCAAGAGCTTTCACCAAATCCTCAAGCAAAGGAAGGGGAGAGACTACTAACCCCGTTCCAAGAAGGTTTGCTACAAGTGTGGTAAGCCCGATCACTTTATAGCTAAATGTCCTATATCAAGTGACAGTGACAGGGGCGACGACAAGAGGGAAAGAGGAGGGAAAAGAAGAGGTACTACAAGAAGAAGGGCGGCGATGCCCACATATGTCGGGAATGGGATTCCGACGAAAGCACGACCGACTCCTCCTCTAACGAGGACGCCGCCAACATCACCGTCAACAAAGGCCTTCTCTTCCCCAACATCGGCAACAAGTGTCTCATGGCAAAGGATGGCAAAAAGAAGAAGGTAAAATCTAGAGCTTCTACTAAATATGCAACATCTAGTGATAAGGCTAGCTCTAGTGATGATGAGGATGATTTGCTCACACTTTTTGCCAATCTTAACATGCAACAAAAAGAAAAATTGAATGAATTAATTAGTGCTATTCATGAAGGATTAACTCTTGGATAGCCAAGAGGACTTCCTTATTAAAGAAAACAAGAAGCATGTTAAGGTTAAAAATGCTTATGCTCAGAAAATAGAAAAATGTGAAAATTGACTAGTGAGCTTAGCATTTGCCATGATACTATCTCCAACCTTAGAAATGAGAATGCAAAATTAATTGCTAAGGTTGAGAAATTAAATGTTTGTGATGATTCTCTTGTCAACCTTAAAAATGATAATACTAGTTTGATTGCTAAAATTGATAAGTTGAATGAATCTCTTTCTAGCCTTAAGATTGAAAATGATACTTTAATTGCTAAGGATAAGGACTTAAATGTTTGCAATGATTCTATTTCCAATCTTAGAAATGAGAATGCCATGTTACATGCTAAGATTAATGAATTAAATGCTTGCAAACCCTCTACATCTACTGTTAGCCATGTTTCCATTTGTACTAGATGTAGAGACATTAATATTGATGCTATCCATGATCACCTAGCTTTAATTAAACAACAAAATGATCACATAGCTCAATTTAGTGCTAAAATTGATGAGCATGACTTAGAAAATGAAAAATTTAAATTTGCTAGAAGTATGCTCTATAGTGGGAGACGCCCTGGCATTAAGGATGGCATTGGCTTCCAACAGGGAGACAATGTCAAGCTTAATGCCCCTAAGAAATTGTCTAACTTTGTTAAGGGCAAAGCTCCCATGGCTCAGGATAACGAGGGCTATATTTTATATCATGCTGCTTATCCCGAGCATAAGATTAGGAGAATTCATTCTAGGAAGTCTTACTCTGGGTCTCATCATGCTTTTATGTATAAGAGTGAGGCATCTAGTTCTAGGCAATCCACTCATGTTAAATTGCCTAAAAAGAAATCTCCTATTGCATCAAATGAACCTAATGTTTCATTTAAGACTTTTGATGCTTCTTATGTTTTAACTAACAAATCAGGCAAATTAGTTGCCAAATATGTTGGGGGCAAACACAAGGGCTCCAAGACTTGTGTTTGGGTAGCCAAGGTGCTTGTTTCTAATGTCAAAGGACCCAAGACCGTTTGGGTACCTAAGAACAAGGCCTAAACTTGTTTTGTAGGTTTATGCATCCAGGGGCTCAAGTTGGATCATTGATAGCGGGTGCACAAACCACATGACTGGGGAGAAAAGAATGTTCTCCTCCTATGAGAAAAACCAAGATCCCCAAAGAGCTATCACATTCGGGGATGGAAATCAAGGTTTGGTCAAAGGACTTGGTAAAATTGCTATATCTCCTGACCATTCTATTTCCAATGTTTTTCTTGTAGATTCTTTAGATTACAATTTGCTTTCTATTTCTCAATTATGCAAAATGGGTTACAACTGTCTTTTTATGGATATAGGTGTTACTGTCTTTAGAAGAAGTGATGATTCAGTAGCATTTAAGGGAGTATTAGAGGGTCAGCTATACTTAGTTGATTTTAATAGAGCTGAACTCAATACTTGCTTAATTGCTAAGACTTATATGGGTTGGCTCTGGCATCGCCGACTAGCCCATGTTGGGATGAAGAATCTTCACAAGCTTCTAAAGGGAGAACACATTTTGGGACTAACCAATGTTCACTTTGAGAAAGATAGGGTTTGTAGCACATGTCAAGCAGGGAAGCAAGTTGGTGTTCATCATCCACACAAAAACATCATGACGACCGACAGGCCACTTGAGCTACTCCACATGGACCTATTCGGCCCGATAGCTTACATAAGCATCGGCGGGGGTAAGTACTGTCTAGTTATTGTGGATGATTATTCTCGCTTCACTTGGGTGTTCTTTTTGCAGGGAAAATCACAAACCCAAGAGACCTTAAAGGGATTCTTGAGACGGACTCAAAATGAGTTTGGATTGAGAATTAAAAAGATAAGAAGCGACAACGGAACGGAGTTCAAGAACTCTCAAATTGAAGGCTTTCTTGAGGATAAGGGCATCGAGCATGAGTTCTCTTCTCCCTACACACCTCAACAAAATGGTGTAGTGGAGAGGAAGAATAGAACTCTACTTAACATGGCGAGGACCATGCTTGATGATTACAAGACTTCGAACCGGTTTTGGGCAGAAGCAATCAACACCACTTGCTACGCCATCAACCGACTCTACCTTCATCGAATCCTCAAGAAGACATCATATGAACTCCTAACCGGTAAAAAGCCTAATGTTTCATATTTTAGAGTCTTTGGTAGCAAATGTTTTATTCTTGTTAAAAGAGGTAGAAAATCTAAATTTGCTCCTAAGGCTGTAGAAGGCTTTTTACTTGGTTATGACTCAAACACAAGGACATATAGAGTCTTCAACAAATCCACTGGCTTAGTTGAGGTTTCTTGTGACATTGTGTTTGATGAGACTAACGGCTCTCAAGTAGAGCAAGTTAATCTTGATGAGCTAGATGATGAAGAGGCTCCATGCGTCGCACTAAGGAACATGTACATTGGAGATGTGTGTCCTAAGGAATCTGAAGAGCCCACACAAGCACAAGATCAACCGTCATCTTCCATGCAAGCATCTCCACCAACTCAAGATGAGGATCAAGCTTAAAATGATGAAAATGAAGATCAAGAAGAGCCACCTCAAGAGGAGTACAATGATCAAGGGGGAGATGCCAATGATCAACACAAGGAAGATGATCAGGGTCCAAGACCGCCACACCCAAGAGTCCACCAAGCGATACAAAGAGATCACCCCGTGAACTCCATCCTCATTGATATTCATAAGGGGGTAACAACTCGATCTTGTGTCGCTCATTTTTGTGAACATTACTCTTTTGTGTCTTCTATTGAGCCATACAGGGTGGAAGACGCATTAAGAGATTCGGATTGGGTGTTGGCAATGCAAGAGGAACTCAACAACTTCACGAGGAATGAGGTATGGCATTTAGTTCCATGTCCTAACCAAAATGTTGTAGGAACCAAGTGGGTTTTCTGCAACAAGCAAGATGAGCATGGTGTGGTGACAAGGAACAAATCCCGACTTGTGGCCAAGGGATATTCATAAGTTGAAGGTTTGGATTTCGGTGAAACCTATGCACCCGTAGCTAAGCTTGAGTCAATTCGTATATTACTTGCCTATGCTACTTACCATGGCTTTAAGCTCTATCAAATGGATGTGAAAAGTGCCTTCCTCAATGGACCAATCAAGGAAGAGGTCTATGTTGAGCAACCTCCCGGCTTTGAAGATAGTGAGTATCCTAACCATGTGTATAAACTCTCTAAGGCGCTTTATGGGCTCAAGGAAGCCTCAAGAGCATGATATGAATGCCTAAGAGATTTCCTTATCACTAATGGTTTCAAAGTCGGCAAAGCCGATCCTACTGTCTTTACTAAAACTATTGCAAATGATTTGTTTGTATGCCAAATTTATGTTGATGATATCTTATTTGGGTCTACTAACGAATCTACTTGTGAAGAGTTTAGTAGGATCATGATTCAAAAATTCGAGATGTCTATGATGGGGGAGTTGAAGTATTTCCTAGGATTTCAAGTAAAGCAACTCCAAGAGGGCACCTTCATCAGCCAAACCAAGTACACTCAAGACATACTCACCAAGTTTGGAATGAAGGATACCAAGCCCATCAAGACACCCATGGGAACTAATGGGCATCTCGACCTCGACACGGGAGGTAAATCCGTAGATCAAAAGGTATACCAGTCGATGATAGGATCTTTACTCTATTTATGTGCATCTCGACCGGATATTATGCTTTCCGTATGCATGTGTGCAAGATTCCAAGCCGATCCTAAGGAAGTTCACCTTAGGGCCATGAAAAAAATCTTGAGATATTTAGTTCATACACCTAAGTTTAGTCTTCGGTACCCCAAGGGATCCACTTTTGATTTAATAGGTTATTCAGATGCTGATTGGGCAGGGTGTAAAATTGATAGAAAGAGCACATCAGGGACTTGTTAGTTCTTGGGAAGATCCCTGGTGTCTTGGGCTTCAAAGAAACAAAATTCAGTAGCTCTTTCTACCGCCGAAGCCGAGTATATTGTCGTAGGCCATTGTTGCGCACAATTGCTTTGGATTAGGCAAACCCTCAGGGACTATGGCTACAAATTAACCAAAGTCCCTCTCCTATGTGATAATGAGAGTGCAATCCGCATGGCGGATAATCCCGTTGAACACAGTCGCACTAAGCACATAGCCATTCGGTATCACTTTTTGAGGGATCACCAACAAAAGGGGGATATCGAGATTGCTTATGTTAGCACCAAAGAACAATTAGCCGATATCTTTACCAAACCACTAGATGAGAAAACCTTTACCAATCTTAGGAATGAGCTAAACATTCTTGATTCTAGGAATTTTGATTGATACTTTGCACACATAGCTCATTTATATACCTTTGATCATATCTCTTTCATGTGCTATGACTAATGTGTTTTCAAGTATATTCTTATGCTAAGTCATAGATTGAAAGGGAAATGGAGTCTTCGGCAAAAACAAGGCTTCCACTCCACTCTACCGGTATTAATTACCCTTCGCCGTCACTCCGCGTCGCTCTTCACTTTGGTATAATCTTCACTCATATTTATTTGTACCATTGGGGAGAAAGTAAAAGGGATCTAAAGACTCCGTTTTTGGCGATTAATGCCAAAGGGAGAGAGTATTAGCCCAAAGCAAAAGGACCGCACCACCGCGCCAATTTCAAAATTTTTCGAAACAAGTTTAAGTTTTTAAATGTTCTTCAATTGGTATCTTTGAAATTAGTATTCCTCTAAGAAATTCTATCTCAAAATATATCTATATTTTAAGGAGGAGTTTTTCAAAATTTGGTATCTAAAATATCTGACATTCTCTCAATTTGTAAAACCCTCTTGAACACTAAGAGGAGAATTTCATCTAGGGGGAGTTTTGTTTAGTCAAAGGAAAAGCATTTGAAACACAGGGAGAAAATTTCAAATCTTGAAAATGCTTCTCGAAATCTTATTCATTTACCTTTGACTATTTGCAAAAAGACTTTGAAAAAGAATTTCCAAAAACATTTGCAAAAACAAAACAAGTGGTGCAAGAGTGGTCCAAAATGTTAAAAGAAAGAAAGTAATCCATGCATATCTTATGAAAGTTTAAATTGGTTTAACTCCAAGCAACCTTTGCACTTACCTTATGCAAACTAGTTCAATTATGCACTTATATATTTGCTTTGGTTTGTGTTGGCATCAATCACCAAAAAGGGGGAGATTGAAAGGGAAATAGGGTCAAACCTTTTCCTAAATGATTTTGGTGGTTGAATTGCCCAACACAAATAATTGGACTAACTAGTTTGCTCTAGATGATAAGTTCTACAAGTGCCAAAAGTTCAACACAAACCAATAAAAAGTCCAAGATAGGGTTCAAAAAGAAAGGAGCAAAACCAACCGAAGACTGCCCTGGTCTGGCGCACCGGACTGACTTGTGTGCCACCGGACAGTGTCTGGTGCACCAGGGAGATCAACTCTGAACTGCTCAGCTTCGGGTTTTTGGAGAGCCACTCCGCTATAATTCACCGGACTATCTGGTGTAGCACCAGACTGTCCGGTGTGCCATGCGGAGCAACAGCTACAGTGCCAACGGTCGTCTGCAAAAGGTGAACAGTGCACTGCAGTGCGCAGACAGTTCGCGTAGAGTCAGAGTAGGCGCCAGAAGGCGCACCGGACAGTGAGCAGTGACTGTCCGGTGCACCACTGGACTATCCGGTGGCCCAGGCTGTCAGAGCTCCAACGGTCGAACCCTAACGATTGGGTGACATGGCTGGCACACCGGACAGTGTCCAATGGCGCACCGGACTGTCCGATGCGCCCATCGACAGACAGCCTCCCCAACGGCCATTTTGGTGGTTGAGGCTATAAATACCCCCAACCACCACACTTCAAGGCATCCATGTTTTCAGCCATTGCATTCAATACAAGAGCTCTAGACTTCACTCCAAGACACAAATCAAGAGATCAAATCCTCTCTAAGTCCAAATTCACTCCAAACACTTAGTGGCTAGAGAGAGAGAGAGAGATATTCGTGTTCATTTGAGTTCTTATCGCTTGGATCGCTTTTCTTCTTCCTCCATTCTTGTTCTCAAGCAACTTGTAATCAAGCAAGAGACACCAAGTTGTGGTGGTCCTTGTAAGGGGTCTAAGTGACCCGTTGATTAAGGAGAAAAGCTCACTCTGTCTAGGTGACCGTTTGAGAGAGGGAAAGGGTTGAAAGAGACCCGGCCTTTGTGACCACCTCAACGGGGAGTAGGTTTGCAAGAACCGAACCTCGGTAAAACAAATCACCGTGTCATCCGCTTTCATTTGCTTGTGATTTGTTTTCTCCCTCTCTTTTGGACTCGACTTTACTTCTAACGCTAACCCCGACTTGTAGTTGTGCTTAAAGTTTATAAATTTCAGATTTGCCTATTCACCCCCCCCCTCTAGGCGACTTTCACTAGGGATGCCTACACTATTGGTAGACACCCTTCAATTAAGGATGGACTTGGTTTTCGAAAGGAAACCAAGAACTTAACAAGCCAAAGGACTCCCGTTCCCAACAAGGAGAAAGGGAAGGCCCCTATGGCGAGTAGTCCTCAAAGGAACCATGCTTTTATTTATGACAAGAAAATTGCTAGCCATTCTCATTATAATAAGAGTTATGTTCATGCTGCTTATAATGATTCACATGCTATGTTTGCCTCTAGCTCCACTTTTGTTCATGGTAGAAGTAGGCTTAGGAGAAATAATGGTGTGTCTCTGCGCCTAGGAGAATGTGTAATGAACCTTCTACCATTTATCATGCTTGCAATACTTCATTTGTACTTTCATGTAAGAACACAAAAGTAGTTGCTAAGAAGTTGGGATCCAAATGCAAGGGAGACAAGACTTGTATTTGGGTTCCAAAAGTTATTGTGACTAACCTTGTAGGACCCAACAAGAGTTGGGTACCTAAAACCCAAGCTTAAATTGCCTTGCAGGTTTATGCATCCGAGGGCTCAAGCTGGATTATCGACAGCGGATGCACGGACCACATGATGGGGGAGAAGAAAATGTTCACCTCCTATGTCAAGAACAAGGATTCCTAGGATTCGATTATCTTTGGAGATGGGAACCAAGGCAAGGTCAAAGGATTAGGAAAAATAGCCATTACATCCGAGCATTCTATCTCTAATGTGTTTTTAGTTGAATCGCTCGGGTATAATCTGTTATCTATGAGTGAATTGTGTAACATGGGTTATAATTGCTTATTCACAAATGTAGATGTATATGTCTTTAGAAGAAGTGATGGTTCACTATCTTTTAAGGGTGTACTAGATAGCAAGCTCTGCTTAGTTGATTTTTCGAAAGAGAATGCCGATCTAGATGCATGCTTAATAGCTAAGACTAATATGGGCTGGCTTTGGCATCACCGTCTAGCACATGTTGGGATGAAGAACCTTCATAAGCTTCTAAAGGGAGATCATGTGTTAGGACTAACCGATGTCTGTTTTGAGAAAGACAGACCTTGTGCAGCATGTCAGACAGGAAAACAGGTGGGAAGCACACATCACGACAAGAATGTGATGACAACATCAAGACCACTGGAGCTCCTTCACATGGATCTTTTTGGACCCGTTGCCTATCTAAGCATCGGGGGAAGTAAGTATGGTCTTATAATTGTTGATGATTTTTCCCGCTTCACTTGGGTGTTCTTTCTACAGGATAAGTCAGAAACCCAAGGGACCCTAAAGCGCTTCTTAAAGAGAGCTCAAAATGAGTTTGAGCTTAAAGTGAAAAAGATAAGGAGCGACAATGGGTCCGAGTTCAAGAATCTACAAGTTGAAGAGTTTCTTGAGGAGGAAGGCATCAAGCACGAGTTCTCCGCTCCCTACACACCATAGCAAAACGGTGTGGTAGAGAGGAAGAACAGGACGCTTATCGACATGGCGAGAACGATGCTTGGAGAGTTCAAGACGCCCGAGCGGTTTTGGTCGGAAGCTGTGAACACAGCCTGCCACGCCATAAACCGGCTCTATCTGCATCGCCTCCTCAAAAAGACCTCCTACGAACTCCTTACCGGTAACAAACCCAATGTCTCTTACTTTCGTGTATTTGGGAGCAAATGCTACATTCTGATGAAGAAAGATAGACATTCTAAATTTGCTCCCAAGGCAGTAGAAGGGTTTTTACTAGGGTATGACTCAAATACAAAGGCGTATAGGGTCTTCAACAAATCATCAGGATTAGTTGAAGTCTCTAGCGACGTTGTATTTGATGAGACTAATGGCTCTCCAAGAGAGCAAGTTGATCTTGATGATATAGATGAAGACGAAGTTCCAATGGCCGCAAGGCGCACAATGACGATAGGTGATGTGCGACCACAGGAACTACAGGAACAAGATCAGCCTTCTTCCTCGACACTAGTGCATCCCCCAACTCAAGATGATGGATAGGTACCTCAAGAAGAAGGGCAGGATCAAGGGGGAGCACAGGAAGATCAAGTGATGGAGGAAGAAGCACCACGGGGCCCTCCAACTCAAGTCTGAGCGACGATCCAAAGACATCACCCCGTTGATCAGATTCTAGGTGACATCAGCAAGGGAGTAACTACTCGCTCACGACTAGCTAACTTTTGTGAGCATTACTCGTTTGTCTCTTCTATTGAGCCTTTTAGGGTAGAAGAGGCCTTGCAAGATCCGGATTGGGTGTTGGCCATGTAGGAAGATATCAACAACTTCAAAAGGAATGAAGTCTGGAGCCTGGTGCCACGTCCAAAGCAAAACGTTGTGGGAACCAAGTGGGTGTTCCGCAACAAGCAAGACGAGCACAGAGTGGTCACGAGAAACAAGGCTCGACTTGTGGCAAAAGGTTATGCCCAAGTCGCAGGTTTGGATTTTGAGGAAACTTTTGCTCTTGTAGCTAGGCTAGAGTCAATTCGATTATTATTAGCCTATGCTTCTCACCATTCCTTTAGGCTATTTCAAATGGACGTAAAGAGCGCTTTCCTCAACGGGCCAATTAAGGAGGAGGTATACATGGAACAACCCCCTGGCTTTGAGGATGACAGGTATCCCGACCATGTGTATAAGCTCTCTAAGGCGCTCTGTGGACTTAAGCAAGCCCCAAGAGCATGGTATGAATGCCTTAGAGATTTCTTAATTGCTAATGCTTTCAAGGTTGGGAAAGTTGATCCCACTCTTTTTACCAAGACTTGTGATGCTCTTTATGTGCCAAATTTATGTCGATGACATAATATTTGGTTCTACTAATCAAAAGTCTTGTGAGGAGTTTAGCAGGGTAATGATGCAAAAGTTCGAGATGTCGATGATGGGCGAGTTGACCTACTTCCTTGGATTCCAAGTGAAGCAACTCAAGGATGGCACTTTTGAGAGCACCTAGAGGGGGGGGGTGAATAGGTGATCCTGTAAAAACTTAAATCTTAAAGCCACAAACTTGATTAAGTGTTAGAGCAATAAAGCCAAGTGGCTAGAGAGGAGTTCTTGCGAAACACAATAACCACAAAAAGATCCACACAGAGAGGCACAGTGGTTTATCCCGTGGTTCGGCCAAGTCCAACACTTGCCTACTCCACGTTGTGGCATCCCAACGGACGAGGGTTGCACTCAACCCCTTTCAAGTGGTCCAAAGACCCACTTGAATACCACAGTGTTTCTCTTCCTTTCACTATATCCCGTTTGCGAGGAATCTCCACAACTTGGAGTCTCTCGCCCTTACAAAAGATGATCACAAATGAACACAGAAGTAAGGATGGGATGAGCAACACACACAAGTTCACAGCAATACGCACACACACACGGCCAAGACTTGAGCTCAAATGAATATCACAAAGTTCTCACTAGAATGGAGCTCAAATCACTAAGAATGTCAAACGAGTGCACAAAGACGAAGTGTGAATGATCAAGAATGCTTAGAGTGTGCTTGGTAGTCTCCTTCATGCGCCTAGGGGTCCCTTTTGTAGGATTACGGGGCGGCTACGCTAGCGCAAAACAAAAATTTTCATCCCCATAATACCAAGAACTACTGCGGTTATAGGTCATGGAATTACCACTAGACGCGCAGAGCAGCGGAAGACGTCTCGATGTAGACGAACGCGTCGAGCAGTGCCGTGCAGTCGCCGGCGTCCTTCACGTCCTCGCACGGTTCGTCCAAGTGCTCCAGATGTAGCACCTCCGAGGTATCCACACGTACAGGGAGGAAGCGCCGCGTACCGAACTGCTAGGTTCGCGACGGCGGCTTGGCGAGGGCGAGAGGTGGGCGGCGGCTGTTAGTCCGCTGGTGGCCAATTAGGTTATCCTTAACCGCGCCCCCGCCCCTCATTATATAGGCGTTATGGTGGGCTTCTGACGCCGAGGCCCATCATTAACCCTAAAGCCCAGTCTAATTTCGGATCTAATCCGAATTAGGCTTCCTTCCCCTTAAGTGTGTGACCCTATAGGTTCACGTACAAAAAGACATAGCCCGAGTACTCTTACTTGGCCCAATAATTGACAGCGGCCTCTAGCAAGACATGTCAACTCCTATGTGAACGTAAAGATCATATCGGACGAACCATTGCGACATTACGTACATGTTGTTCCCTTTGTCTCACGATATTTGGTCTGGCTCTAAGCTGACCTCTCTTTCTCGATACTGTGAATTGGAATCCTTTCAATGGTTAACTCTTAACCCTAGCACGGCCATGCATTTCTTGATCCAATCACTCGAGGGGCCCAGAGATATCTCTCTCACAAAGAGAGGGACAAATTCCATCTTGACTGACCATGCCTCACAGCATGCTTCCTGACAAACCCAAAACTACCTTTATAACTACCCAGTTACGGGATAGCGTTTGATAGTCCCTAAGTAAGTCAATTCACATCTTGAGAACATGCGACAATCTCAGGTCTAAGGATACAGTATTCATGTTGCAAGAAGAGAACTATATTACAATATCTCACGTTGGGTCGGTCCAGCCTCATGTCATACATGCGCCCACATTATTAGTTTAACATCTCCATGTTCATGACTTGTGAAATGTAGTCATCAACTAATACATGTGCTAGTCATCGACTCTGACTAGGGACATCATTTAGAATAACCATATAAGTAAAGAATCTCACAAACAATTCACATAATTGCTAATCAATACAAGGTGCCTTCCATGGATATTCAATTAAGCAATATATATATCATGGATACAAAGAAATATGCTCATCTCTATGATTATCTCTAGGGCATATTTCTAACACCTTTTATAGCCCCAAGGCAGCTAGGAGCCGTTGAGAGCAATCCAGGAATGCAATTCTTGCCTTCTGTCGATTGGTGCACCAGACAGTCCGGTGCGCCACCGGACACTGTCCGGTGCAGATCTCTTTCTTATTCTGGCGCAGCCGACCGTTGAAGATTTGGAGCCGTTGGCGCACCGGACATTGTCCGGTGCACATCGGACAGTCTGGTGCCCTCATCAGACCGTTGGCCCAGCCACGCGTCACGCGCGGATTGCGCGGCCGACCGTTGGCTCGGCCGACCGTTGGCTCACCGGACAGTCCGGTGCACCACCAGACAGTCCGGTGATTTATAGTCGTACGCCGCCGTTCAATTCCCGAGAGCGGCCTTTTCACCAGAGCCAGCCTGGCGCACTAGACATTGTCCGATGCACCACCGGACACTGCCCGGTGCACCACCGGACAGTCTGGTGCACCCAGACCGAGCAGAGTCTTGGTTGCTCGAGCCAAGTCATTTCCATTTGTTTCTTTCTCTGATTCTAGCACTTAGACAAATATGTTAGTACACAAAAACCAATGTACTAAGTCTAGAATCATACCTTTGTATTGATTTGCACTTTGTCCACCATTTGTCATAGTTTAACACATAACCATTTGTGTTGGACACTTAATCACCAAAATACTTAGAAATGGCCCAAGGGCACATTTCCCTTTCAATCTCCCCCTTTTTGGTGATTTATGCCAATACAACAAAAAAGCAACATATAGAAGTGCAACATCAATGCAAATGAGAACAAGAATTTGTTTTGATTCAAATTTGGCATATTTGGATCATTCTTTGCCACCACTTGGTTTGTTTTTGCAAATCAAACTCAATTTCCTATCTCTAAGTCAAATTCACTTGTTGAAGCATAGAGAAAGGTATTCCAAGAGAAATTGATCAAGGATTCAAAAACTCCCCCTTTTCCCATAATCAAACAATCTCCCCCACAAGAGACCAACTTTTGACAAGAAGAGACATTAAGAGGATTTTGCCAAAACAAAAATTCTAACACTACTATTTTCAAAATTCTCAAGTGGTAGTTGATCCATTTCTTGCTTTGGCCTTATTTTCTCCCCCTTTGGCATCAAGCACCAAAACGGGATCAATCTTGGCCCTTAAACCCCATTGCCTCACCAAAATCTTCAAATAAGAATAAAAGGCAATAAGAGTATGGAGATGAACTTGGAGTAAGTTACCCTCTCATCGGAGTGCAGTGCAAGTCTTTCATGGTCCAAGTCCACCTTTTCCCTTTCAATATGTCTTTGAGACTAATTTAAGAAAACTTAACCACATGGTTAGTCTCAAAGGATCAAGTTGTAGCACATCTCCCCCTAAATGTGTGCATCACTCACACATGGACTTGAGATCCGGGGATTGCACTGTACAACTTGATCACCATAATTAAGCAACAAAATGCATAAAGGAACATGATCAAAGGCATAAAACACATGTATGCTATAAATCAATCCAAGTTCCGTGAATCTAAGACATTTAGCTCACTACGCAGCCTGCAAAAGGTTGACTCATCTAGAGGCTTGGTAAAGATATCAGCTAGCTGGTTCTCGGTGCTAACATAAAACACTTCGATATCTCCCTTTTGCTGGTGGTCTCTCAAAAAGTGATGCCGGATGTCAATGTGCTTTGTGCGGCTGTGTTCAACAGGATTATCCGCCATGTGGATAGCACTCTCATTATCACATAGGAGTGGGACTTTGCTCAGATTGTAGCCAAAGTCCCGGAGGGTTTGCCTCATCCAAAGTAGTTGTGCGCAACACTGTCCTATGGCAACATACTCGGCCTCAGCGGTGGATAGGGCAACGGAAGTTTGTTTCTTAGAACTCCAGGACACCAGGGACCTTCCTAAGAATTGGCACGTCCCTGATGTACTCTTCCTATCAACCTTACATCCAGCATAATCAGAGTCTGAATATCCAATTAAGTCAAATGTAGACCCCTTTGGATACCAGATCCCGAAGCAAGGTGTAGCGACTAAATATATAAGAATTCGCTTCACGGCCACTAAGTGACACTCCCTTGGATCGGATTGAAATCTAGCACACATGCATACACTAAGCATAATATCCAGTCTACTAGCACATAAGTAAAGCAAGGAACCTATCATAGACCGGTATGCTTTTTGATCAACGGACTTACCTCCTTTGTTGAGGTCGACGTGTCCGTCAGTTCCCATTGGAGTCTTTGCGGGCTTGGCGTCCTTCATCCCGAACCGCGTGATCAAGTCGTGTGTGTACTTCATTTGGGAGATGAAAGTGCCATCCTTGAGTTGCTTCATGTAACGCCTCAAAATCATGATTTTGGAATTTAGGAAAAAGGTCTGCGAAAATTTGGATTTAATATGACTTTTAATAAGAGTTTTCTTAACCTAAAGTTTTCTCTTAAAATTAACAAGTTTTCTAATAAAGGACTTAATAGAATAGCTCCTATATGAACTAAGTTATCCCTTGATGGATTATATATTAGAGCATTTTTTTTATCAAGCAATATAAAACTATTTCCCTTACATCAAATATGGGGGGATTACACCTGTAAAAGACAATAAATTAAATAGAATGATAAATAAATAAAATAATATCAATATTTCATAACATGCTGAGTATTTGTTGGTTGCATTTATATTGCTAAACATAGATTTGAAAGTAGAGGTTCAAAATAGAATTCAAAAGGAGAATAGGAAATAAATAAATAAATAAATAAATAAAACAGAAAAGAGGGGGGAAACCACGCCTGGGCCGAATCCTCTAACCCTTGGCCCAGTAAAGCTTTTTCCGCTCCCTTCCTCGTGGGCCGCTCGGCCAACCGACCCAACCAGCCGGCCCACCTTACCCCTCGCGCGCGCTTGCCTCCTAACACTGCATTGCGGGACCCACTTACCAGGCGAATGCTCAGCCGCGCGCACTTCCTCTCGGTCACCGCCAGACTGGTCCCGCAGCTCCGCGCGCACGCTACAATCAGCAAGCAAGTCGCTGGCTTGTGGGCCCATATTGTCAGGTAGCGTCTTCCTCCGGAATCCATGCCGAGACGATTGCCGCGTTGGTCGGGCGACCAATCTGGGGCCGCCTCCGCCTCAGACGGATGACGGTTGCAACGGCACGCGCAGCTCGCGGCTGGGATCCTCCATCGTGCCCTGCCACTCTGCTTCTCCTCTCCGCTTCGTGCGTGGCGGTTGAAGGACGGACTCCGAAGACCTCGGCCGTAACAACCAGCCGATTCTTGCTGCGTTAATGCGCTTGCGGATTCTGCAATTTGGCTATAAAATCTAGCCGCCGCGCCCCCTGGTCCTCCACCAGTGCCATCCGAACATCGTTATGGTATTCCCAGACGAGATTATTTACTGGGGGCGTACCAATTGCTCGTCGGTGATTGAGAGCACGGCGGAAACACAACCCGCCGCGGTTGACCGCCGAATGTGCCACCGCCCCGACCTCGAAGACATGGGGAGGCATCGTCGGTGTGCGCAGGATCTCCTCAGGGCGTCTCCACGGGTGGATACTGACTGGAGCTCGCGAAATTCGTCATGGAGCTTCATGCATGCCGTGATTCCGCCCTGCGCCGTGATTGTCTTGATTACCGTCACCTTTTCGGGTAAGAATAGATCCATTGTGATCGCCATGTCGTGCACATCATGTAGCTCCGTTCAATTTGACAATGGTGCTCGGGGGAGGCCGATTGGTGTCGCGGGTCGTTCTTTTCCACCGCACGGTCATGGCGACGGTGGCCCTGCTTGGTTGGTGGGGGGAAGACGAAGGGCGACCGTTGATCTGGCCTGGGCGGCTGTGATTAAAACACCGAGATACCCCTTCGGTTGGGATGATCCGAGCCGTTGTAGTCAGATCTGGTGGTGTGGGGCAGATCGCACGTTAATAAAATCGGAGTCGTTCATGTTTGATCGAGTGGCTCCGATTAGGAAATAGAATACCGCTTCGGTGGGATTTAATCGGGACCGTCCATTTATGATCGCCTCGGCATTTATTCAAAAAAGTCCTTATGTTATTAGAATATAGAACCCGTCGTCCACTCTGGTGCATCGCTGTGTCTAGGACGCTTTTGCGCTTTAGCCCCTTTCCTTTTATATAATCATGCGAGCAATCCAGGAAAATAAGAAAACAGAGAAATACTTATAGAAATTGATTTTAATACAAAAATAAATCCATAAACTTATATAATTCATATATAATTCATTTTAGCTCCAAATTGAGTCATTCCAGTTGCAATAATTTTGTATTAATATTGTCTACCAACTAGTAACACTATTTAGCCATGAAACTTGAATTAAAATTATTCATTTGGATTAATCTATTCTAAGCACTAAATAATTTCCGAAATTCATAACTTGGTTACCGCAACTCCGAATTTAGTGGTTCTTGTTCTACGATCTCGTAACATCGCGTAGATCATTATTACGCAGTATATTCTTATGTTTGGTGTGATGTTAATTTTGTCTATATCATGTTTGTCTGTATTGCTACGACTAGCAGCGAGGTTACGTGTCATCTGAAAAGCAAGTTGGTACCTAGAATCTCAAGTCCCAGGCAAGTTGTGCCCTTGATCACTACTTTTACCCACTCATGTTCTAATTAATCATAATGATCTGCATAGGTTAATTTTGATGGGACCTAATAGGTTACCCTAGTTTGTCTATCTTTATGCCTTGTTTACCATTGAACTTTTTGGGTAGTACTTGCTAGTGCTATATGTGGTTTTGGGCATTGAGATACACATTATTCATGATTATACTTTTGTTATTCGTTGTTATTTACTGTTCATGTCAAGATCATTAATGTTAATTGGAACATAGAGCTTAACTTGAGAAACACGTGCCACCACAAGGGTTTATGGATGCCCTTGGCTGATTAATTAGGAAAGCTAGTGGAGGACTACCTTACCCGAAAGGGGCAAGGGCAGTAGGGGAGTGGTCAGTGTAGGGAGGTCCTTGGTTGATTTTGCTGCGATGGCGGTCAGGCAAGAACCCTGCATTGGAGCTTCCTATAAACTGTAGCGGGTTTTCTGAAGCTAGTGGAACTTTGTAAAGGCCTCGTAGTGTTACCCTGCCTTGCCTCCTCGGTAGAGGTGTATGGGAAATCGTGATCCCTTGGCAGATGGGTAACATGACTTGTGGGTAAAGGGTACCACCTCTGCAGAGTGTAAAACTGGTATACTAGCCGAGCTCACGGTCATGAGCAGCTCAGGACTCTCTGATGATTAACTTATGGAACTAAATTCAATTTGTCATATGCATTGCATCGCAGGTGATGGTGTTACTTTTGTTCTACTACTTAATTGGGTTGGTATTTACTTATACTTAGTAATTGCTAATAAAATTTTGACCAACTTTAAAAGCAATGCTCAGCTCTAACCATCCTCTTTGGTAAGCCTTACACTTCACGTGAGCTCCCACCTTTGGCGAGTTCATGCACATTATTTCCCACAACTTGTTGAGCGATGAACGTATGTGAGCTCACTCTTGCTGTCTCACACCCCCCACAGGTCAAGAATAGGTACCGCAGGATGAGGCGCATGGAGGATGCTGCGATGAGTTCGTGAGAGATCTAGGCCGTCGTCTCCCAGTCAACTTTGGGTTGCTGGACCGTTGTCTCCTTATAATGTAATTATTTATTTATTTTGTATAGAACTCCTGTTATGTAGTAAAGATGTGACATTCGATCCTGTGCCATGAATCATCATATGTGTGAGACTTGGTCCCAGCACACCTGGTGATTATGTTCGCGTCCGGGTCTTGGTGCCCCGAAACCCGGGTGTGACACTTCACTTGGAACCCAAGGAAGTAGTTCAACTCGCCCATCATCGACATTTCAAACTTTTGAGTCATCACCCTGCTAAACTCTTCACAAGACTTTTGGTTAGTAGAACCAAATATTATGTCATCGACATAAATTTGGCACACGAATAAATTGCCATCACACGTCTTAGTGAATAAAGTTGGATCGGCTTTCCCAACCTTGAAGGCATTAGCAATTAAAAAGTCTCTAAGGCAATCATACCATGCTCTTGGGGCTTGCTTAAGTCCATAGAGCGCCTTAGAGAGCTTACACACGTGGTCGGGGTACCGTTCATCCTCAAAGCCAGGGGGTTGCTCTACGTACACCTCCTCCTTGATTGGTCCGTTGAGGAAAGCGCTCTTCACATCCATTTGGAACAACCTGAAAGAATGGTGAGCGACATAGGCTAACAATATGTGAATTGACTCTAGCCTAGCCACAGGAGCAAAAGTCTCCTCAAAGTCCAAACCTGCGACTTGGGCATAACCTTTTGCCACAAGTCGTGCCTTGTTCCTTGTCACCACCCCATGCTCGTCCTGTTTGTTGCGGAACACCCACTTGGTTCCCACAACGTTTTGCTTGGGACGTGGCACCAATGTCCAAACTTCATTTCTCTTGAAATTGCTGAGCTCCTTCTGCATGGCCAACACCCAGTCCAGATCTAGCAAGGCCTCTTCTACCCTGAAAGGCTCAATAGAAGAGACAAAAGAGTAATGCTCACAAAAATTTACTAATCTAGAGCGAGTAGTTACTCCCTTGCTAATATCACCCAATATCTGATCGACGGGATGATTCCTTTGAATCATCGCTCGAACTTGAGTTGGAGGGGCATGTTGTGCTTCTTCTTCCATAACATGATCATCTTGTGCTCCCCCTTGATCACACGCCTCTTCTTGATGAACTTGTTCATCGTCTTGAGTTAGGGTTGCACCATTGTTGAGGAAGAAGGTTGATCTTGCTCCTTTTGTTCCTATGGTCGCACATCTCCAATTGCCATGGTGCGAATTGTGGTCGTTGGAACGTCTTCTTCATCTACATCATCAAGATCAACAACTTGCTCTCTTGGAGAGCCATTAGTCTCATCAAATACAACGTCGCTAGAGACTTCAACCAAACCCGATGATTTGTTGAAGACCCTATATGCCTTTGTATTTGAGTCATAACCTAACAAAAACCCTTCTACAGCTTTGGGAGCAAATTTAGAATTCCTACCTTTCTTCACTAGAATGTAGCATTTACTCCCAAATACATGGAAGTATGAAACATTGGGTTTGTTACAGGTTAGAAGCTCATACGAAGTCTTCTTGAGGAGGCGATGAAGGTAGACCCGGTTTATGGCGTGGCAAGCCGTGTTCACGGCTTCCGACCAAAACCTCTCGGGCATCTTGAACTCTCCAAGCATCGTCCTCACCATGTCGATGAGTGTCCTATTCTTCCTCTCTACCACACCGTTTTGCTGTGGTGTGTAGGGAGCGGAGAACTCGTGCTTGATTCCTTCCTCCTCAAGGTACTCCTCCACTTGAAGGTTCTTGAACTCGGACCCATTGTCGCTCCTTATCTTCTTCACCTTGAGCTCAAATTCATTTTGAGCTCTCCTTAGAAAGCGCTTGAGGGTCCCTTGGGTTTCAGATTTATCCTGCAAAAAGAATACCCAAGTGAAGCGGGAAAATCATCAACAATTACTAAACCATACTTCCTCCGATGCTAAGGTAGGCGACGGGTCCGAAGAGGTCCATATGCAGCAGCTCCAGGGGTCTTGATGTGGTCATCACGTTCTTGCTGTGATGAGCGTTTCCCACTTGTTTACCTGCTTGACAAGCTGCACAAGGTCTATCTTTTTCGAAAGTCACATTTGTTAGACCTAACACATGTTCTCCCTTTAGAAGTTTGTGAAGGTTCTTCATCCCCACATGTGCTAAACGGCGATGCCACAACCAGCCCATGCTAGTCTTAGCAATTAAGCATGCATCTAGACCGGTCTCCTCTTTTGCAAAATCAACTAAATAAAGTTTGCTGTCTAGTACACCCTTAAAAGCTAATGAACCATCACTTCTTCTAAAGACAGACAAGATCATTAATGTTAATTGGAACATAGAGCTTAACTTGAGAAACACGTGCCACCACAAGGGTTTATGGATGCCCTTGGCTGATTAATTAGGAAAGCTAGTGGAGGACTACCTTACCCGAAAGGGGCAAGGGCAGTAGGGGAGTGGTCAGTGTAGGGAGGTCCTTGGTTGATTTTGCTGCGATGGCGGTCAGGCAAGAACCCTGCATTGGAGCTTCCTATAAACTGTAGCGGGTTTTCTGAAGCTAGTGGAACTTTGTAAAGGCCTCGTAGTGTTACCCTGCCTTGCCTCCTCGATAGAGGTGTATGGGAAATCGTGATCCCTTGGCAGATGGGTAACATGACTTGTGGGTAAAGGGTACCACCTCTGCAGAGTGTAAAACTGGTATACTAGCCGAGCTCACGGTCATGAGCAGCTCAGGACTCTCTGATGATTAACTTATGGAACTAAATTCAATTTGTCATATGCATTGCATCGCAGGTGATGGTGTTACTTTTGTTCTACTACTTAATTGGGTTGGTATTTACTTATACTTAGTAATTGCTAATAAAATTTTGACCAACTTTAAAAGCAATGCTCAGCTCTAACCATCCTCTTTGGTAAGCCTTACACTTCACGTGAACTCCCACCTTTGGCGAGTTCATGCACATTATTTCCCACAACTTGTTGATCGATGAACGTATGTGAGCTCACTCTTGCTGTCTCACACCCCCCACAGGTCAAGAACAGGTACCGCAGGATGAGGCGCATGGAGGATGCTGCGATGAGTTCGTGAGAGATCTAGGCCGTCGTCTCCCAGTCAACTTTGGGTTGCTGGACCGTTGTCTCCTTATAATGTAATTATTTATTTATTTTGTATAGAACTCCTGTTATGTAGTAAAGATGTGACATTCGATCCTATGCCATGAATCATCATATGTGTGAGACTTGGTCCCAGCACACCTGGTGATTATGTTCGCGTCCGGGTCTTGGTGCCCCGAAACCCGGGTGTGACACTTCACTTGGAACCCAAGGAAGTAGTTCAACTCGCCCATCATCGACATTTCAAATTTTGAGTCATCACCCTGCTAAACTCTTCACAAGACTTTTGGTTAGTAGAACCAAATATTATGTCATCAACATAAATTTGGCACACGAATAAATTGCCATCACACGTCTTAGTGAATAAAGTTGGATCGTCTTTCCCAACATTGAAGGCATTAGCAATTAAAAAGTCTCTAAGGCAATCATACCATGCTCTTGGGGCTTGCTTAAGTCCATAGAGCGTCTTAGAGAGCTTACACACGTGGTCGGGGTACCGTTCATCCTCAAAGCCAGGGGGTTGCTCTACGTACACCTCCTCCTTGATTGGTCCGTTGAGGAAAGCGCTCTTCACATCCATTTGGAACAACCTGAAAGAATGGTGAGCGACATAGGCTAACAATATGTGAATTGACTCTAGCCTAGCCACAGGAGCAAAAGTCTCCTCAAAGTCCAAACCTGCGACTTGGGCATAACCTTTTGCCACAAGTCGTGCCTTGTTCCTTGTCACCACCCCATGCTCGTCCTGTTTGTTGCGGAACACCCACTTGGTTCCCACAACATTTTGCTTGGGACGTGGCACCAATGTCCAAACTTCATTTCTCTTGAAATTGCTGAGCTCCTTCTGCATGGCCAACACCCAGTCCAGATCTAGCAAGGCCTCTTCTACCCTGAAAGGCTCAATAGAAGAGACAAAAGAGTAATGCTCACAAAAATTTACTAATCTAGAGCGAGTAGTTACTCCCTTGCTAATATCACCCAATATCTGATCGACGGGATGATTCCTTTGAAGCATCGCTCGAACTTGAGTTGGAGGGGCATGTTGTGCTTCTTCTTCCATAACATGATCATCTTGTGCTCCCCCTTGATCACACGCCTCTTCTTGATGAAATTGTTCATCGTCTTGAGTTGGGGGTTGCACCATTGTTGAGGAAGAAGGTTGATCTTGCTCCTTTTGTTCCTGTGGTCGCACATCTCCAATTGCCATGGTGCAAATTGTGGTCGTTGGAACGTCTTCTTCATCTACATCATCAAGATCAACAACTTGCTCTCTTGGAGAGCCATTAGTCTCATCAAATACAACGTCGCTAGAGACTTCAACCAAACCCGATGATTTGTTGAAGACCCTATATGCCTTTGTATTTGAGTCATAACCTAACAAAAACCCTTCTACAGCTTTGGGAGCAAATTTAGAATTCCTACCTTTCTTCACTAGAATGTAGCATTTACTCCCAAATACATGGAAGTATGAAACATTGGGTTTGTTACAGGTTAGAAGCTCATACGAAGTCTTCTTGAGGAGGCGATGAAGGTAGACCCGGTTTATGGCGTGGCAAGCCGTGTTCACGGCTTCCGACCAAAACCTCTCGGGCATCTTGAACTCTCCAAGCATCGTCCTCACCATGTCGATGAGTGTCCTATTCTTCCTCTCTACCACACCGTTTTGCTGTGGTGTGTAGGGAGCGGAGAACTCGTGCTTGATTCCTTCCTCCTCAAGGTACTCCTCCATTTGAAGGTTCTTGAACTCGGACCCGTTGTCGCTCCTTATCTTCTTCACCTTGAGCTCAAATTCATTTTGAGCTCTCCTTAGAAAGCGCTTGAGGGTCCCTTGGGTTTCAGATTTATCCTGCAAAAAGAATACCCAAGTGAAGCGGGAAAATCATCAACAATTACTAAACCATACTTACTTCCTCCGATGCTAAGGTAGGCGACGGGTCCGAAGAGATCCATATGCAGCAGCTCCAGGGGTCTTGATGTGGTCATCACGTTCTTGCTGTGATGAGCATTTCCCACTTGTTTACCTGCTTGACAAGCTGCACAAGGTCTATCTTTTTCGAAAGTCACATTTGTTAGACCTAACACATGTTCTCCCTTTAGAAGTTTGTGAAGGTTCTTCATCCCCACATGTGCTAAACGGCGATGCCACAACCAGCCCATGCTAGTCTTAGCAATTAAGCATGCATCTAGACCGGTCTCCTCTTTTGCAAAATCAACTAAATAAAGTTTGCTGTCTAGTACACCCTTAAAAGCTAATGAACCATCACTTCTTATAAAGACAGACACATCTACATTTGTGAATAAGCAATTATACCCCATGTTACATAATTGACTAACAGACAACAAATTATATCCGAGAGATTCTACTAAGAACACATTAGAAATGGAATGCTCGGATGAAATTGCTATTTTTCCTAGTCCTTTAACCTTGCCTTGGTTCCCATCACCGAATATGATTGAATCTTGGGAATCCTTGTTCTTGACGTAGGAGGTGAACATCTTCTTCTCCCCCGTCATGTGGTTTGTGCATCCGCTGTCAATAATCTAGCTTGAGCCCCCAGATGCATAAACCTGCAAGGCAATTTAGGCTTGGGTTTTAGGTACCCAACTCTAGTTGGGTCCTACAAGGTTAGTAACAATGGTCTTAGGGACCCAAATGCAAGTTTTATATCCCTTGCACTTTGCCCCTAATTTCCTAGCAATCACTTTCTTATCCTTTCTATAAATTGCAAAGGAAGCATTGCAAGCATGATAAATTGTAGAAGGTTCATTAACTATTTTCCTTGGAACATGAGCAACATTTCTCCTAGGCATATGAATGACATTTTTCCTAGGCATATCTCTACCATGCACATAGGAAGAACTTGAAGCAAACATTGCATTTGAATCATAAGCATTACAACTCCTATCATGATGAATATTTCTAGAAAATTTCCTATCATAAATAAATGCATGATTCTTTTGAGCACTATTAGCCATAGGGGCCTTCCCTTTCTCCTTTGTGAAAGTGGGAGTCCTTTGGCTAGTTAAGTTCTTGGCTTCCCTTTTGAAACCAAGTCCATCCTTGATTGAGGGGTGTCTACCAATAGTGTAGGCATCCCTTGCAAATTTTAGTTTGTCAAATTCATTTTTGCTAGTCTTAAGTTGGGCATTAAGACTAGCCACCTCATCATTTAATTTGGAAATGAAATTTAAGTGTTCACTACAAGCATCAACATTAAAATCCTTACACCTATTACAAATTACTACATGATCAATGCATGAGCTAGATTTATTAGCTACTTCTAACTTAGCATTCAAGTCATCATTAATACTCTTTAAGTTAGAAATAGATTCATGGCATGTAGATAGTTCACATGAAAGCATTTCATTTCTTTTAACTTCTAGAACAAGAGAATTTTGTGCACTAACAAATTTATCATGCTCTTCATATAAAAGATCCTCTTGTTTTTCTAACAATTTATTTTTCTCATTCAAGGCATCAATTAATTCATTGATCTTATCAATTTTAGTTCTATCTAAACCTTTGAATAAACTAGCATAGTCTATTTCATCATCACTAGACTCATCATCACTTGAAGAAGCATATGTAATAGTACTTCTAGTATTTACCTTCTTCTCCTTTGCCATGAGGCATGTGTGATGCTCGTTGGGGAAGAGAGCCGACTTGTTGAAGGCTGAGGCGGCGAGTCCTTCATTGTCGGAGTCGGACGAGGAGCAATCCGAATCCCACTCCTTTCCAAGGTGTGCCTCGCCCTTAGACTTTTTGTAGGTCTTCTTCTTTTCCCATTTTCCGCCCTTTCCTTGTTCCTGGTCACTATCATTATCGGGACAGTTAGCAATAAAGTGACCAATCTTACCACACTTAAAGCAGGAGCGCTTCCCCTTTGTCTTGCTCTTGTTGGGGTGCTCTTTGCGACCTTTGAGCGCCGTCTTGAAGCGCTTGATGATGAGGGCCATTTCATCTTCATTTAGCCCGGCCGCCTCAACTTGCGCCACCTTGCTAGGTAGCGTCTCCCTGCTACTTGTTGCTTTGAGAGCAACGGTTTGAGGCTCGTAGATTGGGTCATTCAACGCCTCATCAACGTATCTCGCCTCCTTGATCATCATTCGCCCGCTTACAAACTTTCCGAGTATTTCTTCGGGCGTCATCTTGATGTACCTAGGATTCTCACGAATAGAGTTTACAAGATGAGGATTAAGGATAGTGAAGGACCTTAGCATAAGTCGGACGACGTCGTGGTCCGTCCATCTCGTGCTTTCATAGCTTCTTATCTTGTTGACCAGGGTCTTGAGCCTATTGTACGTTTGAGTTGGCTCCTCTCCCCTGATCATTGTGAACCTTCCTAGTTTGCCTTCCACCAACTCCATCTTGGTGAGCATGGTGACGTCGTTCCCTTCATGCGAGATCTTGAGGGTGTCCCAGATCTGCTTGGCGTTGTCCAAGCCGCTCACCTTATTGTACTCTTCCCTGCATAAGGATGCTAAAAGAACAGTAGTAGCTTGTGCATTTTTATGGATTTGTTCATTGATGAACATGGAGTTATCGGAACTATCAAATTGCATCCCATTTTCTACTATTTCCCATATACTTGGATGAAGAGAAAACAAGTGGCTACGCATTTTGTGACTCCAAAATCCGTAGTCCTCTCCATCAAAGTGTGGGGGTTTACCAAGTGGAATGAAAAGCAAATGAGCATTTGAATTATGCGGAATACGAGAATAATCAAAAGAAAAGTTCGAGTTAACAGTTTTCTTTTTCTCCTCGTATTCGTCGTCCTTTTGAGAAGAGGAAGATTTGTCGCTGTTGTAGTAGACAACCTTCCTGATGCGACTCTTCTTATTTCCGTCTTTTTTCTTTTGACTTGAGCCAAAGTCATTGACTTTGTCGTCCCTTGGCTCGTTGAAGATGGACTCCTTCTCATTGTTGTTGACCACCATCCCCTTTCCCTTAGGATCCATCTCTTCGGGCGATTAGTCCCTTCCTTGAAGAGAACGGCTAAGATACCAATTGAGAGCACCTAGAGGGGGGTGAATAGGTGATCCTGTAAAAACTTAAATCTTAAAGCCACAAACTTGATTAAGTGTTAGAGCAATAAAGCCAAGTGGCTAGAGAGGAGTTCTTGCGAAACACAATAACCACAAAAGATCCACACAGAGAGGCACACTGGTTTATCCCGTGGTTCGGCCAAGTCCAACACTTGCCTACTCCACATTGTGGTGTCCCAACGGACGAGGGTTGCACTCAACCCCTTTCAAGTGGTCCAAAGAGCCACTTGAATACCACAGTGTTTCTCTTCCTTTCACTATATCCCGTTTGCGAGGAATCTCCACAACTTGGAGTCTCTCGCCCTTACAAAAGATGATCACAAATGAACACGGAAGTAAGGGTGGGATGAGCAACACACACAAGTTCACAGCAATACGCACACACACACACACACGGCCAAGACTTGAGCTCAAATGAATATCACAAAGTTCTCACTAGAATGGAGCTCAAATCACTAAGAATGTCAAACGAGTGCGCAAAGACGAAGTGTGAATGATCAAGAATGCTTAGAGTGTGCTTGGTAGTCTCCTTCATGCGCCTAGGGTCCCTTTTATAGCCCCAAGGCAGCTAGGAGCCGTTGAGAGCAATCCAGGAAGGCAATTCTTGCCTTCTGTCCACTGGTGCACCGGACAGTCCGGTGAGCCACCGGACACTGTCCAGTGCAGATCTCTTTCCTATTCTGGCGCAGCCGACCGTTGAAGATTTGGAGCCGTTGGCGCACCGGACATTGTCCGGTGCACACCGGACAGTCCGGTGCCCCCATCAGACCGTTGGCCCGGCCACGCGTCACGCGCGGATTGCGCGGCCGACCGTTGGCTCACCGGACAGTCCGGTGCACCACCGGACAGTGCGGTGATTTATAGCCGTACGCTGCCGTTCAATTCCCGAGAGCGGCCTTTTCACCAGAGCCAGCCTGGCGCACCGGACACTGTTCGATGCACCACCGGACACTGTCTGGTGCACCACCAGACAGTCCGGTGCACCCAGACTGAGCAGAGTCTTGGCTGCTCGAGCCAAGTCTTTTCCATTTGTTTCTTTCTCTGATTCTAGCACTTAGACAAATATGTTAGTACATAAAAACCAATGTACTAAGTCTAGAATCATACCTTTGTATTGATTTGCACTTTGTCCACCATTTGTCATAGTTTTACACATAACCATTTGTGTTGGACACTTAATCACCAAAATACTTAGAAATGGCCCAAGGGCACATTTCCCTTTCAACTTTCATCTCCCAAACGAAGTACACTCAAGATCTTCTCAAGAGGTTTGGGATGAAGGACGCCAAGCCCGCGAAGACACCGATGGGAACTAACGGGCATGTTGACCTCAACAAAGGAGGTAAGTCCATTGATCAAAAGGCATACCGGTCAATGATAGGTTCATTACTTTATCTTTGTGCTAGTAGACCGGACATTATGCTTAGTGTATGCATGTGTGCTAGATATCAATCCGACCCCAAGGAATGTCACCTTGTGGCCGTTAAGCGAATTCTTAGGTATCTAGTTGCTACGCCTTGCTTCGGGATCTGGTATCCAAAGGGGTCTACCTTTGACTTAATTGGATATGCAGACTCCGACTATGCCGGGTGCAAGGTTGATAGGAAGAGTACATCAGGGATGTGCTAATTTCTAGGAAGGTCCCTGGTGTCCTGGAGTTCTAAGAAACAAACATCTATTTCCCTATCCACCGCTGAGGCCGAGTACATTGCCGTAGGTCAGTGTTGCGCGCAGCTACTTTGGATGAGGCAAACCCCCCGGGACTTTGGCTACCATCAGAGCAAAGTCCCACTCCTATGTGACAGTGAGAGTGCAATCCGCTTGGCGGATAATCCTGTTAAACACAGCCGCACTAAGCACATAGACATCCGGCATCACTTCCTGAGGGACCACCAACAAAAGGGAGATATCGATATTTATCATATTAGCACCGAGAATCAGCTAGCCGATATCTTCACCAAGCCGTTGGATGAGAAAACATTTTGCAGGTTGCGTAGTGAGCTAAATGTCTTAGATTCACGTAACTTTGATTGATCTATAGCATACATGTGTTCTATGCCTTTGATCATGTTACTTTGAGCATTAACATTATTTGTTGTATATTCCGGGTGCTCAAGTTGTACAAGTTCTCCCCGGACCTCACAAGTCCATATGCAAATGGTACACATATTTAGGGGGAGATGTGCTACAACTTGATCCTTTGAGACTAACATGTTTGTTTAAGTACACCTGATGTAGTCTCAAAGGTACATTGAAAGGGAAACTGAACTTGGACGACGCCAAAGACTTCCACTGCACTCCGGTATTAGTGTATTTAATTCCAAGTTCATACTTATGCTCTCGTTGCCTTTTTGCTCTTAATTGACATTTTTGGTGAGGCTATGGGGTTAAAGGGCCAAGAATAATCCCATTTTGGTGCTTAATGCCAAAGGGGGAGAAATTAAGGCCAAAGCAAAATGGATCAGCCAACCACTTGTGAATTTTGAAAATAATAGAGTAAGAATTTATGATTTGCTCAAAATACTCTTATTGCAAAATTTGGTCTTATGATTTGCTCAAAATACTCTTACGCCCCGTTTGGATCATTGGAATTGAATTCCATTCTAATAATAGTAATTTAGACATATATCAATTAAGCTAATTCAGTTTTATGTAAAATATATTTGTATACTATTATTAGGAAGATATCAGAGATATTTATGTGTTACATTTTTACTATAGAGGAGTGAGACATAGAGTGTCATGTAAGTTACAAATTAGAAACAAATTCTACTCATGCATAAAATCATTTCCCATCCTCCACCTCATGAATTTGAGATAGGCTTATATCTTAACTTTGGAAAGTGGTGGAATGTCAAATTACAAACTAAATAAGGTAATTTATTGAGTGAATTTCAATTCCTCTAAAATGAAGGGATCCAAACGCCCCGTTATTGCAAAATTTGGTCTCTTGTGCGGGAGAATTTTGATTATGGGAAAAAGGGGGAGTTTTTGGCACTTGATTAATTTTACTCTTGGAATATCTCTCTATGTGCTCAAACAAGTGTGTTTGACTTAGAGATAGGAAAATGAAATTGATTTGCAAAAACAAACCAAGTGGTGGCAAAGAGTGATCCGAATATACCAAATCCCAAGTAAAGAGAATTTGGTCTTCATTTGCATTGATGTTGCACTTCTTTTACTGTTTTTTGATGTGTTGGCATGAATCACCAAAAAGGGGGAGATTGAAAGGGAAATGTGCCCTTGGGCCATTTCTATAATGTTTTGGTGATTAAATGCCCAACACGATTGATTAAGTTCTTATGCGCTAAACAATGTGTGAAAAGTGCAAATCAAAGTACAAGGTATGTTTCTAGACTTAGTATATTATTTTGTACACTAATGTGTTTCTCTAAGTGCTAGAAACAGGGCTAAGAGAAGAAGAAATGCAATGGAAAAGTCTTGACTGTGTGCAGCCAAACTCCAGCTCGGCCAGGCACACCGGACTGTCCGGTGGTGCACCGGACAGTGTCCGGTGCCCCTGACTAGCCGACGGTGAACCAGCTGCTCTCGGGAATCGACGGAGTTGTACGGCTAAATCATCGGACTGTCCGGTGGTGTGCCGGACTATCCGGTGAGTCATCCGCGACGAATTCGTCGGTCTCGGGAAATGAAAAAGGCGATGTGGCTAAAATTCATCGGATTGTCCGGTGGTGCACCGGACTGTCCGGTGAGCCAACGACGCTCGCGGCCAATGGTCGGCTGCACAATCTGTGGGCGACGCGTGTCTCGCTCCAACGGTCGGTTGGGCACACCGGACTGTCCGGTGTGCACCGGACAGTGTCCGGCGCGCCAACGGGCTCGGAGGAGCAACGGTCGGCTGCGCCTGATATGGAAGGAGATCGCGCACCGGACATGAACAGTGGCTGTCCGGTGGTGCACCGGACTGTCCGGTGCACCACTCGACAGAAGGCAAGAATGGCCTTCCAAATTGATCTCCAATGGCTCCTAGCTACCTTGGGGCTATAAAAGGGACCCCTAGGCGCATGGAGCACTACACCAAGCATTCTCTAAGCATACTAAGACATCCAGACTCCGCTCCCACACATTTGATTCGCTGTGTTAGTGATTTGAGCTCCATTAGAGTTGAGAACTCCATGTGTTGTCCTTTGAGCTCAAGTCTTCACTTGTGTGCGTGGTTGTGCTGCGTATTTGAGTCTTGTGTGTTGCTCTCCTCCCTTACTTCTGTGTTTCTTTTGTGATCATCATTGTAAGGGCGAGAGGCTCCAAATTGTGGAGATTCCTCGCAAACGGGAGAAAGACCATAAGGAAGAAAGTAGTGGTATTCAAGTTGATCATTGGATCGCTTGAAAGAGGTTGAGTGCAACCCTCGTCCATTGGGACGCCACAACGTGGAAGTAGGCAAGTATTACTTGGCCGAACCACGGGATAAAAATCACATGTCTCGTGTGTTGCTTCTTGTGATTGTTTTGACTGCACGAGCGTGTTCCATAGCCACTTGGTTTCACTAACACCTTGATAATCAAGTTTGTGGCTATTTAGTGTTTGATTTTACAGGATCACCTATTCACCCCCCTCTAGGTGCTCTCACATATTAGCATGCTTTGCCCTTTAGGATTTCAATTGATATACTTTCAGTTCTTAAACTTCAATTGGCTTAATTTTCATCATCTATGTAAAGCATGTTATGTTAAACCAAGATATATGGCAAACATCTCCTTTAACCTCGTATTGTTGATGTGCATAAGTGTATTTTGTGTACTCTTGCATGCACAAATTGAGAGAGTTTAGCCTATATCTTGTGAGACTAATGATTTCTTTCAAGTTCATGTTGTGTAGTCTCACACCTTGGAGAACATCAAATGAGGATGAATGGTTCCATAGAAATGAAAATGAATTTCTCTTGATCGTTTGAAGAGGATAAGTTTCTCTTTGAAATGTCAAGCCTATCAAAAGCTAAGATGGAAATTCATGATTATAATGGAGACCATGTGGCGTAGAACAAAGGTGTGTCACTCCATGAATTATTGTATTACATTTGTGTATCTAGGCAATGTATGCATGTATATGCAATATCTTAAGTCACATCATAAGGTTGCACTTGTGGTGACGATTAAAGAATCTCTAGATATTTGATTAACACCTCTTGTGGTGATGTCATAAGTTAGTCTTAAGTCATCTTAGTGAGGTATGAGTCAAACATGCTAACTTCTCAAGAATCTTGGCTTAAAATATTGCATATCATGTCTATTAGTATACCTTTTGATTATGAGTAATTCCTTCAATTGGTGCAATTTCATATTTTCATACTTTATTTGTACCAAGGTTCAAATTGTAGAACTTAATCCCCTGGCCTAATAAGTCCAAGTGTATAAGCTAAACAAGTATTCATCACTTGTATGCACACATTTAGGGGGAGAATGGTCTATAATTTGAACCTTTGAGACTAACTTAATTTCCAAGTCTATTATGTGTGTAGTCTCAAATTAGAAAGGAATTTTTAGGCAAAGACAATCGCTTCCACTGCAAATTTGATGGGTATCAAAGATTCTTTGCTCCAATAAATGTATCTTTTATACATTTCATAAGGGAATGAGTTTCTCTTTTATATGCTACTCCAACATCATCTAAAATTGGTAAACATGTATCACATCCTTTTGGATTGCAAATGTATAAAGTAGCATAGCTTACAAATTCTCCTTTATAGAACTTAATTGATTAAATAGTGCACATATTCCTTATGTTGCATGATTATGTTCAATTGATACTACTTTTATACCACTGGTACATTAAGTTGCAAATAAGTACTCTCAACAAGTATCAATTGAATTCATATATATGTGCACACTAAAACTTGAGGAGAACTTAGTGTAATATGCAATTAGTGATTTGCTTATCCAACAAATTGTATCAATTGGTGTTTTTCAATTGATATTTTTAGTACATGATCACTAGTTGCATAATCCATACTTGTGCAATTTTCATGTTGCCTCTTGTTGTGATAAGAAAATGCTAGGTGACATCTAGACTCTAGGTATCAAGCTTCACCTCCGATTTAGTATGACAATCTTCATTTAATATCTTGGACCTATGTCACAATTATGCTAACAAGAGCTTGCAAATGAATTCTAAATCCAACACAAGTCTGGAAACCCCTTGAAAAGGTAAAACGCAAAGGTACATCACTTATGACACTTATCCATTACCTTTGTGCCATCTAAGGATCCTTTTCATGATAGTGTGTTCACATCTCGCTTAATCATAATTTCTACCCTTTATATTCTTTGTATCCTTTTTGGAGATTTATGACAAAGGGGGAGAAATTTTGCATTAAAGCTTACCTTCAGTCTAAAGTAACTAAGTGTTAGAAGACTTTTAAGAAGGGGATATATAATTAACAAAAGGGGGAATCATAAGAAAAACATAAGATGTATAAAGTTGATAAGTGCATTCTATGTCATGAGCATCACGTTTATTTTATGACACACTGCATCCCATGAATAGTATGATATAAGTTGTCTCCATACCTTAACCCAAATATGTGCTTTTGGCATTTGAATACAAAAGTGTTATTTTCTGAAATGCACATATTTAGGGGGAGGAAACTATATCATAGGATTCAAAATCTTATTTATCAAATCTTATGTAAGCTTTAAATGTGTTGTCATCAATCACCAAATAGGGGGAGATAGAAAGTGCATTCATCCCTTTTGTGAGTTTTGGTGATTTGGATAACAACACATTTAAAGGTCTAACAAGTTTGCTAAGTGTTGAACAGGAAATTCAGTATGATGAACATACTTGAATAGTGTATAATGATCAGTGAACAAAGGTTCAACACGAGGTTAAATAACCAATGAGACAATGCAAATGGATATAATATGATCTCTATATTGGTTTGAATATATGGACAAGACCTGAGAAATCACTACATACATATGATCAGAATAGATGATGAAGTGGTTAAGAGGATTGGTCAAGCCAAAGTGAATAAGATATGAGGAATCGTGAATTGGCTTGGCCATATTACTATCAGTCCATATATGCTTCAATGAGAATCAAATTAGAGCTTGATTGATCTTAACGGTTATATCTAGAAGACATTCAAGCAAGGTTCACAATATTGAAGAAATGATTCTCTCAATGGATGCTCAATATGATGTGACTCAAGAATGGCTTGATAGGGTGAAGATAGCAAGGAAAGTGCTTCGAGGAACTAAGCGAAGGTGAAGGTCAAGCGACGACTTGTGGACCGAGGTACCATGGCTAAGGTGAAGAAGAGAGTACTTGCACTAAGTCGATGAACTAATCTCTACTACTACTTATGTTAGTAGTGTAGGCGTCCACAGGGTCACGGTTCTGCCGTCTTGCCCACGCGCCTTCCCCACAATCTGCACCTCCCCCAACGCCCCATTCCATCCATGGCAGTCGCCCCTAACCCATGGTGCCGACTGCTCCACCACTGCAAGCGCCAGTTTCGTCGTCACCGCCGACTCCGGTTGGTCCTCACCCGCGCGTGGATGGCGCCCGCGCCTCTCTCCTCCAAGTGCGGCGTCCACACAAGCTCCCCTGCCTCATCGTGCCCTGGCACGCCGCATGATCTCTAGCCCCGCCACGCCCGCCAAGTCAGATCGAGCAGAGGCTTACGATTCGCTGGATCCAAACAGCAATATCACTATAAAATGGGATATCATGTAGTGGACTCCTGGCGGATATGTCGTAAGTAGAATTGCCCACTCTAACAGTTGTATCTCTTTCATCTCCAGCTTGGTAGGCCTTGGTTTATTCTATTGAATAGCCCAGTTTGACCTGTACAATATAAGTTAATGTAACATGGTCAATGGCTGATTTGGAAACATATATCACCGATAACAAGAACACCATCCAAAATTTATGTCAGAAGCATGCTATGGTTACATGGTTCCTGATTTCCCATAAAATACCTCCTGCAGGTTGTTGTCACAATGTTCAATTATCAACAATTTCGGCACATCGGGGCACCTGGATGGCAGCTTGGGTGGACATGGGCAAAAAAGGAGGTTATATGGTCAATGGTTGGGGCTCAGACCACTGAACAGGGTGACTGCTCAAAGTTCAAGGGCAACACCCCCCATTGCTGCAAGAAAGATCCAACAATTGTTGATTTACTTCCAGGCACTCCATACAACATGCAAATTGCAAATTGCTGCAAGGCAGGAGTTATAAATACCTTTAACCAGGACCCAGCAAATGTTGCTTCCTCCTTCCAGATCAGTTTTGGTCTTGCTGGAACTACCAATAAAACTGTTAAGGTGCCGAAGAACTTCACTCTTAAGACTCCAGGCCCTGGGTACACATGTGGGCGTGCTATTGTTGGCAGGCCAACGAAGTTTTTATCTACGGATGGGCGAAGGGTAACCCAAGCTCTAAGTAAGTTGCCCATATACTAAACTTCTACGTTTTACTTGCTATTCGTTGCTTATGTACGTTCAGGAGTTGAGGTGCAGCCGCATCATATTATTCAGTCTGTTCCTATTCCTTGATCATGATTCCAAATAGCTTACATTACTTGCCAGGTTAGTAAAAATGAAAACAATCTAACACGAGGAATTTGTTCACAAAGGAGGAATGCTAATTAACATTTGTTGACAATAAGTTACTACTAGGCTCAATAAAATGCAGTCTCTTTTCTTTCTTTCTTTTTATTCTGCACAAAGTAATATATTCTAATCACAGATAGTCTTAGGAAAATTTCCATACAAGTTGCAGTTTTGTCTATATTTTATAGCATTGAGAGTTCTTATCAGACATTCTTTATCTGCAGTGACATGGAATGTGACCTGCACATATTCCCAATTTCTTGCTCAGAAGACTCTGTCCTGCTGTGTATCTCTCTCATCATTTTATAATGACACAATTGTGAACTGCCCGACATGCTCATGTGGCTGCCAGAACCCAAGTGGGTCAAACTGTGTGAAGTGAGTTTATCTGCTCTTAATTCATGTCATATCGGGGTTCTATTTTTTATTTGCAATTTTTCTAATGAATTTTATTGCATTTTACAACGAGGATTCACCTAATCTACAATCCGCAATTGATGGTCCTCTTTTACCAGGCGAGCAATTGTTGATAATGTAGAAGGCTGCTGAATGTATTTGTTCCTTTCCATAAGGAACCCACATACATTGTTTTTTTAAACCAAAATGACATATATTAGTCATGTAAAATTACAATTGCCTTAGATTCTGTCAGTTTCTCCTTTTGTAGTGTGAAGTACCTCTCTCTGCTATGCTGCTACCAGCAATAGCTGGAGTGCTTGTTTGAATTGTTCATTGCCACGGTTGTGATTTGGTACAATATTTCTTACCCCTCCATAGTCCATAGACATATTTGGCAAAACTTGCCATGTGTGTGGTGAGCAAATTGTTACACCTTAGGCTTGTTTTGGCAAAGAATCGTGGCGATGACTAGAAACAACATCGTCTTCAGGGGTGCACCCTCCTCCCTGCACATTCTCCGCCAACGATGCAAAGAAGAAGCACGCCTATAGAGCCCCAGGATGAAACTTTGTGGGCTTGATGGCAGAAGCTGGTGCCCTGTATTTTGACCATTTGTATCCCTAGCGCTTAGTGTTCTGAATCATGTATCCGACTTCTGTAACTTTCACTCCTGGTTTCTAATATAATTCAAGTGGGGACAGATCAGCGCCCCCCAGTCTGTTTTTTTAAGAAGAAAGGTAACCAAACATGGCACACCCAATTTAATTTGTTTTCCATACTATGTACATATTTTTTTTACAATCTATAAGTCACTATGTTGTAATTATAAGAATTAGTTTCATGCAATTCTACTTATTTGGTGACTGAATTAATTCTGGAACAGGCAATTGCACAAGTAAGAATAGTGTACTCTTTTGTCGGAGAGAGCAAAGCGCTCAATTCATATTCTGAAGCAATCTAGAACACACTGAAGCTTGGTTACAAAGCTGGGATGGCCAAAGGTCTTGGAATTGGATGTACTTATGGGATAGCTTGCATGTCATGGGCATTGGTATTTTGGTATGCTGGGGTCTTCATCAGGAATGGGTAGACTGATGGTGGAAAGGCTTTTACCGCGATCTTTTTCTGCAATTGTCGGTGGCATGTAAGTGAAAGATGTTGATATTATCATAATTCTGTTTCACTTATTTTCCCCAGTACGAGGCACGCGACAATGGATGTGAGGCTGGCTTCCTCCGTGTTAGTTTTTTTTGTTATACCACGGGCAGGGAACTCCTGAGATTAAGATGCATTTTCATGTGATTGCTGCACAATATTCTTTGTTTAGCTAGCAAATGATTTTGTCCTCTCTGATAGTAAATACAGCTCGTGCAAATAATGCCAAGTCTGTAATTACAATGCACTTGCCTCTTCACGGTTCCAGGGAATCGTTTCTATTTGTTTCCATTAGCAATTTTTTCCTGAAAACTGAATTGCTCACAGTAATGGAGGGCATTCATCTTAGAAATGGAAGTAACAAGCCACAAATGTGTGTGTCTATATAATTTCACCTTTTCTTCTCTGAAAATTGAATTGCTTCTGTTATGCTTGTTACATTTTTTTATCAAATAGCAACATAATGGTATAGTAATTTATTCATAGTTGTGAAGATGCCGGAGCCAGCCGTGCTTCCGCACTTCAAGCCTGCGGACTATGTCAACATAATGGCTCAGATACACACTTCAAGCCTGCAAACTATGTCAACATACTGGCTCAGATACACAAGGAGCTGGAGTCCTGCCCTCCTAACGACACGACCTCCCTATACCTCCTATAGTTCCAGGTCTTTCGTGGCCTCGGCGAGGGCAAGCTGTCTTGGAGGATCCTCCAGTCTGCGTGGGAGAATTTGATAACACATTTTGTTGATTGCTTGTCTGATTAGTTGTTGTCCATCAGTATTAGAATGACCTCATCGTGCATATGACTATGATATCCTTGTCTTGCAAATGCTTGATCGGAGTACATGTGTGTATTCCTTTGTTGTTCCTATCGACACTATCATATATCTTGTAAAAGGTATTTATGCTCTGTTCCAGCATTATTAGGGAAAATAGTGCTAAATAAAAACATTCTCAATCTAGGTAGTAAAATTGCCTCTAAATAAAAACATTCTAAATCTACTACAGAAAAGGTCTAGGTTACCAGCTCCGGGTGATGCTGATGAGCTATCTGTCATTGAAGACCAATTTGCATGGATAGTTCACAGAATTGCATCCATTGTCAAGTAAGGCAAGTAACAGGTGTTAGGTGAGCAATATATTTTTTCTTTTATTTGTAAAATTTGTTCTTTTAAATGTTGTTCTTGCTTGCTTTGCATATATGCAATTCAGGAAGAGCCCGCAAAGAGGTCGAGGAGCAGCACCGGTTGTTTCTCTGACGGTGATCAAGGCGAGGACATCAAGGGACAATATATTATGTTTTTCTGGTATGGTATAGAATGTAGTCATGTTAACAGTTCTGGTATGGTGTAGAATGCTCAAACTGGTCGGTTCTTATACTCAATATGTCATTTTAGTAATCTCTCCTTTTCTGGTATGGTGTAGAATGCAGTCATTTTACCAACCAGTTTGTCAGTTAGATAACATGGAAGCAATGGCAGCGAAAATACCCTAATTGTCTCAGGCACCTCCCTCTCATTGGTGTCGTCGTTGAACCAGTTATTGTACATTGGTATGGCTGCAAATTGAGGGAGAAATACCTGGAAATAGTGATGCAGCATGTTCACACGGAGATGGCAACAATGGTAACATTTGCATTGGTCCTGTAAATAAGGTAAATTGAGGGCTAAGATTGCTTGTTGAACCTTATAAAAGGAGGTGTAGTTTTATTTATCCTATTCTTGCTGCAAGCATCACAAGGTCATATGCTAGCAACTTTAATATAGATTTATTTACTCTCCTAGAAGAAAAGGCCAAGATGTTTGAGATTCCAGTGCTTCATTTAACTTTCAGCTTGTGTTGTCTTAGCTTACTATGGCATTAACCCACTACTCTCGTGAATTGTCATATGGTCTATATCATGTATTCATGAAAAATGCATTTTATGCTACAAGCACTTGTGATTTTGCTAACTATATCCAGTTATGCAATCCACAGTCCTTTGTAATGGTACAGGATTATGCCAATCAAGACATTAGTTGAATGATATGTTCAAACTATTCAAATGTTTTTCTCTTTGTAACAGTTTGTGATATTGGAATGATATGTTCAATCCACAGTCTCTGGGATGGATTTATTTGTCTTGACTCTTGAGTGAAATCTTTGAGTGAGCTTGAGAGCTGCAGTTTTTGTGCTTCATCTCTAAATCCCTCTTGCTCTTCTTCATTCGAGCTTTGGTACTACATCGAGTTCTTTGTGGATTCATTACTCTTGGAGCTTCTAGCTCCTAGATGACTAGGTATCTCTTGTGAGTCTCCAAATCTTGTGGAAGACCACAAGAAAGATTGTATTACCCGCTCGTTTGAGCAAAGATTAGTGTGTGGGCTTGACCTTTGTGATCGGCGAAGGGAGGATTAGAGTTGAAAGAGACCCGGCTCTTTGTGGGCGCCTCAACAAAGAAGTAGGGCACCTTTTGTGGTGTGACCGAACCTCGGGATAAATCTTGTGTCTCTTGGGTTCTTGCTCATTGTGTTTATTCGTGTTATTCCTTCTCTCACCTTCCGTGGAAGTTTTGTTCATATCTCTTTGGTGTGTGGATTTTGAGAAGTGCCCTTCTCAGATCTACTACTTTGAACACCATGGATCATTTAGAACATCTCATTTCCAAAGTTAACTTGTTTTACCCAGTTCGTTTCTAGTTTTTGTTGAAAATGTTTTAACTTGCCTATTCACCCCTCCTCTAGGCAACTTTCAAAATCGATTCTTACGCGCCCGATTCGGATCAGACGGCCTAGGCTCCATCAACCCAAAACGCCATTCCACCTCTAATATGGACCGTTGTTGCCGATCCAGCGCCCGATTCAGCTGCAGTGATAGAGCGTGAGCTCCCGCGGTGGTGGGCTGGCCCATGGCGGCGCTCACGGCGGCAACTGTCTAGGTGATCCCGTGAACACACAGCTGGAGCCTGACTAGCTTCATCCATGGCGGCGGCTACTCCTTTCTCTCCCATAACTCGACGCTCCTCGCTCGGCTTCCTCGGTGACTATATTTCTCTCTTCTTACCCGGTTAGCACCAGCGAAGCTCTCTCGACTTTATGGTTTTGTCATTGGTTGTCGTCAAGCACCTGGCCGCAGAGAACTGGGCAGAGGCTTTTATATCCGGGGCATTCTCATTGGCCACAATAGACTGTCGTTGCAACAACCGACAAAATTGATGGAGTTTGTTAGGATTATGCTTCCTGGTTGCTACAAGCCATGAGGTCATGAGATGACACATGCGGCTAGACGAGTCTCTACTACTATTAAGGCTGCAAGAGTAGTCGGTCATTCCCGTGTTCTGCCACCATTCCCGTTCTGCCATTTCCGTTCTGCCACCGTTCCCATTCCCATGTCTGTCATTCTCATTCTTTATTCTGTCCCGTACAGCCCACGTCTAGCTAAAATTAAAAAAACACATGTCCTCAAGGGGATTTGAACCGTTCCCGTTCTGCCACCGTTCCCATTCCCATATCTGTCATTCTCATTCTTTATTCTGTCCCGTACAGCCCACGTCTAGCTAAAATTAAAAAAAAACACATGTCCTCAAGGAGATTTGAACTCGTGACCTCTTAAGCAAAGGCCAAGAGTAGCTACCACTACACCACATATGTGTTTATGTCTACATCTATGACAGGAAACACATCTACTACATCTCTCACCAAGCTCACTTGCTACCCTTGCACAATGCGTAGTAGTAGATAAGTATCACCGAGATTCATGAATTAGATTTTTTGGATGGAGGTAATATTATTTAAAGAAGAGCTTTGCATGCAATTTCTTTTGTTTGAATAATGTATTATACTTAAATTCCTTTTTTGCATGCGTGACATTTTCTCCGTAATATTTTTTCCATAGATCAGACTTCTGAGTCATTTTCATAAACCAACGCCAAGCATGAATCCATGTTTCTTACTTGAAACCCCGAACAAACACCATGAGCAGGAGGCACTCACGTTGGCGACGCTCATCGATGACGAGAAGAAGCTTAGCGACTGTCAGTTCGACCTCTAGAAGCAGTCTTACGTGGTCGCATGTGCCGCTGTGTACGACAAGCTCCCGCGAAGCCACCACTTGGACGCGGTCCAGAGCAGCTGCACCGCACTGTCCATCGTTAAGCAGGGAGGCCTCATGGTTGTCGCCAACATCGACGACTCTCGGGTTGTTCTGGACACCGCATCCGACGACGACGCCATCACGTCGTCTAGCTCATCGTCCACCTGAAGCCCAACCTACCACGTAAGTCGCTACTGATCGGACATGAATTCTTGTGCGCTGGGACGATGGACGTTGTTGACGTTGTGTGAGTATCCTCGAACATGATGTATGTAGTGGAGTAGCGCATCTGGTGGTGCAATGGCCAGGGGTACTACCTCGCTGATGAGCCCGGGGTACACTTCGTTTGGCAGCCCAACCAAGAGTCATCGGTACTCGCCATGTCGCGCGCGTTCGACGACTACTATATCGAGGATTGTGGCATCATCTTAGCGTCGGAGGTGACGCAGAGGAGGATCGACAACAGTGACCAGTTCGTCATCCTCGCCACCGTCAGGGTAGCTTTTGTGCCGACCTGTCTTTAATTCTCTTCGCAAACACACACATTTACCTTTTTGTTTAAGCAAGAGCGTATGGTGGTGCGTGTCTGATGACTAACGATGTACGAGGAAATTTCTTCTAGCATATGTGGAACGTGCTCTCCAATGATGAGACCATACAAATCGTGGCATATATCGAAGTCTCCATGATACTGATGGTTGCAATGTAGTGGTGAAACAACTAGATTAAAATAACAAAATTTATGTATGACTAGGATCACAAATTGATTATAAAACATTTTCTCATAACAATATAACACACATTTTATATATAAGTTATCGTATTATACTGGTATTATATATTACCGTTGCAACGCACGGGCACTCAGCTAGTAAAATAATAAAAAAACATCCAGGACGTGGGCTCTTGGCGAGGTGAGGTTTTAGCTTTATTATTATTATTTTATATTTCTTTTGTTATTGTTTCTCTATTTTTTTAGACTCTAATTTCGAATGAGCTCAGATTTCACTAATAAATGAACCAGCAAATAAAACTACAATATGCAAACTTATGTTAGTTATTTATCATGTCATTCATTTATAGAAATATTTTAAAAAGGTACAGTTCGTACACACAAAATAATTTCTATAAGGTATAATCCTTCAAATGTATACTCCAGTTAAAATACATCAAAATTTTAATTTTTATCATTTATTTATTATCATCTTCATTTTTTTCACGCTCACTTTTAATGTGGAATCTTTGATTAGAAGATACTTTAGTTCGGTTCTTTTGGAAAGTTTTACTAAACCCAAAATTAGGATTTTGGGGTGTTATAGACTATAGTGGTCCTCGCCGTGTAAGGAAGGGACACAGCGCAGATGGGGGGATCTCGCCAGGGAAGGGGGCGTCAATGGTGGACCTCGCCGTGTAAGGAAGGGTAGACCTATGGACGGCACCATCGGTGGGGGCAGCAGCTCCGACGGGAGAGCGATGTCGAGAATGGAATTGGGTTGGGGAGCGCGGGGAGGAGGGTGGGCGCGAGCTGAGAGAGTGGGGCCAGAAGGCGTAAAGTGCTGGGGCGTGGCCTGAGAGTGAAGGGCCCATAAGGCAGAGAGGGGAGCACTGTCTGGCGTGGATAGAACCGTGTAACACGGTCTACGTTAGGTTCTTATAGAGTAGTAGAGATTAATCATGCAGCGGCAAAGCTGCAATTGTGTCATGCAAATAAAGTTTATTGCCAAGGTCCAAGCATGCATGGTGGTTCTAATCGAACCTGACCGATCGACGACCATGCATGCATGGATCATTGCACCGGCCGGCTCATCAGGTCCTTGACAAGGTTCACAACATTCTACACCTGCCTGCAGCCTCCCCACTTGTGGGGATACTGCTGCATGCACTGCACTGGACTGCACGGTGCACGCACAGCTATACAATACATCTGAGCATAGCGCGCTTGCATCAGGTTGCAGCCCCAGGAGAAAGAAGGGAGAGAGATTAAAATGCCATTCATGTTGTGTACATGTGGAACGCCGTCCGTCGTTCACGTTCCCAACAAACTCCAAGCAAGCCAAGCACGCAGAGAGAGAGATTACAGTAGCTATCTAGCTATAAAGGATGAGATGACTTGATCAGAAGAAGGCGTAGGAGTTGTTGAAGACGAGGGTGGTGGTGGCGGCGTAGGCGCTGAGCAGCTCGTTGTGCGGTGACCACGGCTCGGCGCGCAGCCCCACCCGGCGGAGCGCCTTGAGGATCTTGCTCCGGTTCACGCACCCCGTCACCACCACCTTCTGCAGGCTCGCCTCCACCTCCACCCGCTCGATCCCTGCATACGCATGCGTGCGTGCGCATTGAGCCATCCACGCCAGGATCAGGTGAAAAAAACAACAACAACACCACCGACAACAACAAAGGCCCAGCCGCCCAGGCTTTGGGTAAAGAAGAAGGAGCTAGAATTAAAGGACGTTTAGAATCCAGATCCAGCAGCTCTCTACACAGGGAGGGACGATGGCAGCAGCAGCTGCTGCTGCTGCATACCGATCGTACTGGAAGTAATGATCGATCTGCCGGCCGGGGGGCCCTGGCAGCTGGTTGGCCGGCCGGCCGGAATGGACGGCGGCGGGATGGGGTGGGCTTTGTTGAAGCCTGAAGGCGCTCATCACGGACGTAACGTACGTACCTTTCACTTTGGACAGGCATCTGCGTACCCGCTTCTCATGCAACGCCACCATCTCCACTTTCAGCTCCGTGCTCTGCGAAACGCCACCAGCGATCAGGAAACGCGCACAGGATTGGGTTGTTCGTTGTCGCAACAATGCTGCCTTTCATGCATCTGCATGTGCAGTGCAGTCCCAGCTAGCTAGTAGCTTGCGTTGCTTGCTTGCTCGCGAGAGCTAGTTCATCATGCAAAGGGAAAAGGCAGCACTGCAGGTTTAATTATTAAAGCGTACTAACTAACTAGTAGTGTGTATGTCAAGAGCATCATCACACTGATTCACAGCATGTTTCCGAACAAAAGCTTGCACTTGTTTTTTTTTTTTTTTTGCTAGATGATATATGGCCTATTACAATCGTCTGCAGTGTTTTGTTTCCAATCAGAAACTAGCTAGCTAGCTAGTTGGGATTCGTTCTGAATTCAACATCTGAGCCCCTCCAACCACCAACACCCCGAGGAGATCGTACCGCCGAATGCAGCAGTCATCATCGTCAACTTTTACATGAACAACAGCAAGCTATAGCATATATGTAGTACAATTTATCGGATCGTACGTGAATTCCAATGAACAGAAATAATCCCCGGCCCGTACCTCCATGGAAGAAATTAACAAACAACCGGCGGCGTGGTTCTTCTTGTCTGGTTGTTGAGGATGCTATGGGCTATTATTTATAGCTATGCACGTCGTCTCGGCCGGCCAGCTTTTGATGGATCGAAGGACGGGAAGATGGAGAAGACGAAGGAGGAGGACAAGAAGAAGAAGAAGAAGGGAATATAAGACGTGTGAGCAGGAGCAGCTAGCCTTCTTATATCGGCAAGCAACAACCACGCCACGCCCTAGCGACGACGACAAAAGGCGAAAAGATCGAGCAGCAGCAGGGGCCAGGGGGGCAGGATGTGATGAAGGGAAAAGCCTAAAGATGGTGCTCAACAACAAGCTAGAGATTCGTTCCTGCTGCTGTTGTTGATGTTGCGATCTACTAGCTGCTAGTCTAACTGCTGCCTAAATATATAGTAAGCTCCGCTACAAGGCCTCTAGTAGCTACGGTACGACCCTGTGCGGTGCATGCATGCCACAGTGACCTCCTCTCGGCTTTCTCAAAGCCAACCCTACTAGGTCTTCATGGAGAAGAGCGACCGGTGGTCTCGCCGAGGTCTCTCTCTCTCTCTTCTTGCTATCTCATCCCTTCCGGCCGGAGCCCAGAGCCACTAGTTTACTCGCCGAGAGCTCCCTTCTCGATGGTCCCATGGCTCATGGCGCGCGGGCGCGAAAGGAGAGGCTGATCGGTTGCGGTCACCTTCTGCATGGTCAGCACCGAGTCCGAGACTAAGAGAGGTTATTGTTCCGTAGAGGATCCTGCGATCGACGACGTGGACGGACGCGGGACGCCATTGACGAGTCCAAGCAGCTCGCTTTTTGCGGTGTCGGGCGGAGGCCGGCCCGGACGTACAGTTTGGAATGTCGTCTGGAGATCTCAGTACAGTACAGCTTACAAAAAGAGCAAAAGCGCGAAAGGTTAAAGCGGGCCACGACGACGGGGATGGAGGTGATGACTGAATGGGGAAGAAAAGGAGCTAGCTAGGGCGACGATCGATACGATATGCATGGACCGTGACGCAAGTTTGGTATTCTTGCATTGCTTGCCCCACGCTGCTGACTGCAACTAATGACACCAACTCACCAAAGTACGTATAACCAAGAGATTAAGCAATAACTTGTTGTCACTAGCTACCTACACGAGATTCCATATCTTCATATGTGATTAGATATAATAATAATTAATAATCCTCCAGATTAATAAGCCCAGCTGTATAGAGATACCTTTCCAAAACTTTGTGCTATCTGCCGACAAAACTCACTCAGCATTGCATGATATACGCAACTCGCAGACAGATTATACACTTGATGGAGAGAGAAACAAAACAAAAAAAAAACTAAAAACAACGGTGGGATCGGAACAGCCTGCTGACAGGCCAACTAACACCTATGGCGATGCATTCCTCGCCACTAATTCGACTGCAGTTCTGCAAACTCTCATGCCCATGCAGAATGGGGTGAAGCTAGGCTGCACGGTTTAGTTTCGTCGTTTCAGGCAGCTAATCTCAGTAGTAGCTGGGAAAAAGATCCTTGAGCTGGACGACGAAGAAGTCGTCGTCATGGCCGCGGGCAGTGCCGCGGCGGCTTTTGCATCCCTCCTCGAGGCAGTTGCCGTCCACCTTGCGGAGGCAGCCGAGGTCGCTGCAGCTGATCCCCGGGATGACGTGGCCGGCGGCGCCGTCGTCCCCGGTGGCGGCGTGGCGGCTGCACGTCTCCACGGTGAGGTCGTCCAGGGTGCCCTCCCGGTACACGATGAGCCCGTCCTCCTCCGGGCTGCAGTTCCGCATCGGCCGGAACACCTTGTCGAACGCGCGGTCGTGCGGGCTCGTCACCGGCATCAGCCTGCGCAGGGCAAGATCAAGAAGACGACGAGCGAGGATTAGTTAGCACGTGCCACGTACGTACGCAGGAGATGGTCAAAAGTCGAGACGGAGGCCACGGCTGCCGGACTGGGCTTGGTCAGGCATAGCGTAGGGGCCCAGCTGCGAAGTGTCAGCCTGCGTGGCGTGTTTGAACCGGGCTTCCTTTTTAAAAGGGCTGGGCTGACCTGGGCCTGAAAGAAGCCCAACGCCGGGATGCCAAGTGCCCCCCGAAAAGGGCTCGATCTCCGCTGGCGGCTAAAATAAGAACAAGCAGCAAGTTTGATGTGACAAACCACGATCATGCAAACTAACTTCACCGTATATCACGCTAATGGACTGAACGGCCTTCAACTTTCAGGGCAAAAATAACTAACAAGGAGCGGGGACCGGCACGCCGGCGACCGAGAAGAAGTCGTATCTCTACCAGGGACCGGCACGCCGGCGATGCGTGTGCAACAAAAGCTAGGCGCCGAGCGGTCGTAAAAACAAAGCCGAGGAGGCCTATCCGAACAGCAAGAAGACAACAAAAGCACGGGAAGCGGCCGAGCGGCGGCGGCGGCGAGAAGTCAAACGTAAAACAAGGGAAGGGGGAGAGGAGTTGGGTGGGGCCGGGGAGTCAGCGAGACGGGAGAGCACGCGGCACGCACGCACCTGACGTGGAAGAGGTTGGAGACGCGGTGGGCGCCGAGGTAGGCCTCGACGGCGCCGAGGAAGGCCTGGTACGTCTTGAGGTGGAGGCCGTCGACGCGCGGGTACGGGAGGCGGGGGCGCGGGCCCAGCCAGCGCCGCGGGGCCGCCGCCGCAGGGCTCGCATTGCCGCCGCCGAGGAAGGCGTACTCGCGCCACGCCACGCCGGGCCGCTCGTCCTGCTTCTGATGCGTCGCTGGTGCCGACGGCAGCGCCACGAAGCCCGCCGCACACAGGATGGGCTCCAGCTCGGCGTGGGTCAGGATGGGCCGGAACGTGGCCGTGTGCCACAGGGACAGCTTCTTCGCCACCTCCTCGATCGACACCCGCCGCTCCCGGGCCTTGCCGGCCGGCTCCGCCATGGAGTGCGCGTGTGGGGGCCCGGGGTTTTTCTCTGTATCCCCTCGGGGTTTATGGTGGCGCGGTGGGTGGGTGGGTGGGTGGGTGGGGGTGAGGGGAGGAAGGAGACGGGACGGTCAGGGGCGACGACTCTTCTGGCGTTGTTTATGCGCGGCGCAGAGATTGTCCTCTGGACGAATCAAATCAAATGCGAAAGAGGTGGAGGAGGGCACCGCATTGCACAAGGCGGCGGGAGATGCAGAGCGGAGCCGGACTGCCGGAGACGGAGCCGCGCATTGGGATTCTCTCTCTTCTGCCCTGCGCCGCAATTTCTTTTTCCCTTCTCTCTGCGATTCAAGGACTCCGGGCTGGCAGAAACGCTTGCCGTACCCAGGACGCCGCGGAGAAACGCCCCGCGTGGCCACGAGTCGTTTCTCTGACATGTGGGCCTCACGCGCTGTGATGAATCATGATCACGCTGCGACCTCTTGAGATTTTTGCTCCCCATCCTCCCCGTACGTGTAAGGAGGATGTAAAAAAATAAAGTTAATTATGAATTAGTTAGCATATATTTAGTCCTCCAAATTGATATCCAAACCGTGGACTAAATCCAAACACCCCGAACTGCGCCCTCGCTTAATCTGTCATGAACCAGAGGAGGATTAGAAATGTAATACCAGGTCAATAAAATCAGATCAGGGGCTAAATTTCCCCAAAACACGCGGAGCCCACAGGTCAGGCCGGTGCATACCGACTTGACGGAAAGCCAAAGGCGGCCCTTTGGAGATGACTGTAGGGCGCTCGGCCAGAACCCTCAAGGCAACCAGGCACCGTCTGCCGTGTGGTGCTGCCGCAGGGTGCACCAGCCGCTGAGAAACTTGACTATGGCAATTTAACTCGTGGATTCAGATATTTATTAGTTATCCGATTCAGCGGAACAAAATATAAATATATTTTTTATCCGTGGGTTAGATTCGTACGTATTCTCAAGTCGGGTGGATTAGAATATAACCTCTTATCCACAAGTTATCCGTTGAATATCCGAAATTGATCCATACTTATTTTTTTTGCCCTGACCCATATTACGCACCAAAGGGCAAACTCTAACTCAATGAACCCTGCGCTAACGCTCCAACTCTCCAATGTTGACCACCCCTTCTGGCCTTGTTGCCTTCCTACGCTGTGCTCCGTGTCCCTTCCAAGTCCCATAGACCATAGCATCGTTAGTGGCTGGTTGACGACTGCCGCTTCAGTGTCCATGGCCGTTGTCCACAAACATATAATAATTCTTTCATTAAATTTTTAATTGTGTATGATAGTGAACTGAGAAGAAATTTGATTGATTATGCTAATGGGTTGTTGAAAAAATGATTGTTTATGTCATATACGATGGATATCCGAAACCCGATGGGCAGGGGCATTGATATAAATGTCTGCCACGGGTATGATCACGGATATATATTGGTTGTAACCGCAGATATAGTTATGGGCAGACATTTGCAATATCCGATCTGTCGGTGTTTTGGGTCCGACCGCACACCCAGGGTTACCCCTCAAGGTGCTTTTAGGAGTAGGATGGTGTTACCGACTGTAGCTCGATGGTTCGTGCTGGGCGCACGATAAATAGTAGACAATGATGTACAGGTTCAGGCCGCTTTGAGATGCGTAACACCCTACGTTCTGGCGAGAGTGCTTTATGTGATGGGTTACAAGGGAGTCCTCTAGTACTGGAAAACATAGAGAACGGGGTGGATGGCTAAGTAATGAGTGATGTCGATGGTCTTGAAGGGGTGCCCCCTAGGCCTTATATACTCGACCGTGGGGCATTACATGTGGATATGATAACAACATGAGCCAAAATAATAGTGAACTAACTGAGTCTATCTTCCTATAGTTCAGCCGACTCATCCTCGCTCGGTTCCGATGTACGAGGCTCCTGCGCGGGAAGGTCGGATCACTGTTGCGATTACTGCTCGAACTTGTTGGGTCGTCTGGGCTTGCGCCGACCCGGCCTGGTGTTAATCCGTTTCACTGGTCGTTCCTCCCAGGCCCACGAGGGGATGACCTTACGGATTATGGGGCTCTTTGGCCTTTCGTGAGGTCTTTTATCCTTCTAGTGGACCCGGGGGATATCTGTCCCCCACAAGCCCCCGATCTTTGGGCTGATTTTGAAATAAACGGCCCAAAGATCCTAGGTCCAGCTTGCAGTATTTGATTTTAACAGGGAATGCTTTGGAAATAAGTCTGTCGGGCCACTACTTCTGAATTCTGAGTGATCCGGTTAACATGTTTTGTTTTTACTGTCTTCCTCTGCTATTATTCCTTGAAATTTGGTGTTCTGTCTCAGGTTCATGCTTCGGAGGTCAGCATTTTGCACTGTTGGATTTCGAACTTCTTTGGGTGCACCAAAGGTGCACCCAATGGGTGTAGCCCCCGAGCTTCGAGTGGATTTTTGCAAATAATCCACTCGAAGGTCTTCACTTCAAGTATTATGAGAAATCACTTTCATCTTCCACTTGTGCTTTTTCAGAGGTCAGCCTTGTCTTAATTTTGCCTTGTGCTTTAGAGGTCAGCATTTTGCTTCTTCGGGGATGATGATTCATTGGGTGTAGCCCCCGAGCTTCGAGTGGGTTTTTGAAAATAATCCACTCGAAGGTCTTTATTTCGTGCCTTTTCTGGGAATCATCATTTCCTTTTGTCGAATGCCTTCAGAGATCCGCATTATATTATTAACACTATGCTTTAGAGGTCAGCACACATTTTTGTCTTTGAGGCTGAGTACGCGATCTGCCCATATCTTGCTAGGTCCTGCAATTTATTTGATCTGTGACTGATTAGACGTTCGATAGATGGCCCTTGACTAGTCTTCATGTCACTTCGTGCTTTGATGCTTCTGTTGATTAGACTTGTACCTTATCGGCTATATTTGGCTTTCCTTTGATCCTTGCTGATATCTCTCTTCTGTCTTGGAGTATTCATTGCATATACTGTACGGATGTGACCGTTTTGGAAAATATACTGATAATTTTTGGGCGTCCCCCCCATGGGTGTAGGCAAGGGACAGCTTGGTACGCTGAGCGTTTAGCAGACTGCTTCTGAGTAGTAACTTGATGTGACCGCGGGTGTAATCATATCGCCCGCGTAGTTGACTGGAGTCCCAATGGGTGTCGTGTTATGTGAAACGGTGTCAGCCGCCTGACGTGTCTTCAGACGGTTTGAATTGCATATTGAATTTTTGCGACTGTTCGGTGGCCGTGGTAGGAGGTGAGCGGTTGCCTTCTTCTTCTATAAATAGTACTCTTGCTTCTCCGACATTTTCATATTTTTTGCTACTGCTTGCTATTTCATCTCCTCTCCTTCCTTCCACTCCGCCATGGGCAAGAGCAAGAAAGGTGGTGGCTCTTCGCATCACTCGGGCGACAAGCGCAAGCGCGAGCCGACTCCTCCCTCGGAGGACTTCGGCGACTCGGAGTACTCGGAGGAGGAGTTCTCTTCCGAGTCCGAGGGCTCTCCGGCTCCTGCTTCTCCCCGGCGTCGTTTGATGATTCAGACGACTCCCAAGGGATTGCCGCGGAGGTATGGACTTACATCCGGGCCGTCGAGCGCGTTGGGCTCGAGGGCTCGGATGAGTGATAGTACTCCTCGGACGAGGAGAATTCCTCCGACTCGTCCGAGGAGGGCGGTGGCGGCGACGGCGGTGACGACGACGATGACGGAGGCGACGGTGACAGCGGCGGCGACAGCGGCAAGGGCGGTGACGGTAGCGGCAAGGGTGGCAGCGGCGACGGCAGTGACGGCAGCAAGGGCAACAGCAAGGGCAGCAACAAGGCCAGTGGCTAGACGCCACTGGTTTTAGATGTTAGTGTAGATTAGTAGTAGAAATAGTATTAGCGAAATAATGTATTAGTAGCTAGTAGTATAGTTAGTGAAATGTAATGTAGTAGGGAAAGCATCAGCTCATAATGAGTTGATTTGTAAGTTCGGTAGTGCTTCCCATATAATGAAGAATGATTTCGCTCCATCTTGTGTGTATCATTTTGCCTTCTTGCTGATCGTCGATCGTGTTAATGCCTACTGCAGAGGCTCTTTCTGAACGTAATGCTTGAGTAGCGACTTAGAATCATTGAGCTGTGCTTCAGACTACCTTCTTCACGATGCCAGCGCTTTAGTAGTGGTGGCTGAGTGATTATCAGCGATGTTAAGGCTTTTAGGGGTGATAGCCGAGCGATAGCGGGCCATGTCGGTGTTTTTAGAAATAACGACTGAGCGGTTATTGGCGATGTCGGCGTTTTAGAGGTAACAATCGAATCTTCTGGAGCCACGCCACTGTTTTAGGAATAACAGCCGAGTGACTGCTGGTGACGTTGGTGTTTTAGAAGTAACAGCCGAGTGATAACGGATCACGTCGGCCGCTTTGGAAATAGTGGCCGAGTGATTACTGGCGATGTCGGCGTTTTAGAGGTGACAGCCAAATCTTCTGGAGCCACGTCACTGTTTTAGGAATAACAGCCGAGTGACTGCTGGCGACGTCGGCGTTTTAGAAGTAACAGCCGAGTGATAACGAACCACGTCGGCCGCTTTGGAAATAGTGGCTGAGTGGAGTCAGGTAACATCAGCGTTTTTAGAAATAACAGCTGAGTTAACTTGGGCTGCGTCAGCCATTTTGGAAATAACGGCCGAGTGATGACATGGCACGCCAGCGTTTTAGAAATAACGACTGGGTGATGACATGGCACGCCAGCGTTTTAGAAATAACCGTTGGGTGATGACTGGGCACTTTTTAGAAATGTCGTCTGGCCCGGGAAAACCCCATATGTACTGCACTGTCGCACGCCTCCACGTTATGTGCCCTAGTTTCTGCTTTTCTGCATCCAGACTTTCTCTGCTCTCCTGCAATATTGCTTCCGCTCCGTTCACTAGCAAGGTTGAGATGGCACCCAAGCGGAAAGCTCCGAGTTCGTCTGCCGCAATCATTCCCCCCATCAATCCCAACAGTCAGTTGCCTTTCGCAGGTAACCATATGTCTGTTGTCTCTGAATCTGACCTTCTTCATCTCGTATCTATCGGAGTTCTTCCTCCGAAGGAGCTCTGTTCGTGGCGGATCTGCTGTGGGGTCACTGTTCCTACAGAAGACACCCACGAATCCATCATTTACGTTCCTTTTCTTATCCACGGACTTGCTCTTCCCATTTCTCCTTTCTTCCGCGGTCTCCTTGATTTCTATCGCTTGAATCTGACCCATCTGAACCCCAATTCCATTCTTCAAGTTTCTATTTGTGTTCATTTATGCGAAGCCTTTCTTGGTGTTTTGCCCCACTTTGGCCTTTGGAAGTATTTGTACCACTGTCGGTCTGGGATGGCCGGAGGGCAGCACCAGCTGGTGGGGGCGCGAGCTTGGAGATGCGCCGTGGGAGGAAGACTGACTACCTCGACATCCCACTCAAGGATAGCATCAAGGGATGGCGCCTGGAATGGTTCATCGTGGAGAATCATGGGAATTCCCTCCCCCCATGGTCAGGGAGACAGCCGGATGTCCGCACTCCGAGCTGGACCGAATCCCCCATAGACCAGGAGGTGGTTGAGGCAGGGGCCCTGCTAGCCGAAGTTGGATTGTTGAAAGAAATGGGTCTGACTGCAGAAGCTGTGGTCGCTGACTTTGTTTTCAAGAACATTCAGCCGCTAAAAGGCAGAGCGTATCCGGCCTATCTGTATCGAGGCCAGGCTGATTCAACCCGGGTAACCAACATAAGAATTCTTGCTGTGGACTTGGTGAGCCGACTCGAGATGATGCTCAGAGGCAAGGTGTCGAACATCGGCGCTCCTGTTGCATACTCGGCCTGGAATCTGCCTCCTTCCCAGGCCTTTACCAGTTTCGTGTCAAATCCTCCTGCTGGTGATAGCGGTTTGGGCCTTAGAGTGCGACCCTCTCCCGAAGAAGTTAGTGCTTTGGTTGCCTCACTCGGAGAAATTCCTGACGACGAGAGGCAGGTTCATTTTAAGGTGCCTTTGAATCCAAGTGACGCAGAGATAAGTGCCATGCTGGATATGTTAGCTGAGGATTCTTCTGACGCCGCTCCTGCTGAAACACTGGTGGTTGTGCCCATCCCTGAGGCCGACAAAGCTTTGGATGCTCAGAGGTCTGACAGTGTTCGCCCGAAACGTTCTCGCCGAGCCGATCAACCCACTTCTCCTGCTGAGGGGCAGAAAAAGAAGAAGAGACGTCTTTGTCGGGTGTCTAGCTTAGATCAGGATGACGGTCCTTCTGTTCCTGTTGCTGAGGAAATGCCAGTGCCTGAATTTGCTGAAGCTGACCCCGATGGGTGTGACCCGACTGCTGCTGACCCCAATGGGTGTGATCCTGCTGAAGTTGACCCCAATTAGTGTACTGTCCGTGTTGTTGATGAAGAAGAGGATGAAATCCCTCTAATTCGGAAGAACATTCGGTGTTACATAGCTAGTGGGGAAAGTAGTGGTGTTCCTTCTCCTGCTTTGTCTGCCCTCATTGGTCTACAAGAATTATCTCTGGCGAACTTTGATCAAACTCTTGAGGACATGGTTCTAGAAGATCTGTTGTCAGAGCCGGCAGATGGTGGCGCATGGATGTTTGTGCTGATGTGCCCGATGCCGGGTTGGGGTCATCCCGGGCAGCGTCCCGCGCCTCATCGACCTTAGAGCGCGGTCTTGAGGGTCAGGAGGCTGGTCTGGATTGCACTGCTCCCACAGAAGTGACTGAGGGTCCTTCAGCCTTAGAGGTGGCTGTTGCAGAGAACTCGGCCCTCAAGGATGGTGCTGGCGCTTACCCAGTCCCCGAGGGTGTTGCCGGAGATGATCCGGCTCAGATGGGTAGCGCAAGCTGTGACCCAGCCCCCGAGGGTGTCCGAGTGGGTTCTTCCTCCCACACTTCCATGGATGTTCACGTAGGGTCTTCTCCTCCACATCCTGGTTGCATGGCGATAGCCCAAACCTTGGGTTAAGGAGTCGCTTTAGAGGCCAGCACACCTGATGATAGAGTTCTGGCTTCTGCTGATGACACTAAATTGGTTCCCATCGATGCGTTGCGAGTTGTTCTGGTTGGTGATCCTTCGCCAAGCCATCAATTGACTTCTCACGACTTGGGGGTTCCCTCATTCTTCTCCAACCTCCAGGTATTTTGGTTTCTTCTGGTCTGACTTTACCCCAGGCAGATAATTGTTCTCATGCTTGTCTGTTTTTAATGCCAGGCATTGGTTGATGAGATGTCTGGTCGGCTGAGGTTACAGGGTGCCTCTGTCCCAGAAGGAGCTGTCTCTAGCGCATTGGAATCCAGTGCTGCTTCAGCAGCGTGTATCTGATTTGGAGGTGGCAAGGGCCGGTCAGTGCTCTTTTGCTTCCTTTTTAGCTACTTGATCGAACTGCTTTTTAACTGAACATCTTTGCTTGACTGTTTCTTGACAGACATGGCTCGGCGGTATTCTGATCTTGAAGAAAAATATTCTAAAGGTCAGACTGAACTGGCCCGGGTTTCTGATTCTCTGAATGATGTTAACACGCTGAACTCCACTCTCAATGCTCAGATTGACTCTGAAAAGGTAGCTACTGAATCAAACTTTTGGTTGCCCTTATCTGCTATGCTCTTGATGTTTACTTGACGTTGGAGAAATTGATTCTCTACTGTAGGAGGAAAAGCGTGCCCTCGCCACTTCTCGTGACAACCTTGACAGGCTGTACCGCAATGCCAGCAATTCATTGACCATCTTGGAGAGGAGTCATCGCTTCACCAGGGAGGAGTTGGATAATCACCGTTATAAGCTGCAAGAGTCCTTGGATGATGTGATTCGCCTCAGGCAGTTGGTGTCGACCAAAGATATTGTCATCAAGGATCTGTGTGATTCTAAGAAATCAGTCGCCCAGGAGCTAGAAACTGCTCGGTTGGCTGTCAAGGCTGCTGAAGAGACTTCTGCTACTCTGAGGGCCCAGTGTGACAAAGCTATGGATAAAGCTATTCGCGCGGGGCGGATCCTGATGAGGAGAGCCAGCGTGGTCGTTCCTGACGACATAGTGGCTGACGTGAATGCTGCTCCTGATTCCTCGAGTCGTCCTTCGTCGTCAGTTGCTCCTGAGAAGAACATTACTAAATAGAAAACACTGAATGCTTTGAATGTGTGGTTAATGTGCTCGGATGTTTTGTTATAGAACACTTTTGAATACTGAATGCTACTATTATTTTCCCATTGTTAGAATTCCATAGTATCTACAATTGTAGAAGTAAATGCAGTGTGATGGTTTTGAAATTTCGTCGTGGGGCATAGAAGTTACCCTAAGATGATTGATTGCAAACGTGCCAAGCGTGCCGTGCCAATTTAAGTCAGTGCCAACTTAAACCGACCGCTCCGTTAGTAGGGCATAGTGGCCACCTCGAGTTAAGTAAGCGTGAGCATGTTGCACCGCCTTAAGTCATTGCCGACTTAAGCCGATTGCTCCGTTAGTAGGGCATAGTGGCCACCCCGAGTTAAGTAAGCGTGAGCATGTCGCACCGCCTTAAGTCATTGCCGACTTAAGTCGATTGCTCCGTTAGTAGGGCATAGTGGTCACCCCGAGTTAAGTAAGTGTGAGCATGTCGCACCGCCTTAAGTCATTGCCGACTTAAGCCGATTGCTCCGTTAATTGGGCATAGTGGTCACCCTGAGTTCAGTAAGCGTGAGCATGTGGCACCGCCTTAAGTCATTGCCGACTTAAGCCGATTGCTCCGTTAATAGGGCATAGTGGCCACCCCGAGTTGAGTAAGTATGCCAATTGACAGCGAACAATTTGAGTGCCTTCGAAGCCTTTTTATTGATGATATATTTCTCAATTTACAGAATACATCGTCGTCCCAATAGCTTCTGGGATGTAGCTAGGGGTAAAACTTCCTGAGGTGTTCTATGTTCCATGAGTTCCCAATTTCCGTGCCGTCCATCTGAGTGAGACGATATGATCCAGGCCGAGTGACTTCTGTTACTATGAATGGTCATTCCCATAGAGGTGACAATTTATGTTGTCCCTCCCCCGTTAGAATTCGGCGGAGGACGAGATCTCCCACTGCGAAGGATCGATGCCGTATGGCCTTATCATGATAGCGCCTCAGAGTTTGCTGATACTGCGCTGATTGAATCACCGTATTCAGTCGCTCTTCTTCGAGTACATCAACATCCTCCAGCCTAGTAGCTTCAGCTTCTGCTATGTTTTCAAAGATTAACCTCGGTGCCCCGAACTTGAGATCAGCAGGTAGCACTGCCTCCGAACCATAAACCATAAAGAAGGGAGTATTTCCATGCAGAGCTCGGCTAGGTTGAGTTCTCAGGCTCCAAACCACATACGGTAGCTCTCTGATCCACTTTCCTGCGAACTTCTCATTCTTGTCGAAGACTTTCTTTCTGAGCGCCTCCAATATCATCCCGTTGGCTCTTGGGTGCGCCACCGAGGCGTATTTGATCTGAATGCTCTTTTGCTCGCAGAAATCAAAGAACTCTGAACTGGTGAAGTTGGATCCCAGGTCAGTTACGATGCTATTCGGTATCCCGAAACTGAATATTATGTCTTGTATGAATTCTACGGCCTTAGCTGAAGTTAGAGAAGCAATGGGTTTGAATTCTATCCATTTAGTGAATTTATCGATAGCAACCAGTACATGAGTGTATCCTCCCTGAGCTTTCTTGAAAGGTCCAATCATATCCAATCCCCAGCACGCGAACAGCCAAGTTATAGGTATAGTCTGCAGCTGCTGTGCTGGCAGATGCTGCTGTTTTGACAAGTACTGGCAGGCTTCACACCTCTGGACTAACTCGGCTGCATCACTCTTCGCTGTTGGCCAGTAGAAACCCGACCTGAAGACCTTCCCAACTAGGGTCCTGGATGCTGCGTGTACTCCACATTGCCCAGCATGAACCTCATCTAGAAGTTGCTTTCCAGTAGCTGAGAGAATGCATTTCATGAGGACTCCTGATGCACCCCTTCTGTATAGTGTTTCCCCAATGAGTGTATAGTGGGCTGACTGTCTTGCGATGCGCTCGGCTGCATTCTTGTCATCTGGTTCCTCCTCATTCTTTATATATTTGATGATCGGCTCCCTCCAGTCATCAGAATCTGACTCTGGTTGGCTCAGAGTATTGCATTCCTCTGCCCGATCCAGTGAAATGCTTGGGTGCAATATTTCTTGAACAAAAACTCCAGGCGGGACCTGACTTCGACTGGATCCTAGCTTGGACAATACATCGGCTGTCGTGTTTCGATCTCTCTCTACATGGTGAAATTCCAGACCTTCAAATTTGTCTTCTAGTTTCCGGACAGCAGTGCAGTATTTTCCCATGGAATCGTTCGAACAATCCCATTCTTTATTTATCTGACTTATGACCACCAGAGAATCTCCATATACCATCAGTCTCTTGACGCCCAGTGATATGGCAATGTTTAGTCCATGAATCAGAGCTTCGTATTCTACTGCATTGTTAGAGGCTGGAAATAACAACTGAAGGGTATATCTGAGGTGTTCGCCTCCAGGTGCGGTAAAGAGGATCCCTGCGCCTGCTCCCTGCAGCTTTAACGAGCCATCGAAATACATTCGCCATACTTCTGCGGTATCTGGGTTATCTGGTACCTGTTGTTCAGTCCATTCTGATATGAAATCAACCAGTGCTTGAGTTTTGATGGCAGTGCGAGGTCGAAATTCGATGTCATGAGATCCTAGCTCGCAGACCCACTTGGCTATTCTCCCGATGACTTCTTTGTTGCGAAGAATATCTCCTATCGGAAATCCAGTGACTACTATGACTTTGTGGTCATCGAAGTAGTGATGGAGCTTGCGTGCAGTTAGAAGTACTACATATAACAACTTCTGAACTTGAGGGTATTTCTTCTTCGAGGGACCCAGAACTTCACTGATGAAATAAACAGGATGTTGTACTAGGTATGCATGTCCTTCTTCTGCTCGCTCGACTATCAATGCGGTGCTCACCACGTGAGTCGTGCAAGAGATATATAACAACAGATCTTCAGCTGGTTGAGTCGGCGTGGCTCGACGCGGTGGCTTCAGCACTGGTGGTGTTGTCAGGAACTTTTTCAATGCCTCTAGAGCTTCCTGTGCTTCTGAAGTCCACTGAAATTTGTCCACCTTCTTGAGTAACTTATAAAATGGTAAGCCTTTTTCTCCCAGCCTGGATATAAATCTGCTCAGAATTGCCATACATCCGGTAAGTCTTTGAACTTTCTTCTGTGACCGTGGTGTTTCCATCCTCATGATAGCCTCGATCTTTTCTGGATTAGCTTCAATCCCTCGGTGGCTGACAATAAACCCGAGTAACTTTCCTGCTGGTACTCTGAAACCACATTTTTCGGGATTAAGCTTCCATCGATATCGTCGTAGACTGTTGAAGACCAGCTGTAAATCTTCAATGAAATTTTCTAAATTTTCTGTTTTGATCACCACATCATCCACATAAGCTTCCACACGCTTGCCCCAGTGATCAGCTAAGCATGTTTGAATAGCTCTCTGATAAGTCGCTCCAGCGTTTTTGAGGCCGAACGACATGGAGGTATAACAGAAAGCTCCGAATGGAGTGATGAACACTGTTTTTTCCTCGTCTTCTTTTGCCAGACTAATCTGATGATACCCAGAGTAGCAATCCAAGAAAGACAACACAGAACATCCGGCGGTGGAATCTACCACCTGATCTATCCTAGGAAGCCCGAAGGGATCCTTTGGACAGTGTTTGTTGAGATCCGTATAGTCGACGCACATGCGCCAATCCACTTTATTCTTTTTGAGTACAAGAACAGGATTAGCTAGCCACTCCGGATGCAACACCTCTCTAATGAATCCTGCCGCGACCAAGCGAGCCAACTCAGCACGGATGGCTTCTCTCTTGTCGGGCGTGAAACGACGTAATTTTTGCCGAATCGGCCTCGCCTGGGGGTAGACCTGCTCGGCCTATTCTTGAGCCCGTCGACGATCGCGTCGTCGGGAATTCCTTCGTTCCCTGAAGACACGTTCCTCTAGAGTTTCTCCTATCTCTGAGACCTCATCTCGCGATACAGGTTGTGCCGGGTCCCACTCTCCGGCCTCGTGATGTCGCTGGATATTTCGGCGTCGGTTCCTTCGTTGGCGGGATTCCCGCTGAGGAGGTTCCTCTCCGGGTGCGGTCGGCTCGTCGTCGGAGATGGGGGGCGATTCCACTCTCCTGATGAAGAGGACGTCGGGGTAGAATGGAGTAGCTGTCACGACGATCTTCTTTTTGTTCTCCTTCGAGGGCGGAGGCACAGAAAGATCAGCTTGATGATCCTTTGCTTCCTTTTTCCTTGTGATCTGTGTCCATTCCCTCGTCGGAGAGGTGGACAGCGAAGTTCTCCAGGCTGAAGGACCCTCGGCTCCTAGCTTGCTGAAGGTAATCTTTTTTCGGAGCGCTGGAGGTTGCGCTTTTTCCTGCCTCGCCCCGATTTTCTCGGAGATTTCTGAGGAAGGCTTCCTTTCTGGCGGATCCGCGAGGCGATGCAGAGTTCCCTTCTCATCCGCTACAAATGAGATAGTACCGAAGCAGAACATGGATCCGGGGCGGAGGATGATCTTGTGCTGGAAGGTGACGGCCATTGAGCTAGCTTGGATCGATGACACACCCCCTACCTAGCGCGCTAGTTGTCGGTGTTTTGGGTCCGACCGCACACCCAGGGTTACCCCTCAAGGTGCTTTTAGGAGTAGGACGGTGTTACCGACTGTAGCTCGATGGTTCGTGCAGGGCGCACAAGAAATAGTAGACAATGATGTACAGGTTCGGCCCGCTTTGAGATGCGTAACACCCTACGTCCTGGCGAGAGTGCTTTATGTGATGGGTTACAAGGGAGTCCTCTAGTACTGGAAAACGTAGAGAATGGGGTGGATGGCTAAGTAATGAGTGATGTCGATGGTCTTGAAGGGGTGCCCCCTAGGCCTTATATACTCGACCGTGGGGCATTACATGTGGATATGATAACAACGTGAGCCAAAATAATAGTGAACTAACTGAGTCTATCTTCCTATAGTTCACCCGACTCATCCTCGCTCGGTTCCGATGTACGGGGCTCCTGCGCGGAAAGGTCGGATCACTGTTGCGATTACTGCTCGAACTTGTTGGGTCGTCTGGGCTTGCGCCGACCCGGCCTGGTGTTAATCTATTTCACTGGTCGTTCCTCCTAGGCCCACAAGGGGATGACTTTACGAATTATGGGGCCCTTGGGCCTTTCGTGAGGTCTTTTATCCTTCTAGTGGACCCGGGGGATATCTGTCCCCCACACGATCCGAATTAGATCCATTGCCATCCCAAGAGAAACTGCCAGCATGAATCCCACGAGTAGAAAGCGCGACCCACGCGCGAGGCGCCTGGGTGGGCTACCGAAGGCGTAAAAACTACCAATGCTCGTTGTGCATCTGCCGCTGTATTGACATTCGCACACGTACGTTCTATTAAAACACATGTGCACGTGGAAATCGCCAACAATAATGGCCAACCGCCCGCCAATAGTAAACAGTAGAACTGAGTTATGGCTATGAACTAACAAGGCAACACAACAAAGGCAGGTAGCACCACAACATCGAACATCTAGTGGTTAGTAAGTATGGACTCACTAGCACCTAAGCAACTAGGTCCAAGGTAATTAGGGTTTATCGTCTATTTGCCTTGCAAAGCAATGTTTGTTGATTATATCCGCTTAACCACTTCTTCAGTCACATAATGCCACCAATTCTCGGTTTCATGATACTTGGCGATTTTGACTTTGTTTAAGGTACTTTTTGGCACACTTTTTAGCTAGGAAGGTGAACCAAAAGTAAAATAAAGAACACATGTGTTATCCTTCATTCAACCATCTAGACTTCATATTATAGAGCACCTATGTGGTCTATTGTTACTCCATTATCCACCTCCACTTATAGTGGAAGACATTAAGTCATCTCTGATCTCCATCGTAGACGTTATCATTGTCTCGATTCTCAGATCTTGGTTTCTAGTCTTTGCTCTTCTATCTCTTTCCCGCTCCCCCACGCCTCCATCTTTTGTCTTTTGCCTTTGGCTTTGAGTTGCCTTCGTCCATCTACCCATCGTGGTCTCTCTCTGGACAATCCTATTCTTCAACTCTAAAATCAACCTATCAATTTTGCAATTAAACACTTAGCAAAATAGTCAGTGCGATGGATGGCTTAAAGCCTATTCCCCTTTTAGATACGAATTGTGGTTGGAGCTCGGGTTTGGGGCTTCACCATGGAGCTTGAGGAATAAGGCGATGCATTATGGCATCCTTCCTCAACTCTAGCGACATGAGGGCATTAGGGAAGTTTGTCGGTGAGGACCTCCAACAATGGTGGGCGTGGTGGTGTCCTTCATCCTCCTGCTCTCCTTATTATTCTCTTGTTATTCTCCTTTCTCATATCCTTATCTCATTTGCTCCTTCTCTGTTATTTTGTTCTAAAGAAAAGGGAAAACGAGGGGGAAAGAATAGAGGGTTGGTGTGTTGTGTGAGTGTGTGTGGTTGACATGTGGATGTGGTGTATGGTGTGGACAACATTTCACTGCATGTTATAGGCATCCACATATTTGGCAGACTATCCGACAATGCTTTGGACTGACTGTACGAACACCACAACATCTGAAAGCGCGTCAATTGACATACATTTTTTTTGATTTTTAGTTATGCTTAGATGCTTACAATAAGTGGATTGGCATGATTAAGTCTTGATTGTTAGATAGAAGCTTGTATGCTAGTTGTTAGGAGAGAAAGGTCGAGCTAGCCATTGGGAAGAGGAAGAAGAGTTGTAAATACCCAAAGTTTCCTAACTAACCGTTAAGTCATGACAATGATCGTGAAATATGCAGTAATATCATAGTTTAGGAGTGTAATATATTCATATAAGAGTTCCTCGTGGGCGAGCAATAGAAATAGAAATATTTTTTTTGTCTAGCTCGACATAGGTGTGAGTAAATATGTAGAGTGGGTTGAGGTTACATACTTGGTTGCATATTAAAGTGTACATATTCCTTGACAATACGATCATTCATATACTTAACTAGTTGTGTGCCCGTGCGTTGCAACGGGTGAGAGCACCTAGAGGGGGGGGTGAATAGGTGATCCTGTAAAACTTGAACTTAATGCCACAAAAACTTGGTTAAGTGTTAGCACAATAATGCCAAGTGGCTAGAGAGGAGTTCTAGCAAGACACGATAACCACAAGAGAATCAACACAGATAGACACAGTGGTTTATCCCGTGGTTCGGCCAAGTACAAAACTTGCCTACTCCACGTTGTGGCGTCCCAACGGACGAGGGTTGCAATCAACCCCTCTCAAGTGGTCCAAAGACCTACTTGAATACCACGGTGTTTTGCTTTGCTTTACTTTATCCCGCTTGCGAGGAATCTCCACAACTTGGAGTCTCTCGCCCTTACAAAGAGTTTCACAAAGAAGCACGGAGTAAGGGAGGGATGAGCAACTCACACAAGACACAAAGATCACAGCAAATACGCACACACAATACCCAGACTTGAGCTCAAGAGTCTATCACGAGTTTCACACTAGAACGGAGCTCAAATCACTAAGAATGTCGAACAAGTGCGCAAGAATGAAGTGTGAGTGATCAACAATGCTCAAGGAATGCTTGGTGTTCTCGTCCATGCGCCTAGGGGTCCCTTTTATAGCCCCAAGGCAGCTAGGAGCCGTTGAGAGCAATCCAGGAAGGCAATTCTTGCCTTCTGTCGCCTGGCGCACCGGACAGTCCGGTGCACCACCGGACACTGTCCGGTGCAGATCTCTTTCCTTATTTGGCGAAGCCGACCGTTGCAATATTGGAGCCGTTGGCGCACCGGACAGTCCGGTGCCCCCTTCTAGCCGTTGGCTCGGCCACGTGTCCCGCGCGGATCGCGTGGCCGACCGTTGGCCCGGCCGACCGTTGGCTCACCGGACAGTCCGGTGCACACCGGACAAGTCCGGTGAATTATAGTCGTACGCCGTTAATCAAATCCCGAGAGCGACGAGTTCGCCCATGAACGGCTCACCGGACAGTCCGGTGCACCTCCGGACAGTCCGGTGATTTATAGCCGTACACCGTCGTTGAAGTCCCGAGAGCAGCAAGTTCGCCAGAGCCAGCCAGGTGCACTCAGACTGCACAAACTTAGGCTGAACAAAGCCATCTCTTTTCTTATTTGATTTCTCCTGTTTCTAGCACTTAGACACAATACATTAGTCCATAAAACAATGTACTAAGTATAGAAACATACCTTTCAACTTGATTTGCACTTTGTCCACCACTTTGCATAGATTAACACTTAAGCACTTTTGTTGGCACTCAATCACCAAAATACTTAGAAATGGCCCAAGGGCACATTTACCTTTCAATCTCCCCCTTTTTGGTGATTTATGCCAACACAACATAAAGCAAGTAGAGCAAGTGTAAAATCAATTCAAATAAGAACTCCAAATTGTTTTGATTCAAATTTGACATATATGGATCATTCTTTGCCACCACTTGGTTTGTTTTTGCAAATCAAACTTAATTTCCTATCTCTAAGTCAAACACACATGTTGAAACATAAAGAGGGCTATTTCACGAAAAATTGATTAAGAATTCAAAAACTCCCCCTTTTCCCATAATTAAGCCTTCTCCCCACAAGAGACCAACTTTTGACAATAAGAGGCAAACAAGAGTATTTTGACAAACAAAAACTCTATTCTACTATTTTCAAAATTTCTCAAGTGGTAGCTGATCCATTTATTGCTTTGGCCTTATTTTCTCCCCCTTTGGCATCAAGCACCAAAACGGGATCAATCTTGGCCTCTAAACCTCATTGCCTCACCAAAATCTTCAAATAAGAGTACAAAGGCAATAAGATCATAGAGATGAACTTGGAATAGGTTACCCTCTCATCGGAGTGCAGTGGAAGTCTTTCATGGTCCAAGTCCACCTTTTCCCTTTCAATCCATCTTTGAGACTAAATCAAGCAAACTCAAGCATATGGTTAGTCTCAAAGGGTCAAGTTGTAACACATCTCCCACTAAATATGTGCATCACTTGCAAAAGGACTTGTTAGGTCCAGGGAGTGCTTGTACAACTTGAGCACCATAAATAAGCAACAAAATGCATAAGGAACATGATCAAAGGCATAAACACATGTATGCTATAAATCAATCCAAGTTCCGCGAATCTAAGACATTTAGCTCACTACGCAACCTGCAAAAGGTCTGCTCATCTAGAGGCTTGGTAAAGATATCGACTAGCTGGTTCTCGGTGCTAACATGAAACACTTCGATATCCCCCTTTTGTTGGTGGTCTCTCAAAAAGTGATGCCGGATGTCTATGTGCTTTGTGCGGTTGTGTTCAACGGGATTTTCCGCCATGCGGATAGCACTCTCATTATCACATAGGAGTGGGACTTTGCTCAAATTGTAGCCAAAGTCCTGGAGGGTTTGCCTCATCCAAAGTAGTTGCGCGCAACACTGTCCTGCGGCAACATACTCGGCCTCAGCGGTGGATAGGGCAACGGAAGTTTGTTTCTTAGAATTCCATGACACCAGGGACCTTCCTAAGAATTGGCACGTCCTCGATGTACTCTTCCTATCGACCTTACATCCAGCATAGTCGGAATCTGAATATCCAATCAAGTCAAAGGTAGACCCCTTTGGATACCAGATCCCGAAGCAAGGCGTAGCGACTAAATATCTAAGAATTCGCTTCACCGCCACTAAGTGACACTCCTTAGGATCGGATTGAAATCTAGCACACATGCATACGCTGAGCATAATGTCCGGTCTACTAGCACATAAGTAAAGTAAAGACCCTATCATAGACCGGTATGCCTTTTGATCAATGGACTTACCTCCTTTGTTGAGGTTGGTGTGTCCGTCAGTTCCCATCGGAGTCTTCGCGGGCTTGGCGTCCTTCATCCCAAACCGCTTTAGCAAGTCTTGCGTGTACTTTGTTTGGGAGATGAAGGTGCCGTCCTTGAGTTGCTTCACTTGGAACCCAAGGAAGTAGTTCAACTCGTCCATCATCGACATCTCGAATTTCTGCGTCATCACCCTGCTAAACTCTTCACAAGACTTTTGATTAGTAGAACCAAATATTATGTCATCGACATAAATTTGGCACACAAAAAGATCACCATCGCAAGTCTTAGTAAAAAGAGTTCGATCGGCTTTCCCAACCTTGAAAGCACTAGCAATTAAAAAGTCTCTAAGGCATTCATACCATGCTCTTGGGGCTTGCTTAAGTCCATAGAGCGCCTTAGAGAGCTTACATACGTGGTCGGGGTACCGTTCATCCTCGAAGCCAGGGGTTGCTCCACGTACACCTCCTCCTTGATTGGCCCGTTGAGGAAAGCGCTCTTCACATCCATTTGGAACAACCTGAAAGAATGGTGAGCGGCATATGCTAGCAAAATGCGAATTGACTCTAGCCTAGCCACAGGTGCAAAAGTCTCCTCAAAGTCCAAACCTGCGACTTGGGCATAACCTTTTGCCACAAGTCGAGCCTTGTTCCTTGTCACCACACCGTGCTCGTCTTGTTTGTTGCGGAACACCCACTTGGTTCCCACAACATTTTGCTTAGGACGAGGCACCAGTGTCCAAACTTCATTCCTCTTGAAGTTATTGAGCTCCTCTTGCATGGCCAACACCCAGTCCGGATCTAGCAAGGCCTCCTCTACCCTGAAAGGCTCAATAGAAGAGACAAAGGAGTAATGCTCACAAAAATTAACTAATCGAGACCGAGTAGTTACTCCCTTGCTAATGTCACCCAAAATTTGGTCGACGGGATGATCCTTTTGAATTGTTGCTCGAACTTGGGTCGGAGGTGCCGGTTGTGCTTCTTCCTCCATCACATGATCATTTTGTGCTCCCCCTTGATCACACGCCTCCTTTTGATGAACCTGTTCATCGTCTTGAGTTGGGGGATTCACCATTGTTGAGGAAGAAGGTTGATCTTTCTCATTTTGTTCCTGTGGCCGCACATCTCCAATCGCCATGGTGCGTATTGCAGCCGTTGGAACGTCTCCTTCATCTACATCATCAAGATCAACAACTTGCTCTCTTGGAGAGCCATTAGTCTCATCAAATACAACGTCGCTAGAGACTTCAACCAAACCCGATGATTTGTTGAAGACTCTATACGCCTTTGTATTTGAGTCATAACCTAACAAAAACCCTTCTACAGCTTTGGGAGCAAACTTTGAATTTCTACCTTTCTTCACTAGAATATAACATTTGCTCGCAAATACACGAAAGTAAGATACATTGGGTTTGTTACTGATTAGTAGCTCATACGAAGTCTTCTTGAGGAGGCGATGAAGGTAGACCCTATTGATGGCGTGGCAAGCCGTGTTCACGGCTTCCGACCAAAAGCGCTCGGGGGTCTTGAACTCTCCAAGCATCGTCCTTGCCATATCGATTAGCTTCCTGTTCTTCCTCTCTACCACACCATTTTGTTGTGGTGTGTAGGGAGCGGAGAACTCGTGCTTGATCCCTTCCTCCTCAAGATACTCTTCCACTTGAAGGTTCTTGAACTCGGGCCCGTTGTCGCTCCTTATCTTCTTCACCTTGAGCTCAAACTCATTTTGAGCTCTCCTTAGGAAGCGCTTGAGGGTCCCTTGGGTTTCAGACTTATCCTGCAAAAAGAACACCCAAGTGAAGCGGGAAAAGTCATCAACAATAACTAGATCATACTTACTTCCTCCTATGCTTAGATAGGCGACGGGTCCGAAGAGGTCCATATGTAGCAGCTCCAGGGGTCTTGATGTGGTCATCACATTCTTGCTGTGATGTGCTCCTCCCACTTGTTTGCCTGCTTGACAAGCTGCACAAGGTCTATCTTTTTCGAAATGCACATTAGTTAAACCTATCACGTGTTCTCCCTTTAGAAGCTTGTGAAGGTTCTTCGTCCCCACATGTGCTAAACGGCGATGCCACAGCCAGCCCATGCAAGTCTTAGCAATTAAGCATGCATCTAGACCGGCCTCCTCTTTTGCAAAATCAACTAAATAAAGTTTGCCATCTAGTACACCCTTAAAAGCTAGTGAACCATCACACCTTCTAAAGACAGACACATCTACATTTGTGAATAAACAATTATATCCCATACTGCATAATTGACTAACAGATAACAAATTATATCCAAGTGACTCAACTAAAAACACATTAGAAATTGAGTGCTCGGATGAAATAGCGATTTTCCCTAACCCTTTCACCTTGCCTTGGTTCCCATCACCGAATATGATTGAATCTTGGGAATCCTTGTTCTTGACGTAGGAGGTGAACATCTTCTTCTCCCCCGTCATGTGGTTTGTGCATCCGCTGTCGATAATCCAGCTTGAACCCCCGGATGCATAAACCTGCAAGGCAAATTTAGGCTTGGGTTTTAGGTACCCAACTCTTGTTGGGTCCTACAAGGTTAGTCACAATGGTTTTAGGGACCCAAATGCAAGTTTTATCTCCCTTGCATTTTGCCCCTAATTTTCTAGCAACTATCTTCTTATCCTTTCTACAAATAGCAAAGGAAGCATTTAAAGCATGATATATTGTAGAAGGTTCATTCATTACTTTCCTAGGAACATGAACAATATTCTTTCTAGGCACATGATGAATATTTTTCCTAGGCATATCTCTACCATGCACAACATGGGAACTAGAAGCAGTCATAGCATGTGAAACAACATTATTGCAATGTCTATCATGATGCACATTCCTAGAATATTTCCTATCATTGTATAAGAAAGCATGGTTCTTTTGAATGCTATTTGCCATAGGGGCCTTCCCTTTCTCCTTGATAGAGATGGGAGCCTTATGACATGTCAAGTTCTTGGCTTCCCTCTTGAAGCCAAGTCCATCCTTAATTGAGGGGTGTCTACCAATCGTGTAGGCATCCCTTGCAAATTTTAGCTTATTGAATTCACTTTTGCTAGTCTTAAGTTGGGCATTAAGACTAGCCATTCCATCATTTAATTTTGCAATAGAAGCTATGTGTTCACTACAAGCATCAATATCAAAATCTTTACACCTATTGCAAATAACAACATTCTCTACAAAAGATGTTGATTTACTAGCTACTTCTAGTTTAGCATTTAAATCATCATTAACACCTCTTAAAGTAGAAATGGTTTCATGACACGTAGATAGTTCACAAGAAAGCATTTCATTCCTTTTAATTTCTAGAGCAAGGGAATTTTGCGCACTAACAAATTTATCATGCTCTTCATATAAAATATCCTCTTGCTTTTCTAATAATCTATTCTTATCATTTAAAGCGTCAATTAATTCATTTATCTTATCAATCTTAGTTCTATCTAAGCCCTTGAATAAACATGAATAATCTATTTCATCGTCATCAATAGACTCATCATCACTTGAAGAAGCGTAAGTGGTATCCCGAGTACATACCTTCTTATCCTTCGCCATGAGGCATGTGTGATGCTCTTTGGGGAAGAGGGATGACTTGTTGAAGGCGGTGACGGCGAGTCCTTCATTGTCAGAGTCGGAAGAGGAGCAATCCGAATCCCACTCCTTTACAAGATGTGCCTCGCCCTTGGCCTTCTTGTAATTCTTCTTCTTTTCCCTTTTGTTCCCTTGTTCCTGGTCACTATCATTATCGGGACAGTTAGCGATAAAATGACCAATCTTACCACATTTGAAGCATGAGCGCTTCCCCTTTGTCTTGATCCTTTTGGGATGCTCCTTGCGCCCCTTTAGCGCCGTCTTGAAGCGCTTAATGATGAGGGCCATCTCTTCCTCATTTAGTCCTGCCGCCTCAACTTGCGCCACCTTGCTAGGTAGCGTCTCCTTGCTTCTCGTTGCCTTGAGGGCGATGGATTGAGGCTCATGGATTGGGCCATTTAGCGCATCATCCACGTATCTCGCCTCCTTGATCATCATTCGCCCGCTTACGAACTTCCCAAGAACTTCTTCGAGCGACATCTTTGTGTACCTAGGATTTTCACGAATATTGTTCACAAGATGTGGATTAAGAACAGTAAAGGACCTTAGCATTAGACGAACGACGTCGTGGTCCATCCATCGCGTGCTTCCGTAGCTCCTTATCTTGTTGATGAGGGTCTTGAGCCGGTTGTATGTTTGGGTTGGCTCTTCTCCCCTTATCATTGCAAATCTCCCAAGCTCGCCCTCCACCAACTCCATCTTGGTGAGCATGGTGATGTCGTTCCCCTCATGTGAGATCCTGAGGGTGTCCCAGATCTGCTTGGCATTGTCCAAGCCGCTCACCTTATTGTACTCTTCCCTGCACAAAGATGCTAAAAGGACAATAGTAGCTTGTGCATTTTTATGGATTTGTTCATTTATAAACATGGGACTATCCGAGCTATCAAATTCCATTCCACTTTCTACAATCTCCCATATGCTTGGATGGAGAGAGAACAAGTGACTACGCATTTTGTGACTCCAAAATCCGTAGTCCTCCCCATCAAAGTGTGGAGGTTTGCCAAGAGGAATGGATAATAAATGAGCATTTGTACTTTGAGGAATACGAGAGTAATCAAAAGAAAAGTTCGAATTGACCGTTTTCTTTTTCTCGTAGTCGTCATCGTCCTTTTGGGAAGAGGAAGATTCGTCGCTGTCGTAGTAGACTATCTCCTTGATGCGCCTTGTCTTCTTCTTCCTCCCATCTTTTCTTTTGTGTCCCGAGCCCGAGTCGGTGGGCTTGTCATCCTTTGGATCGTTGACGAAGGACTCCTTCTCCTTATCATTGACCACCATTCCCTTGCCCCTAGGTGTCCCTTTCTTGAAGAGAACGGCTCCGATACCAATTGAGAGCACCTAGAGGGGGGTGAATAGGTGATCCTGTAAAACTTGAACTTAATGCCACAAAAAACTTGGTTAAGTGTTAGCACAATAATGCCAAGTGGCTAGAGAGGAGTTCTAGCAAGACACGATAACCACAAGAGAATCAACACAGATAGACACAGTGGTTTATCCCGTGGTTCGGCCAAGTACAAAACTTGCCTACTCCACGTTGTGGCGTCCCAACGGACGAGGGTTGCAATCAACCCCTCTCAAGTGGTCCAAAGACCTACTTGAATACCACGGTGTTTTGCTTTGCTTTACTTTATCCCGCTTGCGAGGAATCTCCACAACTTGGAGTCTCTCGCCCTTACAAAGAGTTTCACAAAGAAGCACAGAGTAAGGGAGGGATGAGCAACTCACACAAGACACAAAGATCACAGCAAATACGCACACACAAGACCCAGACTTGAGCTCAAGAGTCTATCACGAGTTTCACACTAGAACGGAGCTCAAATCACTAAGAATGTCGAACAAGTGCGCAAGAATGAAGTGTGAGTGATCAACAATGCTCAAGGAATGCTTGGTGTTCTCCTCCATGCGCCTAGGGGTCCCTTTTATAGCCCCAAGGCAGCTAGGAGCCGTTGAGAGCAATCCAGGAAGGCAATTCTTGCCTTCTGTCGCCTGGCGCACCGGACAGTCCGGTGCACCACCGGACACTGTCCGGTGCATATCTCTTTCCTTATTTGGCGAAGCCGACCGTTGCAATATTGGAGCCGTTGGCGCACCGGACACTGTCCGGTGCACACCGGACAGTCCGGTGCCCCCTTCTAGCCGTTGGCTCGGCCACGTGTCCCGCGCGGATCGCGTGGCCGACCGTTGGCCCGGTCGACCGTTGGCTCACCGGACAGTCCGGTGCACACCGGACAAGTCCGGTGAATTATAGTCGTACGCCGTTAATCAAATCCCGAGAGCGACGAGTTCGCCTATGAACGGCCACCGGACAGTTCGGTGCACCTCCGGACAGTCCGGTGATTTATAGCCGTACACCGTCGTTGAAGTCCCGAGAGCAGCAAGTTCGCCAGAGCTAGCCTGGTGCACCGGACACTGTCCGGTGCACCCAGACTGCACAGACTTAGGCTGAACAAAGCCATCTCTTTTCTTATTTGATTTCTCCTGTTTCTAGCACTTAGACACAATACATTAGTCCATAAAACAATGTACTAAGTATAGAAACATACCTTTCAACTTGATTTGCACTTTGTCCACCACTTTGCATAGATTAACACTTAAGTACTTTTGTTGGCACTCAATCACCAAAATACTTAGAAATGGCCCAAGGGCACATTTCCCTTTCAACGGGAACATATAATACCATTGATAGCTTATGTACGTTGGGATGAGCATCGACATATATCTGACCGGATCTTCTTCTTGCTTCGGGATCTGGAGAAAAGCCTGTTCGGAAGCCAAACATGTTAAGACCTGATCATGTGGTGCCCTTGTGTCTCTGATCATCATCAGCACACTGTTCGACGCTTGTATGATTCTTGTTAATTTGCATACCTCGTGCATAGTCTCTCAACCATATATTCGTTATGGTATACAGAATTCGTGTGAGTTGTGACAAACATTATCAAATTCATATAAATTATTTTAAAGAATCAATATAGAGTTTTATATGATAGAGAAATACATGTGGATTAAAAAATGCTAAACAAAAGATCTAAAATATAACAGTTCGATCAAGTTGCATAAGATGTACAATTTTCCAATTGCTTCTGCATTTGGAAGTCTACCTTTCTATGGTATCTTTGTTATTTCTGACTTAATAGAATCCAAATAGTATTGAACACTAAGAAAACTACAAAATGAGATGGAGTTGTGTTGACTGAAAAACATATGTATGTAGCATTTGGAATAAAAAAATACACTTTAAGTATTCAAGTACCAGATAATGCCAGACAAGGGATTAATTCCACAGAGCAAAGTACAAAATCCATGACAAGATATTTCATAATACATTTAAAAAAGGAAGGCTTTTGCTTAAAATATGAGGCCTTAATCTCAAAATGTGTATATGTGATATTGAACGGGTCACCACCAATGCCTACATAAGTTGACTGCCCCAAACCTACAGATATTGTTTGAAACACTCGTCAACAGAAATCAGACATGCATTAACCAAACATAGTCAGGTGCTCGTGCGTTGACATGACTCACAGATTATTAATCTTTATTTTTGCATAATTTTAGATTTTTACCGTTTAAATGTGGGAGAGGAGAGAGAGGTGAATGGAATAGTAGAGATAAGATTTATAAGAAATAGGGATATGCACCAAGAACATAAACACGAATTAATTAGCATATTCTTGCCCCCTCAAGTTAAAATCATGCATCAATAGTACGACAACAATACAAATCTGGTGTGCATACTACAGAACAGGAATGTAGGCATTACCTTAATTTAAAAAGTAATGTGCTAGTATTAGTAGTACCTTCTAGGGTTGAGTCTTCCTCAACACCCTTGTATGCCCAGTGGCATGATGCAATGATGTTCTCAGACGCATATCTTGCGATATTTATTTATAGCCAGTCAAAAACTCAGAGAGAAATCTTACTTTACGAAGGATTTGAAACATAAAGAAAATTATGAAAATTAATGTATTAATCAACGAAAAAACACTCGATGCAACAACATACAAAGATCAATTAAATGCCCAAGCACAAAAAATCTCAATGTGAAGCAAAGCATATATACATATCTGGACATACAGTCAGGTTCTTGCCGCATGCTTCCCAGCTGGACACTTCTCAGACCATTCTCTGTGCTACCGAGCGAATAAAGGTCTGAATAATTAACATTTAGCTTCTCTCTTTCTCTATATTTATAAAAAAAACTCTTATCCTAGTTCCATATCATTATGTTTTTCTTCAGTGTGTCGATGTAACCGGCTACGCTGTCTCCATAGAAGTCGTCTTTAGTCGGCTAGATGATGCTGGCGTTCCAAACCGGGCAATTAGTGAACAAAACAGAGCATGCCCTAGCATCCAGGTTCCTATAGATTTCAAGATCATGACTGATGATGTCCAGTATTTGATGTACGTACATAGTGTAAAACAGTCTTCCTTGCGTACCAGTGGAAGTTGACGGTGTTCCCTCCTTTGTCAGAGTGAAGTGGCTATGGAGTACAGGTAGTAGTTGTGTTAGCAGTCAGTAGCATGAGCGATCAGCCACATTGTTGATCTGATCAAACACACCAAATAGAGCACATCAAACCTTGCTTGCGGTTTGTACTACCTAGTGTATGTCTCTGATGAAAAGCGAGAGGAACATGAGCGCTTGTGTTATATTATCTGCACTACAGAAAAGCAACGTTCATGACTGTTAATGACAAATTGTCCAAAACTTTGCAGAATTGGAGCATGCACATACGAGTAGCAGAGTAGCGACATTACATTATGGGGGAGAAGATCTCCCATAGGTGGGGAGCTGGGAGGTACAGTTGTTGATGGCGCCCACGACGCACATGCCCTTGACACCATCCTTGTCCTTGTAGTCCCCTGACGAAACAGAAAAAACGACGCATGATGACCATGAGCACAAGATTGCGTGTCAGATTCATCTTGGAATGAGGGGCGTGGTCGCTTACTGTCGTAGTTGTAGGTGCAGAGGAAGTAAGAAGAATTCGTTAATTACTATTATAGAGAATAAAATGAAGTAGATGGCTTAATCTAGGCTGTCGAATGTCATTATCATAAGGTATATCCACTATGCTGCAAGTCTGGAACCTTTTATTCACGTAAAGTAAGCATGTGATGTGAACTCCGTCATGCTAGCTTCATACAAGTTACACACACTCAAAGAAGTTGCCAGGAAACCAACATTTTTGTCTCTTGTATCTAGTCTTGCACTGGGGGCAGCATTGGTTCCCCTCACGCTCATACTCATAGCATGGGCGGCAGACAGGGAAGGAACACTCATTGCAGGCAACAAAGACATCGCCAGTGGCTGAAACACCTATAGAGTCATCACAAATCTGGCAGACCTACCCATTCGCACTCTTTGTGGGCTTAGCCTGCATTAGCGAGATAACGACAAAGTCAGCACACATGCAATCAGAAATTCAGCATTAGAGGACACCTCAGTGACTCATGCACTTTACTGGTGAGCAACAGACTATAAAAATCAACCTGCGATCAAGTGTCTATTAGTCTTGAAGTCGAGGCTAAGATCAAAATGCCAGGAAGGTAATTTCGAATTTACATAAGATGAACTAATTCAATGGTGTAGTAGTCATAAACAAAGGCACGCTGCAGCAGGGCAAAGAAGGATCTAATTCACCGTCGGTCCATGGTAATTATGATAAGGAATTGTTGAGGCATGGGTAAACACAGGGATCTAAACAATCTGAGGCTCCATTTCACTGGATCTCCAAGACAACGAAACATGAACAGTATATCATTACCTATTGCCGACATGGCAACTGTTCGAAGAATTGGACCGAGCACGAACAATTCAGAAATTGCCAGGAGGACATGTCTGATCTGGTGACTTACACGACGCAACGGAAGCATCGCTGAAATGGACAGACAAAATCTACGAGCAGAGACACGCAGAAGCGACCGCATTTGAGGGGCGAACCCCAAGCGTTAGACTAAATACTAACTGAGAGCACCTAGAGGGGGGGGTGAATAGGTGATCCTGTAAAACTTAAACTTAAAGCCACAGAAACTTGGTTAAGCGTTAGCACAATAATGCCAAGTGGCTAGAGAGGAGTCACAACAAAACACAATAACCACCAAAGATCAATCACAGAGATGGCACAGTGGTTTATCCCGAGGTTCGGCCAAGACCAACGCTTGCCTACTCCACGTTGTGGCGTCCCAATGGACGAGGGTTGCAATCAACCCCTCTCAAGCGGTCCAAAGACCCACTTGAATACCACGGTGTTTTGCTTTTCTTTTCTATATCCCGTTCGCGAGGAATCTCCACAACTTGGAGTCTCTCGCCCTTACAAAAGATGTTCACAAAGAAGCACGGAGTAAGGGAGGGATTAGCAACTCACACAAGACACAAAGATCACAGCAAATACGCACACACAAGACCCAGACTTGAGCTCAAGAGACTAGCACACTAGAACGGAGCTCAAATCACTAGAATGTCGAACAAGTGCGCAAGAATGAAGTGTGAGTGATCAAGAGTGCTCAAGGAATGCTTGGTGTACTCCTCCATGCGCCTAGGGGTCCCTTTTATAGCCCCAAGGCAGCTAGAAGCCATTGAGAGCAATCCAGGAAGGCAAATCTTGCCTTCTGTCGCCTGGCGCACCGGACAGTCCGGTGCACCACCGGACACTGTCCGGTGCACCACCGGACACTGCCCGGTGCGGATTTCTTTCCTTAAATGGCAAAGCCGACCGTTGGCGCCAGAGAGCCGTTGGCGCACCGGACACTGTCCGGTGCCCCCTTCTAGCCGTTGGCTCGGCCACGTATCCCGCGCAGATCGCGCGGCCGACCGGTGGCCCGGCCGACCGTTGGCTCACCGGACAGTCCGGTGCACACCGGACAGTCCGGTGAATTATAGCCGTACGTCGCCGATGAATTCCCGAGAGCGTCCAGTTCGCCCGAGCCAGCCTGGCGCACCGGACACTGTCCGGTGCACCACCGGACAGTCCGGTGCACCCAGACTGAGCAAGCTTTGACTGAACAAAGCCATCTCATTTCCAATTCGATTTTTCCTGTTTCCAGCACTTAGACACAATACATTAGTCCATAAAACAATGTACTAAGTCTAGAAACATACCTTTTGACATGATTTGCACTTTGTCCACCCCTTTGCATAGAATAACACAAAAGCACTTGTGTTGGCACTCAATCACCAAAATACTTAGAAATGGCCCAAGGGCACATTTCCCTTTCAATCTCCCCCTTTTTGGTGATTTATGCCAACACAATATAAAGCAACTAGAACAAGTGCAAAATCAATTCAAATAAGAACTCAAATTTGCTTTGGATCAAATTTGGCATATATGGATCATTCTTTGCCACCACTTGGTTTGTTTTTGCAAATCAACATCAATTTCCTATCTCTAAGTCAAACACACATCTTGAAACATAAAGAGAGCTATTTCACGAGAAATTGATAAAAAATTTCAAAAACTCCCCCTATTTCCCATAATCAACCATTCTCCCCACAAGAGACCAACTTTTGACAATAAGAGGCAAACAAGAGTATTTTGACAAACAAAAACTCTAACTCTACTTTTTCAAAATTCTCAAGTGGTAGCTGATCCATTTCTTGCTTTGGCCTTACTTTCTCCCCCTTTGGCATCAAGCACCAAAACGGGATCAATTTTGGCCCTTTAACCCCATTGCCTCACCAAAATCTTCAACTAAGAGCAAAAAGGCAATAAGGGTTCAAAGATGAACTTGGAGTGAGTTACTCTCTCATCGGAGTGCAGTGGAAGTCTTTCATGGTCCAAGTCCACCTTTTCCCTTTCAATTCTCCTTCGAGACCAAATCAAGCAAACTCAAGCACATGGTTAGTCTCAAAGGGTTAAGTTGTAACACATCTCCCCCTAAATTTGTGCATCACTTGCAAATGGACTTGTAAGGTCCGGGGAGTGCTTGTACAACTTGAGCACCATAAATAAACAACAAAATGCATAATGAACATGATCAAAGGCATAAACACATGTATGCTATAAATCAATCCAAGTTCCGCGAATCTAAGACATTTAGCTCACTACGCAACCTGCAAAAGGTCTGCTCATCTAGAGGCTTGGTAAAGATATCGGCTAGCTGGTTCTCGGAGCTAACATGAAACACTTCGATATCTCCCTTTTGCTGGTGGTCTCTCAAAAAGTGATGTCGGATGTCTATGTGCTTTGTGCGGCTGTGTTCCACAGGATTTTTCGCCATGCGGATAGCACTCTCATTATCACATAGGAGTGGGACTTTGCTCAGATTGTAGCCAAAGTCCCTGAGGGTTTGCCTCATCCAAAGTAGTTGCGCGCAACACTGTCCTGCGGCAACGTACTCGGCCTCAGCGGTGGATAGGGCAACGGAAGTTTGTTTCTTAGAATTCCATGACACCAGGGACCTTCCTAAGAATTGGCACGTCCCCGATGTACTCTTCCTATCGACCTTACATCCAGCATAGTCGGAATCTGAATATCCAATCAAGTCAAAGGTAGACCCCTTTGGATACCAGATCCCGAAGCAAGGTGTAGCAACCAAATATCTAAGAATTCGCTTCACCGCCACTAAGTGACACTCCTTAGGATCGGATTGAAATCTAGCACACATGCATACACTAAGCATAATATCCGGTCTACTAGCACATAAATAAAGTAAAGACCCTATCATAGACCGGTATGCCTTTTGATCAACGGACTTACCTCCTTTGTTGAGGTCGGTGTGTCCGTCGGTCCCCATCGGAGTCTATGCGGGCTTGGCGTCCTTCATCCCAAACCGCTTTAGCAAGTCTTGCGTGTACTTCGTTTGGGAGATGAAGGTACCGTCCTTGAGTTGCTTCACTTGGAACCCAAGGAAGTAGTTCAACTCGCCCATCATCGACATCTCGAATTTCTGCGTCATCACCCTGCTAAACTCTTCACAAGACTTTTGGTTAGTAGAACCAAATATTATGTCATCGACATAAATTTGGCACACAAAAAGATCACCATCGCAAGTCTTAGTGAAAAGAGTTGGATCGGCTTTCCCAACCTTGAAATCATTAGCAATTAAAAAATCTCTAAGGCATTCATACCATGCTCTTGGGGCTTGCTTAAGTCCATAGAGCGCCTTAGAGAGCTTACACACGTGGTCGGGGTACCGTTCATCCTCGAAGCCAGGGGGTTGCTCTACGTACACCTCCTCCTTGATTGGCCCGTTGAGGAAAGCGCTCTTCACATCCATTTGGAACAACCTGAAAGAATGGTGAGCGGCATATGCTAGCAAGATACAAATGGACTCTAGCCTAGCCACAGGAGCAAAAGTCTCCTCAAAGTCCAAACCTGCGACTTGGGCATAACCTTTTGCCACAAGTCGAGCCTTGTTCCTTGTCACCACCCCGTGCTCGTCTTGTTTGTTGCGGAACACCCACTTGGTTCCCACAACATTTTGCTTAGGACAAGGCACCAGCGTCCAAACTTCATTCCTCTTGAAGTTGTTGAGCTCCTCTTGCATGGCCAACACCCAGTCCGGATCTAGCAAGGCATCCTCTACCCTGAAAGGCTCAATAGAAGAGACAAAGGAGTAATGCTCACAAAAATTAACTAATCGAGAACGAGTAGTTACTCCCTTGCTAATATCACCCAGAATTTGGTCGACGGAATGATCCCTTTGAATCATCGCTCGAACTTGGGTTGGAGGTGCCGGTTGCGCTTCTTCCTCCATCACATGATCATCTTGTGCTCCCCCTTGATCACACGCCTCCTTTTGATGAACCTGTTCATCGTCTTGAGTTGGGGGTTGCACCATTGTTGAGGAAGAAGGTTGATCTTGCTCATTTTGTTCCTGTGGCCGCACATCTCCAATCGCCATGGTGCGTATTGCGGCCGTTGGAACGTCTTCTTCATCTACATCATCAATATCAACAACTTGCTCTCTTGGAGAGCCATTAGTCTCATCAAATACAACGTCGCTAGAGACTTCAACCAAACCTGATGATTTGTTGAAGACTCTATACGCCTTTGTATTTGAGTCATAGCCTAACAAAAACCCTTCTACAGCTTTTGGGGCAAACTTAGAATTTCTACCCTTCTTCACTAGAATATAACATTTGCTCCCAAATACACGAAAGTAAGATACATTGGGTTTGTTACCGGTCAGTAGCTCATACGACGTCTTCTTGAGGAGGCGATGAAGGTAGACCCGGTTGATGGCGTGGCAAGCCGTGTTCACTGCTTCCGACCAAAAGCACTCGGGGGTCTTGAACTCTCCAAGCATCGTCCTCGCCATATCAATGAGCGTCATGTTCTTCCTCTCTACCACACCATTTTGTTGTGGTGTGTAGGGAGCGGAGAACTCATGCTTGATCCCTTCCTCCTCAAGGAACTCCTCCACTTGAAGGTTCTTGAACTCGGACCCATTGTCGCTTCTTATCTTCTTCACCTTGAGCTCAACTCATTTTGAGCTCTCCTTAGGAAGCGCTTGAGGGTCCCTTGGGTTTCAGACTTATCCTGCAAAAAGAACACCCAAGTGAAGCGGGAAAAGTCATCAACAATAACTAGACCATACTTACTTCCTCCTATGCTTAGATAGGCGACGGGTCCGAAGAGGTCCATATGTAGCAGCTCCAGAGGTCTTGACGTGGTCATCACATTCTTGCTGTGATGCGCTCCTCCCACTTGTTTACCTACTTGACAAGCTGCACAAGGTCTATCTTTTTCAAAAGTGACATTGGTTAGTCCTATCACGTGTTCTCCCTTTAGAAGCTTGTGAAGGTTCTTCATCCCCACATGTGCTAAGCGGCGATGCCACAGCCAGGCCATGCTAGTCTTAGCAATTAAGCATGCATCTAGACCGGCCTCTTCTTTTGCAAAATCAACTAAATAAAGTTTGTCGTCTAGTACACCCTTAAACGCTAGTGAACCATCACACCTTCTAAAGACAGACACATCTACATTTGTGAATAGACAATTATATCCCATATTGCATAATTGACTAACAGATAGCAGATTATATCCAAGAGACTCAACTAAAAACACATTAGATATAGAGTGCTCGGATGAAATAGCAATTTTACCTAACCCTTTTACCTTGCCTTGATTCCCATCACCGAATATTATTGAATCTTGGGAATCCTTGTTTTTGATGTAGGAGGTGAACATCTTCTTCTCCCTCGTCATATGGTTTGTGCATCCGCTGTCGATAATCCAGCTTGAACCCCCGGATGCATAAACCTGCTAGGCAAATTTAGGCTTGGGTCTTAGGTACCCAACTCATGTTGGGTCCTACAAGGTTAGTACAAATATCCTTAGGGACCCAAATGCAAGTTTTTTCTCCCTTGCATTTTGCCCCTAATTTTCTAGCAACTATCTTTCTATCCTTTCTACAAATAGCAAAGGAAGTATTTAAAGCATGATATATTGTAGAGGGTCCATTCATAGATTTCCTAGGAGCATGAACAATATTCTTTCTAGGCACATGATGAATATTTTTCTTAGGCATATCTCTACCATGCATATAGGAAGAACTAGAAGCAAACATAGCATATGAATCATAGGCATGTGAATCAAAAGTATCATAACTTCTATAGGCATTTCTAGAATATCTCTTATCATGATACATAAAGGCATGGTTCTTTTTAGCACTACTAGCCATAGGGGCCTTCCCTTTCTCCTTGGCGGAGATGGGAGCCTTATGGCTTGTCAAGTTCTTGGCTTCCCTCTTGAAGCCAAGCCCATCCTTAATTGAGGGGTGTCTACCAACCGTGTAGGCATCCCTAGCAAATTTTAGTTTATCAAATTCGCTCTTGCTAGTCTTAAGTTGAGCATTAAGACTAGTCAATTCATCATTCAATTTGGAAATTGCAACTAGGTGTTCACTACAAGCATCAATGTCAAAATCTTTACACCTATTGCAAATCATAACATTTTCTACACAAGAGTTAGATTTACTAGCTATCTCTAACTTAGCATTTAAATCATCATTTATGCTTCTTAAGCTAGAGATTGTTTCATGGCAAGAAGATAATTCACAAGAAAGCATTTCATTTCTTTTAACTTCTAAAGCATGAGATTTTTGTGCTTCTACAAATTTGTCATGTTCTTCATATAAAAGATCCTCTTGTTTCTCTAATAGCCTATTCTTATCATTCAAGGCATCAATCAATTCATTAATTTTATCTACCTTGGTTCTATCTAGGCCCTTAAATAAACATGAATAATCTATTTAATCCTCATCACTAGATTCGTCCTCACTTGAAGAAGTATAAGTAGAGTTCCGAGTACATACCTTCTTCTCTCTTGCCATAAGGCATGTGTGACGCTCGTTTGGGAAGAGTGATGACTTGTTGAAGGCGGTGGCGGCGAGTCCTTCGTTGTCGGAGTCGGACGAGGAGCAATCCGAATCCCACTCCTTTCCAAGATGTGCCTCGCCCTTCGCCTTCTTGTAGTTTTTCTTCTTTTCCCACTTTCCACTCTTCTTTTCCTGGTCACTATCATTGTCGGGACAATTAGCTATAAAATGACCAATCTTACCACATTTGAAGCAGGAGTGCTTCCCCTTCATCTTGTTCTTGTTGGAGTGCTCCTTGCGACCTTTTAGCGCCGTCTTGAATCTCTTGATGATGAGGGCCATCTCTTCATCATTAATTCCGGCCGCCTCAATTTTTGCCACCTTGCTAGGTAGCGTCTCCTTGCTTCTTATTGCCTTGAGAGCAAGAGGTTGAGGCTCGTTGATTGGACCATTCAATGCGTCGTCCACGTATCTTGCCTCCTTGATCATCATTCGCCCGCTCACGAACTTTCCAAGTATCTCCTCGGGCGTCATCTTGGTGTACCTAGGATTCTCACGAATATTGTTCAGAAGATGAGGATCAAGGACAGTAAAAGACCTTAGCATTAGGCGGACGACGTCGTGGTCCGTCCATCGCGTGCTTCCATAGCTTCTTATCTTGTTGACAAGGGTCTTGAGCCGGTTGTACGTTTGGGTTGGCTCTTCTCCCCTTATCATTGCGAATCTCCCGAGTTCGCCCTCCACCAACTCCATCTTGGTGAGCATTGTGATGTCGTTCCCCTCATGAGAGATCTTAAGGGTGCCCCAAATTTGCTTGGCGTTATCCAAGCCGCTCACTTTGTGATATTCATCCCTGCACAATGAAGCTAGAAGAACAGTAGTAGCTTGTGCATTTTTATGAATTTGCTCATTAATGAACATGGGACTATCCGTACTATCAAAGTGCATTCCACTCTCTACAATCTCCCATATACTAGGATGGAGAGAGAACAAGTGACTACGCATTTTGTGACTCCAAAATCCGTAGTCCTCTCCATCAAAATGAGGAGGTTTACCAAGTGGAATAGATAATAAATGAGCATTTGTACTTTGAGGAATACGAGAGTAATCAAAAGAAAAGTTCGAATTGACCGTTTTCTTTTTCTCGTAGTCGTCGTCGTCCTTTTGGGAAGAAGTGGACTCGTCGCTGTCGTCGTAGTAGATGATCTCCTTGATGCACCTTGTCTTATTCTTCTTCCCGTCTCTTCTTTTGTGGCTTGAGCCCGAGTCCATAGGCTTGTCATCTTTTGGCTCATTGAAGATAGACTCCTTTTCGTTGTTGTTGACCACCATCCCCTTTCCCTTAGGATCCATCTCTTCGAGCGATTAGTCCCTTATTGAAGAGAACGACTCTGATACCAATTGAGAGCACCTAGAGGGGGGTGAATAGGTGATCCTAGAAAACTTAAACTTAAAGCCACAAAAACTTGGTTAAGCGTTAGCACAATAATGCCAAGTGGCTAGAGAGGAGTCACAACAAAACACAATAACCACCAAAGATCAATCACAGAGATGGCACAGTGGTTTATCCCGTGGTTCAGCCAAGACCAACGCTTGCCTACTCCACGTTGTGGCGTCCCAACGGACGAGGGTTGCAATCAACCCCTCTCAAGCGGTCCAAAGACCCACTTGAATACCACGGTGTTTTGCTTTTCTTTTCTATATCCCGTTCGCGAGGAATCTCCACAGCTTGGAGTCTCTCGCCCTTACAAAAGATGTTCACAAAGAAGCACAGAGTAAGGGAGGGATTAGCAACTCACACAAGACACAAAGATCACAGCAAATACGCACACACAAGACCCAGACTTGAGCTCAAGAGACTAGCACACTAGAACGGAGCTCAAATCACTAGAATGTCGAACAAGTGCGCAAGAATGAAGTGTGAGTGATCAAGAGTGCTCAAGGAATGCTTGGTGTACTCCTCCATGTGCCTAGGGGTCCCTTTTATAGCCCCAAGGCAGCTAGGAGCCGTTGAGAGCAATCCAGGAAGGCAAATCTTGCCTTCTGTCGCCTGGCGCACCGGACAGTCCGGTGCACCACCAGACACTGTCCGGTGCGGATTTCTTTCCTTAAATGGCGAAGCCGACTGTTGGTGCCAGAGAGCCGTTGGCGCACCGGACACTGTCCGGTGCACACCGGACAGTCCGGTGCCCCCTTCTAGCCGTTGGCTCGGCCACGTGTCCCGCGTAGATCGTGCGGCCGACCGTTGGCCCGGCCGACCGTTGGCTCACCAGACAGTCCGGTGCACACCAGACAGTCCGATGAATTATAGCTGTACGTCGTCGATGAATTCCCGAGAGCGGCCAGTTCGCCCGAGCCAGCCTGGCGCAGCGGACACTGTCCGGTGCACCACCGGACAATCCGGTGCACCCAGACTGAGCAAGCTTTGACTGAACAAAGCCATCTCATTTCCAATTCGATTTTTCCTGTTTCTAGCACTTAGACACAATACATTAGTCCATAAAACAATGTACTAAGTCTAGAAACATACCTTTTGACATGATTTGCACTTTGTCCACCCCTTTGCATAGAATAACACAAAAGCACTTGTGTTGGCATTCAATCACCAAAATACTTAGAAATGGCCCAAGGGCACATTTCCCTTTCACTAACACCTCGGCCCAGATCCAGCGACAGACGCGCGCGCACGACATGAGCCGCTAGAAACTGAATCTGAAGCAGGCAGCGAGGGCGGCATTGGATTGGCTGGATGTACCGGGCCCGGCGCATCGCCGTCATGGCAGATCATGACGATCTCGTTGCGGTTGTGCGAGCCTGCCACCATCCCCATTTTTATCAGCAAACCACACCAGCAAGCGCCCATGAGAAGACGGGTCGCGGCCGGTCAGACCCACCGCTCCTGCGTCGGTTGGGAAATCAAAGTCGCGGTCGGATCTGGGCGAGCAGGGCGCGAATCCGGGCATGGCGGCGACAATGGCGAGGAGATCTGGGGCGGAGCGGGCGGGATCAAGGCGATGGCGCTCGTGCCCCTCCGGTCTCGCTTTGGGCTGGTTCGGGGGGCGGCTGCAGGGTTCCACGGGTCGTGCTAGGTGGGCGTGCGGCATGCGTCGGGCGGGCGGGATTGCGGCGTGCAGGCGGTAGGGCGGGCAGGAGGGCGGTTCGCCATGGTCGCGGCGGGATTTGCGGGCTTGCGGTGTGCGGGCGGGAGTACGGTTCGCCTTGGTCGCGGCGGGGTTTGCAGGTTTGCGGCGTGCGGGTGGGCGGGCGTAGGGAGGCGGGGGCAGTCTACAGTAAGTTCTTAATAGTTAGTAGAGATTACTGTTTCTATATGCCTACATCAATCATAGCTGAATGACCGTGCGTTGCAACAGATATATATAATACCAATATACTACGATAACTTATATACAAAATATATGTTATACCGTTATGAGAAAATGTTTCATAATCAATTTGTGATTCTGACCATACATAAATTTTGTTATTTATAATCTATCTGTTTCACCACTACATTGCAACCATCAGTATCATGTAGACTTCGATATATGTCACGATTTACATGGTCTCATTATTGGAGAGCACGTTTCACACATACCGGAAGAAATTCCCTCGTACATCGTTAGTCATCGGACACGTACCACCATACGCTTTTGCTTAAACAAAAAGGTAAGTGTGTGTTTGCAAGACTAATGGTCAAATATCGTATAACCATAAAGTTAGAATACTATATTAATATATTAAATAAATTAATCCAATAGACATAGATTAACCCAATTAACATAGGATAAATAAATATCTAATTATAAAAGTATAAAACATGGTATAATCAATGTTGTTACTGCGTAGTAAATATTCATACGAGACTAACACAACTGGAACAGTTCAATTTGGAATTAAAATGGGGAAGTTACGAATTTCCAAAGTTTCTATGTATTTGATATAGGATTAATTAGGAAATCAAATTTATTGTTGTTTTCATGACAAAACAGAGGTATTATGTGATAAAAAATAATATTATAGAATTATAGAAATTAGAATGAACTCATTTGGATTTAATATGAAATTTCCATGAATTAAATGGGTTTCTGCAATTATTTTTAAACTAAAAATCAATTTCTAAACTCCTTTTTCCTATTTTCTTTATTTCCTGAACTGCGTCCCAAATTCCAGGAAGATCAGGGGCCAAGCTATAAATGTTTTTTTAGACTCAGTAAGCATACAGAGTGGACGGCGGGTTAAACACAAAAGACATCTTAGTTGAAGCTGTATGCAATTCAACATGAGTCACGTTGGCTAGAGAGTAGAAGACTAGGCATTCTACTCAATAGATCCAAGGTTCGATCCTTGATTACTTTTCTGCGCGCGGAACGGGGAACGACAGACTACTCTTACCTTCTTAATAAGTAATATAGATTTTAAAGCATAAAATAAATTTATTTAAATATTCATTAAGTCTATCATTGCATTCTTTTATGATTGAAGGCTCCTCCAAGTTAAATATTATTCTTATTAAGCGTTGATCTTTTTGTCAACACAATAAACTTTATTATTTCTCGATTTATATGGTCCTCAACACCAAAACTCACAATGGGGGTTTCACCACATTTACCCCCATCTAACTAATGTTTTGGGGGCATCTTAAGCTATAGTACAATGGAGTGGTGTAGTTAAAAAAACATGCACGAATCTCAATTTCACAAAAAAAAAAACAAAGTGGAAAAGCAATTGGGCCACGTCACTTCATAACCACCCTGCATTCCCATCCAGCCGTCGCCACTCGCCGCCGCTAACCCAGCCCCGTCTCATCGCCATTTGAACCAGGAATCTTACGCGGAACCGCCCCGCTTCCATGGCGACGGCATCCACTACGCTGCTCCTCTCCCTTGCCTTCCTCGCCTTCGCCTGGGCGGCGTCGCCGTCGCCGTCGCCGGATGCGGAGGCGATCTCCCGGTTCCAGGAGTACCTCCGCATCGACACGGCGCAGCCGGCGCCAGACTACGCCGCGGCCGTGGCCTTCCTCCGGAAACAGGCCGCCGATGCTGGACTCGAGGCGCGCACGCTTGAGCTCGTCGCCGGGAAGCCCCTGCTGCTGCTGCGGTGGCCCGGTCGGCGGCCGTCGCTCCCCTCCATACTCCTCAACTCCCACACTGACGTGGTGCCGTCGGAGCCGAACAAGTGGGACCACCCGCCCTTTTCCGCCGCCCTCGATGAGCCATCCGGTCGCATCTACGCGCGAGGCTCCCAGGTGAGATGTACTACTTCCTTACCGAAGGCGAAGAGATTGCTTTAAGCCGCGATTTTTGCTTGTTCAGTTTGAGCTGTATGTTTACACGTGGACGTGGTGTGCTGCGCATCTTTATAAGGGTTATAATTGGCGCCGCCTTGTCTCCGGAACTCCAATTTTCAGTTAGGGACTGTTTGGACCAGTTCATTTTGGAGGAACTGGAATCTACTTGATATAACAAGAATTTGACATTCTACTACTTTCTAAAGTTAAGATATAAGCCTATCTCAAATTCATAGGGTAAGAAATGGAAATTGATTTTTATGTATCAGCAGATTATGTTTCTACTATCTAATTTATGATAAACTCTTGGACCCGCTCCCATATAGTGAAATGTAGCACATAAGTATATGAGATCAACAGTAGTATACGAATATATATATTCCACATAAAACCATATTAACTTAATTGACATGTGCCTAAATAACGATTATTAGAATGAAATTCAGTCCAAAGGATGCAAACGGGGCCTTACAACGAGTTGTCTTGATTCATTAATTCATGGTTAGGTCTGTAACTTGGATATTCACTTGGGACAGTAATTTACCTCGAGCAGGAAAGCGATCTTTATAATTCGATTTGCTCATGACAGCTTTATTTTGTGGCTGTGTCTGGGATTGCACATAGATGCTTTTACTGTTAATGCCATTTTTTTAGCCGTACCAAATTGTAGGATGCTAAATGCTTGCGATGTCTAGTTTATTTAGTACTAAGTGTATATTGACCAGCAAAACTCCATTTCAATGTAAGTGTCAAGTTGCACTGTTTTTTACACTAAATTCACTACGGTAATCTTTTTTCGCGTGAAAAAGTCACTCTTAGGCTGTATATACATGTTCCCATTACATCTCTTCCCGAAGTGTCCATCTCCCCTCACTAACATGCTAATATTACCTTAACCTGTTTGCTAAAATCATTTTGATTCTCTTAGCTCTACCACCATGCCTTTCATGGAATTGTGAAAAGCTCCAAAGCTCTAAAATTTTACTAGATCTACATGTTTACAGCATCTACTTAATTCTTGGACTTCCCTGTGTTTCATGCAGGACATGAAGTGTGTGGGGATGCAGTACCTTGAAGCCATTCGCCGTCTCCGTTCTGCAGGATTTGTTCCAGATCGAAATATCTATATAACATTTGTTCCTGACGAGGAGATTGGTGGGCATGGCGGTGTTGAACCATTTGTTTCATCCAAGGAGTTCAAAGATATGAACGTGGCATTAGTCCTTGATGAAGGGCTTGCCTCTCCAGGGGAGGAGTACCGTGTGTTCTATGCAGAGCGTAGCCCTTGGTGGCTTACTATAAAAGCAACAGGCGCACCAGGGCACGGTGCGAAGTTGTATGATGGTAGTGCAATGGAGAATTTGATGAAGAGCGTGGAGGCTATTAGGAGATTCAGGACATCACAGTTTGATCTAGTGAAATCTGGAGAGAAGGCTGAAGGAGATGTTGTATCGGTGAATTTTGCGTACCTGAAGGCTGGCACACCTACACCAACGGTTAGTTGATATATTTTTGTGTTACTTATGTGCTGAGATGCAGTTTATCTTTCGAGAATTTAGTTGGTCTTAACTAGATCTTATTCAATTGTATTGGTAGCTTGATCATCTGATCCCATATGAGTTACTAATGTATTGGTGTAGTTCTTAATATCCTGTGATATTATTGAAAATCAGAGCAATCATCGGTTATTATTTGGTATTTACTAAGATGGACCAATTAATATCTTTGATTACGAATTCTTGTTCAAGACATAATATCTGTTCTTTGCACTGGTTTTGTTTAACTTTTGGTATTTAAGAGTCTTTGGTGTACTGAGTTCATTTTCAACCAATAGGCCGACAACCAACAAATGAATATGAATCATACATCTTCTCAAAAAATATGACCTTATGCTTGCAGTATCCAGTAATTGTATCGTTGCATTAGTGCTGTACTTAAAGTAATTTGGTTTGTTTTCGTTAGGAAGAACGTAAGATGGTTCTGAATTGCTGTTATATTTACAGATACACACTTGAGTTTAAAATGACATTATTCTGGAATCTTATAACCTTCTGTACTTCCCGACATCTGATTATTGTTGTGGTACCTTCTGTCCTTTGTTGGATCATTAAATGGTCTTCCAGTTCCCAAAGTTGATGTTGTTCAGAAATACTCTTTTATTGATAATCAAGTTTTTCTAGAATCCGATGAATTGCTTTCCATTCTTTGATCCATTCGGGAGCAGTTCATCATCCAAGTAAACCAGGTCAACTCATGCTCTGATCTGTAATGTTTCTTACTAATCACTTTATCTGTGGCTTCTTTCAGGGTTTTGTCATGAATCTTCAACCATCTGAAGCAGAGGTAGGTCTTGACATCCGGATCCCTCCTAGTGCCCATGTGGAAGCACTGGAGAGGCGCCTTGTTGAAGAATGGGCACCACCTTCACGCAACCTGACCTTCGAGGTATGATTCCATAGTGGTTCAACTGATGGCATATATACACTTTAGGCGTGTTAACTAGCTCCTCATCATGTGGGGACGACTTTGAACCAAAAGGAACACTGTTCACTCTCACATTTTGTTTTTGCTGAATTACGGATAACAAACGGCACGAATTGAGGCAATAAGAATAATCTAAGAATATTTCAAAAATATCCCTGCAATTCTGTCATTATAGCTTTCAAGTTTTATTTGATTTTTTTTTGCTGAGAAAGTTAGTTCATCTAAATAACATGCTTCTGTTTTTCCCAATATTTCTGCCATGCTAATGGATATGCATTTCTCAATGGGGTTCATTTTTTTCAGAAATTTTTATTTCATTATATGAGTTATTCAATTTTCGTTTATTTTGGTTTGTGCTTCTGTTACAGGTATTGTTCTTTTGACTACCCTAGTTTATTGATATTAGTAGCAGATTTTTGAGTCTAAGTTTGAAATTACAAGTTGTTCTGTTCCCATTAAACGTTAACAAAGATAAGAACACATTGCATTCTGAATTTTTGATGTCCAACACAATTGTTTTCTGTAAGTGACTACACTTTATTATCCATATGCATGATCTTAGCTGTGTGAATTTCATAAAGTTTTAAATCCTGGTTATCTGTTCTGCAGTTTAAACAGAAGATGTCTGTCCTGGACAACTTTGGGAAGCCAGCCATGACAGCAGCAGACAGCACAAACCCATGGTGGACGTTGCTCGAAGAAGCTGTGAAGAGCGCTGACGGCAAACTCGGCAAGGCGGAGATATTCCCAGCCTCTACTGACGCTCGCTACTTCCGGAAAATCGGATTACCAGCATTTGGCTTTTCACCTATGGCGAACACCCCGATACTGCTCCATGACCATAACGAGGTCTGTGTCATTGGTTTTGATTCGACCATCTGACCCCATTAAACATTTATTCTTTGTAATCGCTGTACCTAACATGTTAATATTTGTATCATGTAGTTTCTGAGCAAAGACGAGTACCTCAAGGGAATCGGGATATACGAGTCCATCATCAGGGCACTGGCCACTCATGAAGATGGCGGCAAAGATGACGAATCCAGGGCAGAGCTGTGAGCCTGTGACTGAGGAGAACCTTGAACCTTACCTCGCTTTTGCCGCAGACCAAATGGAGCACTGGAAGTCATGTTTCGGCATTATGCAGCTGCCTGTGCTTCTGCTGCGGCGTCGGAGCGATAGAACCACAAACATCATCTTTGTACATTCTCGCAAGAGGGCTTATGCGCTTAATAATTGATGAAATTGAGATATGTAGTTCGTCTGCGCAGTTCAGGGCTCACCCAGTTCCTACTTGATGCTGCTTTGGTATTGGTTGTTGTATCAAAACTTATATTCACGTCGCTTCGTGCTTCATTGCTTTTGTGCCTTTGTTTTCATTTCATATGGTAGCATGACAGTCGATTATGCACAAAATCCTCGGAGGGGCTCGTTTAGAAACTCATTCTTTTGTGATGCTCTTTCATTTACTAAGGTGAGCAATCCCAAAGATATCATTGAATCTATCTATACTATTATATAGGAATTATATAGGAGGTGTTTGGTTTCTAATAACTAATTTTTAGTCCCTCTATGTTATTCTATTTTTATCTCCAAATTATCAATACAGAAACTAAAGTCCTTCCATATTATTTTATTTTTGTTCCAAATTATTAAATACAGAAACTAAAACAATTTTAGTTGAAAAAAGATCGTTGGCCTAGGTTGAGCCGTAGATCTGGGAGAGGATGAGACGTAAGGCAAGGAAAAAATGGCGACCGGCTCTCTGGGCCGCCTCTTCTTCCTCCCGTGCCATCCCCCAACCCTCCCATGGTGGTTGCTGTGTTGCCACGCGGGCAAACGTTGCTGGGCCAGATCCTTCGCGGCTTCTCCTGGCCCAGGGCTACAGTGCCCTGTCTCGTGTTGCTGACCTGGCCTCTGATCCGCGATCGACTTGGATTGGGTGGAGCCCGGGGGTGTCGCCGCTCCCTGTTCGGTCTCACACCCCCACACGCGAGTCGTCCCCCCCCTGTCGTCCTCTCCGCCTGAAAACCCTACATCCAGGTTAGGGTTTCCTTTGGATTTCATCGGATCGCACTCGTTTCCCCATTGTGCCGCCTTCCTTTCGCATCTCTGGTCGCTCCCGGTCTCGTCGCGGTCTAGTTTTAGCGGAGGGTGGTGTGTTTCTTCCTTTCGCTCGCCGGTGGTTGAAGAGGAGTGGCCTCGTCTGGGATCCGGTGGTTTTCGAAGCCCTTCGAAAGATTCTGCGATGGATCCGAAGAGCAAGAATCCTCAGAACCCCCAATTGGATCGATGGGGTCCTAAAGAAAATCCGTAGGGGCCTCAATCTTGGAACAGGGCAAGAAACCTCAGTTGGAAATTGAAGCCTACACTCGGAAAAGCTGAGCAGCAAGAGGGTCTGTTGTCCCCTTCCCCCGGCGAAGGAACTCAAACAGGTAACCCTATCGTTTCTCCTTTACCTCTGAAGAAAGATGTCGATCTTGTTCGTCCTGCATTCTGTCAGGAATGTGGAGTTGAAGGGCATCATGCTAGAAATTTCTTTAACGCATTGTGGTGTGACATCTGTCGCAAGGAGACCCATGTTACATCTCGTTGTTGTCTACCTAAGCAAAACAAACCCACCATGCCCATAGTTGGTATGGCAGCATATGGATTAGGGTTTTACCTTTCTCATTTTGCTAAACCACTGACCAAAAAACCAAAAAGGGTTTTCATCGGTTTGGTTAAAGTGATTGAGGGGTTAGTTTCGGCAGAAGATCTTAAAAGAGATTTTGGTTTTCATTTCCCTTGGGGTAAGATATGGAAGGCTACTAAATGTCATTCTGGATTTTTGATGCAATTCCCCTCCCAAGAACGTCTTGATGAAATGATCAATTTCCCTGAACTTAAGATGAAGATGTCTGATGCCAAGATAGCTGTTGTGCCTTGGAGTTCTCGGGCCAAACCCAAGTCTAGACTCCATACTGTTTGGGTTGTTGCTGAGAATGTCCCTCAGGAGCTACAAAATTATCAGTCGATTTGTGAAATTGGCTCAATGATTGAGGCTGTTGAGGAAGTTGACCTCATGTCCTTGGATTCTGATGATATTGTGAGATTCAAAATCCACATAAAGAGTGTGGCCATGATTCCTCCTGTGGTGGAAGTGGCAGTCAAACCCTTTTTGTATGATATCTTCTTTAGAATTGAATCAATTTGTGATGAGGGTTGGAATGATGATTCAGTGAACCTGGGCAAAAGAGCTTCTGTTCAAATTCATGGGATCAATGACCCATTATTTGACAAGTCTGGGAAAAAACCTAGAAATGAAGAAGAAGAAATCCTTGATGCTGATCTTACTCCAAATCCCAAATTGGGGGAGTCTTCTTCTCAGGGCAAAGAGTCTGCCAAACTTTCTGAACCCAACCTTGAGATTCCCAAAGACATTCCTGATGAGGATCAGAAACTTGATAACCTCAGTGATGAGAAAGTTGATTTTGACCCAAATGAAGATGATCTGCTGAGCTCTCAAGATCTTGAAGAATTTGCTAAAGACATGGAGGAGGACCAGATGGACTTTCAGTCCAAAAATGGTGCTATGATCTCGATCCCCCAATGATGAGGATTTACAGGAAGTGAAAAGTAAAAAACCTCTGGAAATGCCCACCAACATCTCAGATGGCATCAGAAAAAGCTCTAGGCTGGAGAGGAATGAAGATGTGAAGGTGGCCGATAAAGCTATTTCCAGAGCTGAAGCCAAAGATGCTTTCCTCAACAAAGGTATGTACACTAACTCTTTTTCACTGCTTGATTCTAATAATGTAGACTTGCTAGATATAGCTAATAGATTTGGAGTTTCTTTGGGTCCCTCTGAGTCTGCTGCAATAGATAATCTGGAGTTGATCAAAGACCTGGAACTTTCCAGAAAAATACTGGCAATCCAAGCTTGTAAAAAAATACAACATTGGAGGTCCCCCTTATCGATCACAAAGATGTGGACAACAGTGTCCATGATGATTCTGATATAAACAATGATCATGACTTCCTGGATGTTATGATTTTAAGAAAAGGAAGGAAAATAAAGCATCGAAAAAACAACGAAAAAAGCTTCCCCAAAAAATAGGTACACACCTACCAAAAATTGGGTATCTGACCTTTCTGACCTCCCCCAGATCCGTTTTAATGATAGGCCTTATCTGGAATTGTCAGGGGTTGGGTCGGAGTGCTAAGTTTGATTTCTTGAGAGAAATCATTAGGGATGAAAAAGTTGATTTTATTGGTTTACAGGAAACTAAAAAAAATCAATTCAACGATTCTCTTTTGTCCTCGCTCGCTGGTAATAAACTCTTTGCCTGGTTCTCTTCTCCGCCTAATGGGAGATCTGGTGGTCTTTTAGTGGGCTTCAACTCTGATGTGTTTGATGTTAGAGAATTTGAAGCTGGCGAGTTTTTGATTCGCACTCTAGTTCTTCATAGAGAAAAAAAATCTTATTTGAAATTTTGTCAATGTGTATGGGGCTGCTCAAAAGGAACATAAAAGCTGATTCCTCAGGGAACTGTCTGCAGTTTGCTCGAGAAGTCAGGTCCCCTTGCTTATTGGTGGTGAGTGGTGACTTTAACATCCTCAGAAAAGCTGAGGAAAAAAATAAACCGGGCGGTCTCAGCAAGTGGAGCTCCTTGTTTAATAGTATAATAGACCACCATGGTCTAGTGGAATTTGAATTGAAAAACAGATTGTATACGTGGTCTAACAATCGTAGTGATCCTACGTTTGAAAAGCTAGATAGATTCTTGGCCAGTCCTGACTGGGATCTTGCATATAATAATATCAGTGTTCTTGGTTTGAATAGATCCTTCTCGGACCATGCTCCCCTTTGTCTTCAAACTGATGTTATCCCCATCGCGCGTAAAGATTTTAGATACAAGATGTGCTGGAAGCTTAGACCGGACTTTCACAATTTAGTGAGAAGTAATTGGTCTCTTCCGGTGGGTGCTACCCATAGCCTTGATGTGTGGAAGCTGAAATTGAAACGACCGATACAAAAGCTCAAAGGTTGGAATAATAATGTTGTAGGCCACTACAAGAAGCTGAAAAAAGATCTGATTTAAAAATTGACACGCTTGATAAAATCAGTGAAACTTCGGGATTATTAGATACTGATAGATTTGTGAAACTTGACCTGGAATCTAACCTCAAGAAGATTGTTGATGAGGAAAACATTAGCCTCAAGCAGAAAGCTAGAGATAAGTTCATGTTAGATGGTGATGAGAACTCTAAATACTTCCATTTGCTAGCCAAGCATAAAAAGAGGAAACTCAAGATCTTAACTCTTTCTCATGGTGATAGTTTGGCGCATGATGATAATGGCATTAACCAGCTTGCGACATCCTTCTATAAAGACCTCTTTGGCCCTTCTCAAGATTCAAGTATTTCGTTTGATAATTTGGACATGAAACAGCTTGAGGAGGAGGACAAAGACCTTCTTATAAGTCCTTTCTCTTTGGAGGAGATCAAAGAGGTGGTGTTTTCTCTGAAACACAACAGTGCTCCGGGCCCTGATGGTTTCCCTTCTGAATTTTTTCAGGACTTCTGGGACACTATTAAAAGTGATTTGTTTAATCTCTTTAATTCCTTTCATGATGGTTCCCTTAATATTGAGAGACTTAATTTTGGGAAAGTCACACTTATCCCAAAAGTTCCTGATGCGACTGATATTAAAGCCTTTCGACCTATCTGCTTGCTCAACGTCTGTTACAAAATTATTACCAAAGTTCTGACTAATAGGTTGGCTCGCTGCATCACCTCTATGATTAGTGACCTTCAGTATGGATTTATCAAAGGTAGATATATCATGGATGGTGTCCTTTCACTTCATGAGATTATTCATGAAGTGAAACAGAAGAAACAGAATGGAGTGATTTTTAAAGTTGATTTTGAAAAAGCTTATGACAAGGTTAATTGGAAATTTCTTCATAACATGCTGATTAAGAAAGGCTTTGGTGATAAATGGAGTGATTGGGTGCTGAAGACTGTGAAAGGTGGTAAAGTGGCTATCAGAACTAATGATGTGGTTGGCCCCTATTTTAAAACACACAAGGGTGTTCGCCAAGGTGATCCTTTTTCCCCACTCCTCTTTAATGTGGCAGCTGATGTTCTTGCTTGTTTGATTCAAAAAGCTAAAGATGAAGGTATTATCAAAGGTCTCATTCCACATATTATCTCCGGTGGTTGCTGCTGCTTACAATATGCTGATGACACTATTTTTTGCTGCAAGATGATCTTGAAAATGCCAGAAATCTGAAGTTTATTCTCTGTATTTTTGAACAGATGTCAGGTCTTAAGATTAACTTTCATAAAAGTGAAATTATTTGCTTGGGAAATTCTGTAAATAGAGAGCTGAAAGGGAAATGTGCCAAATGGTTATGTGTTAAACTATGCCAAATGGTGGACAAAGTGCAAATCAATACAAAGGTATGATTCTAGACTTAGTACATTGGTTTTTGTGTACTAACATATTTGTCTAAGTGCTAGAATCAGAGAAAAGACAAATGGAAAAGACTTGGCTCGAGCAGCTAAGACTCTGCTCAGTCTGGGTGCACCGGATTGATCGGTGGTGCACCGGACAGTGTCCGGTGCGCCAGGCTGGCTCTGGTGAAAAGGCTACTCTCGGGAATTGAACGACGGCGTACGGCTATAAATCACCGGACTGTCTGGTGGTGCACTGGACTGTCCGGTGAGCCAATAGTCGGCCGAGCCAACGGTCGGCCACGCAATCCGCGCGTGACGCGTGGCCGAGCCAACGGTCAGAAGGGGGCACCGGACTGTCCGGTGTGCACCGGACAGTGTCCGGTGCGCCAACGGCTCCAAATCTTCAACGGTCGGCTGCGCCAGAATAGGAAAGAGATCTGCACCGGACAGTGTCCGGTGGTGCACCGGACTGTCCGGTGCACCAGTCGACAGAAGGCAAGATTTGCCTTCCTGGATTGCTCTCAACGACTCCCAGCTGCCTTGGGGCTATAAAAGGGACCCCTAGGCGCATGAAGGAAGACACCAAGCACACTCTAAGCATTCTTGATCATTCACACTTCGTCTTTGCGCACTTGTTTGACATTCTAAGTGATTTGAGCTCCGTTCTAGTGAGAACTTTGAGATATTCATTTGAGCTTAAGTCTTGGTCGTGTGTGTGTGTGCGTATTGCTGTGAACTTGTGTGTGTTCCTCATCCCATCCTTACTTCCGTGTTCATTTGTGATCATCTTTTGTAAGGGCGAGAGACTCCAAGTTGTGGAGATTCCTCGCAAACGGGATATAGTGAAAGGAAGAGAAACACCGTGGTATTCAAGTGGGTCTTTGGACCACTTGAAAGGGGTTGAGTGCAACCCTAATCTGTTGGGATGCCACAACGTGGAGTAGGCAAGTGTTGGACTTGGCCGAACCACGGGATAAACCATTGTGCCTCTCTGTGTTGATCTTTTTGTGGTTATTGTGTTTCGCAAGAACTCCTCTCTAGCCACCTGGCTTTATTGCTCTAACACCTAATCAAGTTTGTGGCTTTAAGTTTCAAGTTTTTACAGGATCACCTATTCACCCCCCTCTAGGTGCTCTCAATTGGTATCAGAGTCGTTCTCTTCAAGAAAGGGACTAATCGCCCGAAGAGATGGATCCTAAGGGAAAGGGGATGGTGGTCAACGGCAATGAGAAGGAGTCCATCTTCAATGAGCCAAGGGATGACAAAGTCAATGACTCCGGCTCAAGTCAAAAGAAGAAAGACGGAAAGAAGAAGAGGCGCATCAGGAAGGTTGTCTACTACGACAGCGACAAATCTTCCTCTTCTCAAAAGGACAACGAATACGAGGAGAAAAAGAAAACGGTTAACTTGAACTTTTCTTTTGATTATTCTCGTATTCCGCATAATTCAAATGCTCATTTGCTTTCCATTCCACTTGGTAAACCCCCACACTTCAATGGAGAGGACTACGGATTTTGGAGTCACAAAATGCGTAGCCACTTGTTTTCTCTTCATCCAAGTATATGGGAGATAGTAGAAAATGGGATGCAATTTGATAGTTCTGATAACTCCATGTTTATCAATGAACAAATCCATAAAAATGCACAAGCTACTACTGTTCTTTTAGCATCCTTGTGCAGGGAAGAGTACAACAAGGTGAGCGGCTTGGATAACGCCAAGCAGATCTGGGACACCCTCAAGATCTCGCATGAGGGGAACGACGTCACCATGCTCACCAAGATGGAGTTGGTGGAAGGCGAATTAGGAAGGTTCGCAATGATCAGGGGAGAGGAGCCAACTCAAACGTACAATAGTCTCAAGACCCTGGTCAACAAGATAAGAAGCTACGGAAGCACAAGATGGACAGACCACGACATTGTCCGACTCATGCTAAGGTCCTTCACTGTCCTTGATCCTCATCTTGTAAACTCTATTCGTGAGAATCCTAGGTACATCAAGATGACGCCCGAGGAAATACTCGGAAAGTTTGTAAGCGGGCGAATGATGATCAAGGAGGCGAGGTACATTGATGAGGCGTTGAATGGCCCAATCTACGAGCCTCAAACCGTTGCTCTCAAAGCAACAAGTAGCAGGGAGACGCTACCTAGCAAGGTGGCGCAAGTTGAGGCGGCCGGGCTAAATGAAGATGAAATGGCCCTCATCATCAAGCGCTTCAAGGCGGCGCTCAAAGGTCGCGAGGAGCACCCCAACAAGAGCAAAACGAAGGGGAAGCGCTCCTGCTTCAAGTGTGGTAAGATTGGTCACTTTATTGCTAACTGTCCCGATAATGATAGTGACCAGGAACAAGGGAAGAGTGGAAAGTGGGAAAAGAAGAAGACCTACAAAAAGGCGAAGGGCGAGGCACACCTTGGAAAGGAGTGGGATTCGGATTGCTCCTCGTCCGACTCCGACAATGAAGGACTCGCCGCCTCAGCCTTCAACAAGTCGGCTCTCTTCCCCAACGAGCATCACACATGCCTCATGGCAAAGGAGAAGAAGGTAAATACTAGAAGTACTATTACATATGCTTCTTCAAGTGATGAAGAGTCTAGTGATGATGAAGTAGACTATGCTAGTTTATTCAAAGGTTTAGAGAGAACTAAAATTGATAAGATCAATGAATTAATTGATGCCTTGAATGAGAAAAATAGATTGTTAGAAAAACAAGAGGATCTTTTATATGAATAGCATGATATATTTGTTAGTGCACAAAATTCTCTTGTTCTAGAAGTTAAAAGAAATGAAATGCTTTCATGTGAACTATCTACATGCCATGAATCTATTTCTAACTTAAGGAGTATTAATGATGACTTGAATGCTAAGTTAGAAGTAGCTAATAAATCTAGCTCATGCATTGATCATGTAGCAATTTGTAATAGGTGTAAGGATTTTAATGTTGATGTTTGTAGTGAACACTTAAATTCCATTTCCAAATTAAAGGATGAGGTGGCTAGTCTTAATGCCCAACTTAAGACTAGCAAAAATGAATTTGATAAACTAAAATTTGCAAGGGATGCCTACACTGTTGGTAGACACCCCTCAATTAAGGATGGGCTTGGCTTTAAGAGGGAAGCCAAGAACTCAACAAGTCAGAAGGCTCCCATCTCCGCCAAGGAGAAAGGGAAGGCCCCTATGGCTAATAGTGTTCAAAAGAATCATGCTTTCATTTATAGTGATAGAAAATTCTCCAAAAATGCTTATAGGAATTGTTCTTATGATTCAAATGCCATGTTCGCTTCAAGTTCTTCCTTTATGCATGGTAGAGATATACCTAGGAGAAATGTTGTTCATGTATCTAGAAAACCAAGTAATGAACCTTCTATAATTTATCAAGCTTGCAATGCTTCTTTTGCAATTTGTAGGAAGAATAAGAAAGTGATTGCTAGGAAATTAGGGGCAAAATGCAAGGGAGATAAAACATGCATTTGGGTCCCTAAGACCATTGTTACTAACCTTGTAGGACCCAACACAAGTTGGGTACCTAAGACCCAAGCCTAAATTTGCCTTGCAGGTTTATGCATCCGGGGGCTCAAGCTGGATTATCGACAGCGGATGCACAAACCATATGACGAGGGAGAAGAAGATGTTCACCTCCTACGTCAAAAACAAGGATTCCCAAGATTCAATAATATTCGGTGATGGGAATCAAGGCAAGGTAAAAGGGTTAGGTAAAATTGCTATTTCATCCGAGCACTCTATATCTAATGTGTTTTTAGTTGAGTCTCTTGGATATAATCTGCTATCTGTTAGTCAATTATGCAATATGGGATATAATTGTCTATGCACAAACCATATGACGGGGGAGAAGAAGATGTTCACCTCCTACGTCAAGAATAAGGATTCCCAAGATTCAATCATATTCGGTGATGGGAACCAAGGCAAGGTTAAAGGAATAGGAAAGATTGCTATTTCATCCGAGCACTCTATTTCTAATGTGTTTTTAGTTGAGTCGCTCGGGTATTGAAAGGGAAATAGGCTTACACCTTTTCCTATTTGATTTTGGTGGTTGAATTTCCCAACACAAATAATTGGACTAACTAGTTTGCTCTAGTCTATAAGTTATACAGGTGCCAAAGGTTCACAAAAAGCCAATAAAAAGACCAAGAAAAGGGTTCAATAAAAAGAGCAAGGGATAACCGAAGTGTGCCCTGGTCTGGCGCACCGGACTGTCCGGTGCACCACCGGACAGTGTCCGGTGCACCAGGGGACTCCAAGCTAAACTTCGCACCTTTGGGAATTCTCAGAGGCGCTTCGCTATAATTCACCGGACTGTCCGGTGTACCACCGGACAGTGTCCGGTGCCCCAAGGGAGAGCGACTCTGAACTTGCCAGCTTCGGGAATCCGCTCCGCTAAAATTCACCGGACATGTCCGGTGCACACCGGACTGTCCGGTTAGCCAGCGGAGCAACGACTACTTCACGCGCAACGGTCGACTGTAACGCATTAAATGCGCGCCTGCGCGCGTAGAGGAGTAGAGCACGCACGGGTGGCACACTGGACAGTCTACAGGACTTGTCCGATACGCCACCGGACAGTCAGGCGGGCCCACAAGACAGAGCTCCAACGGTCGGAACCCAACGGCCAGGTGACGTGGCTGGCGCACCGGACAGTGTCCGGTGGTGCACCGGACTGTCCGATGCGCCCGTCGACAGCAGCCT